>NW_006408519.1:9726703-9729336 GCF_000296735.1 Chrysochloris asiatica
GTTTTACACCGTTTCATTGCAATGATTACAGCCTCCCCCATGCATCATCATTCAACAGTACTTGCTTCTAGACCCTCTGTTGTTTTTTTGAGGGGGAGGATGTACACAAAAACACTCAGAAATATGTAATAATTTAAACAACCAAAGGGCCTCCTGGCCGCCAGCACTCAGTCTTTCTCTTTCCATGAGTCTAGAGGCCTCAACTGCTCCCACTCTCCATCTCCTCATCTCTGCCTCCATCTCTAGTGTCCCTGCTTCTCTGGTCCTGCATTTCGCTCATGCTCTTCTCCCATAGTGGTCCTAGGGTCCTCTGTTTTTGGACAAAACAGTCTATTTTATCATGAAATCTTCTTGACTTCCTAGCCATTTAGAAGTTCTGTATCTACACTATTCCCTCTCTTTGCTTTGCAATTGACTTCATTATACATTGATATCTCTGGTTCCCTATTTTCAGTCTTGTAGGCTTGTTTTACTTTAAATAATGTGTAGGTTTGTTTTACTTTAAATAATTTGTTTTATTTTAAATCTCTGGATTGAGTTCTGGGTAGCGTTGTCATGTATGGTAATCTCAGATTGTTATGTGCTGTTGTTGGTTCTCAGTTCAAAGAACACTCTTTAGTGGTTTCGGTCTGGTCATTACAAATTTCTTCAATTTCTTTTTATCAGGAAATGTCCTAAGTTTGCCATTGTATTTGAGAGACAGCTTTGTTGGGTATATTATTCTTGGTTGGCAATTTTTTTTCTTTAAGAATATTTTTTTTTGTCATCCCATTGCCTTTTTGCCTACATGGTTTCTGATGAGAAATCAGAGCTTAGTCTTACTGCTATTTCTTTGTAGGTAACTTTTCATTTTTTCCCAAGCTGCTTTCAGGAGTCTTTCCTTGTCTTTGATTTTAGAAAGCTTGATTATTATATGTCTAGGTGATTTTCTTTTGGGCTCTATCCTGTTTGGGGTTCATTCGCTTCTTGTATGCTTATCTCTTCATCTTTCATGATGTTAGGGAAGTTTTCTTCCCATGACACTTTGACAATTTCTCTGTGCGTTTTATTGTCTCTTCCTGTTCTGGAATTCCAATCACCCATAAGTTGTTCCTCTCCAAGGTGTCCCAAATAACCCTTAGACTTTCTTTGGAATGTTTCATTCTTTTTTCTGATTGTTCTTCTAGCATACTAGTATTGAGAGATTCATCTTCTAGTTCACTAATAAAGGCTTCCATTACTTCGAATCTTCTCTTTAACCCTTTCAATGTATTTTCCACTTCTGAAATCTTAGTATTAATCTTCTAGATTTCTAATCGCAAGTTTTTATTGTTCCAAAATTGTCATTTATTTTATCTGTTTGTTCTTGTAGTGTTTTCCTGAATTCTTCTAAAGGTTTTTCTGTGTTCTCCTTGCTTTCCTTTATCTTTTTGTCAGTGCATTGAGGGTACCAAAATATCATTCCTTTGAATTGTTATTCATTTAGTTCTATTACCTTTTCTCTCTCAAAATGTTTTCTGTCTCTGCATCTTGGTCATTTTTTTGAGCCATTCTCTCTTGTTTCTTCATGTGAGCTAAACTTATCTGTTTTAGGGGACATTGTGGGGTGGTTGTATTTGTAACAAACAAACTATACAGTTGTTGGACCCAGAGGGAAGAAATGTCTGGTGGACATTTCTTTGAATTCAAAGGGCTCATGAGGTAGTTTTGGAATGCATGTAACTTCAGAGTTCCTGGCCCTACATGGAGTTTCTATTGGCTTCAGTGTTATCTATATTCAGAACAATCAGTCCAGAAGTACTTCATAGGGGCCCTTGATGGAGCTGGTTTTAGTGTCTATTAGGACCACAGGGATGCTGGGGGGCAGGAGGACTGGTTTGAGCTGCTTTGGTGGAGCTGAACTCACCTGAATCCAGGCACCAAAGTGGCACATCAAAGCAATGCATCTGGTCCCCAATTCACATTGGCATAGCTCCCAACCTCATGGTTACAAACTCCTGGAGAGCAGGGTTTGCACTGGGGGTTGATGAGAGTGGGAACTGGCCACACCTCTGCTCACCAGGGGAGTGTGGAAAGAAAGGAGAAATTGCACCCTTTCTGTCACCCTCATGAATCTGCTCTTCCAGGCCTCCCTCCACTGCCAAAGCTACTTACTAGATGGTTGAGTCTCGCCTGACCACCAGTCAGTCTCCCTCTTTCGCTGTCCATGCTCACCCTCTCCTCCCTGCCAGCACTCCATCCACCTCTCTAACCTTTCTTCTGAAGTTTAGAGTGCCAAAATGTTCATCTGTGTCTGTTTTATTTGTTCCCCTGTATCTGTTGTAGAACGTCCATATAGTGCATCTGCCTAGTCCTCCATCTTGTTGGAAATCTCCAGTTTTCCAAATTTTTGGCATAGATGAGTAAGCATTTCCAGTGTTTCATCATTTTGTTGAAACATCTTAATTGGTATTCCATCAGTTCCAGGAGGTTTGTTTTTCACCAATACTTTCAGTAAAGTTTTACTTCTTCCTCCAGTGACATCAGTCTTTGATCATATGCTAACTCAAACTAATTGGATGTTTTCAGGAGTTTATTCTTTTGGGTACTCTATACTTCCTGTATCTTCTTTTTATATTTCCTTTGTCATTCAGTACTTTGCACAGAGGTCTCCA
>NW_006408519.1:9729731-9751330 GCF_000296735.1 Chrysochloris asiatica
AAAGGCTAAAGGGAACAGAGGTAAATAGTATTCTATATATAACCTTGGAACAATAGTGTTCTGTGGGTAGATACATGGACAGACACCCAGGCTGAATGAGTATGGAAGAGTGGGAATATACCCACAAATTTACAAGGATTTAAAAGAGGATATTGGTACGTAGGTATTTACCTTCGCTGCAAACATACTCATGAATGTAGTGGAGCATGTAGCTTGCAAAATGATGAAAATTTAGATATTATCAAACATTTTAAGGCAATGAGTTGTTGGACCTAGGAGACTATGGATCACAGTCTCAGGGGGCACCATGGTCAATTGGGATAACATAGTCCACAAAAACAATGTTCTACATCCTACTTTGGTGAATAACATTTGGGATCTTAAAAGCTTATGAGCGGCCATTGAAGGTGCAACTATTCATCTCTCCATATGCAGAACAAAGAGGAGTGAGGAGAACTGAAGGTGCTTGGAATCAATTAGTCCAGTGGACTAATACAGCATTTGAACATCAGTTTCTATGCCCGGCTACTATTACCAACTGCTCTGAAAGGGATCACATTAGAAGGTTCTGAATAGAGTGAGTAAAAAGGGGAAAGAAAACCAAAAATAAAAAAAAAAAACAAGCCTAAAGGGCAAAAAAAAAACAAGAGGAACTCAAGACTATGGCCCTCAAACAACCTTCAGGTTGAAAAGGAACTCACCCTTGTGGACCAATTTTAAGCCAAGCAATAAATAGGTATAAAAAGAGGATCTTTAGTAAGGTATGCTCGCCATGGAATGGTCAATCATTCAAAATAAAAAGGACAACATTTGTCCAGGGACAAAGCTGAGAACTGATGGGAAGGTGGGTGGAATGGAAACAGGAATCACTGAGAGGAAACGAGATCACTTGTTGCAAAGAAGGGATTGCAATCATTGCAATGAAACGAAGTGTAGGATTTGTTGGATGTAAAACTGATGATCTTGTCTGAAAACCTTTACTCAATTTGCAACAAACATTTTGTTTATTTTTTTAAAAGCAAGTTTCAGAGCTTTTTGACATTGATTTTGGTCTTTCCTTTCTTTGAAATGATCTTTTGCTTCTTTCATGTATGATATCTCTTATGTCATTCCATAGTACATTGGTGTTCAATGATGTGTCAAAGCTATTCTTGAGATTGTCTCTAAATTTAGGTGGGATACTCCATGTTTGTACTTTGGCTCTCAAGGATTGTTTTAATTTTCTTTTGTATCAACTTAAACTTGCATATGAGCAAAAGACAGTCTTGTTCACCAGTAGCCCCTGACTTTGCTCTCACTGATGATATTGAACTTCTTCATAATCATTTTTCACAGATGTAGACTATTTGGTTCTTGTGGGTTCTGTCTGGTGAGGTCACATGTATAGCCACTGTTTACATTGTTGAAAAACAGTATTTACAATGAAGAAGTCTTTGATTGTGCAGAATTTTATCATGTGATCACATTATTTGTTGTTGTTGTTAGATGCTATTGAGTCAGTTCTGACTAATAACTACCCTGTGCACAATGGAATGAAACACTGCTCGACCCTGCACCCTCCTCACAAGTGTCATTACGTTTCAGTCCACTGTTGCCACTACTGTGCCAATCCATCTCATTGTGGCCCATCCTCTCTTTACTGATCCTCTACTTTACCAAGCATGATGTCTTTCTCCAGGGACTGGTCTCTCCTTTAACATGTCCAAAGTATGAAAGATGGAGTTTCCTGGCCTTTATGGAACATTCTGACTATATTTCTTTCAACACAGATTTGTTTGTTCTTCTGGCAGTCCATGGTGTTTTTAATATCCTTCTCCAATACATCAATTTTTTTTCTGGTCTTGCTAATTCATTGTCAACTTCCACATTATGTTGTTGTTGTTAGGTGCTATTGAGTCGCTACTGACTCATAGCAACCTTATGTACAACAAAACGAAACACCATCTGGTCCTGTGCTAACTTCACAATCATTGCTACACTCAAACCCATTATTGCTGCCACTGTGCTAATCCATCGTGCTGTTCTTAAGTGCTGTTGAGTTGATTCTAACCCATACCGACCATGTACCTTGGAAACAGCTGGAAGGTTTGAACTGCTGACCTTGTGGTTCACAGTCCAGTGCTGATCCTACAGTGCCACACAGGATTCCATTATACAAGAGCTAAAACACTGTGGTGGGTGGTTGAGTTGGGCCTTTTATATTAAAGCAGTTAGAGAAAACTCAGATGGGTTAACAATTTATTTGAGAGTTGTTGTAAGATAGTTTATTTTTAAAAATAAAAATTGGGGTTAATACATTCCTTGTGGAAGACACAGTAAATACAAAGAAGATGAGACAATAAAAGGACTTTGTGGGTTTAAAAAAACCGAGAAGTGTATGTGGCTAGAGATGAGATGAGAGTCTGAGAGAGGTCAAGTCTTCATTATGGAAGGAAGCTGGAGTTTCTACTCCTTTGTTGATTCCTTCTCATCATTCAAACGTCTTGATTTTGGAGTCTCATCTCCATCTCTACCAAAGCTTTAAGTGATATCACCCAATCTGGCTTTAAATTCCACCTACATATTGACAAATTATAGCCCTAACATAGACCACAGGTTAATTCTAGACTCAAAAATCCACTGCCAGTCCAACACATCAAAATTGACATGTTCAAAAACAAACTTGCTTCTATTCTTTTTTCAACTTCAGTAAACAGCAACTTCATCCTTCTAGTTACCCGGGTTAAAATCTTGGAGCAGAGTGAAGCATCCAGCTGATATGAAGTGAGGGGAGATGCACAAGAACACCCAAACTTGCAGATAGTACCCATTTGACCTAGCCTCGATGGCTTGATAATCAGAAGTTGACTAGAGGAAAATAAAAAACAATTTTTTGATAAAGGATAGAAGTGTAAATTGCTACAATTTGATGAACTTGACCTTTACTTATGGATGTAGCATATCAAAAAACCAACTGAGAGGAGGGAGTCTTCACATCAAGTATCAATCCTATCCCCTCTGTGCACAGGGTAGATAGGGACAGGCAACTTAGACATTGGCTACCTAAAATGAGGGGGCGATAAAGACACAAAGTGAATGGCTCACAAGTTTTAAAGAGGGAGTTTAGTTTAAGAGTGTGTGGGGGAAGGTAGAGTCCCCACTGAATAGTTTTCATCTTGTCTAGATGGGGTCTGGTAAAAAGAGATGGGGATAAGATTCTTATGATTCAATAGTGAATAATCATTATCATGACAGATTGCAACTGTCACAACTGTAAAGATAGAAGTTTTGTAACAAAACGGGGTAGTAGTTAATTTTGCAGTCCAGAAATAGAGGATTCTAGGACCATCAAAGGAGAAGAACATGAGCAGAATGTGGGACCATATGCAGAGAGAAAAGAAGCAACACCAGAGATGGAGAAAGAGATGAGGGCATGGAGAAAGGGGAGTGGCAAGGATTCTAGACTCATGGAAAGAGAGGGACTGAGAGCTGATGGCCAGGAGGCAGGCTTGCAGAATGTGGCTTTTGGTGGTTTAAATTATTATATATTCCTGAGTGTTTTCAATTCACAACAAAAACTTATAGAAAAAAACAAAAATCTTGGAATCATCCCTGACTTTACTCTTTGTCTTATATTTTACACCAAATCCTTTCAGCTCTAACCTTTAAAACATATTCAGATGCCAAGCAGTTCACACCACCACCAAAGTTACATCCCAATGCAAAGCATTATCATGTAATGCCAGCAGAAGATGACATTGGGGGATTTCTAATGCACAGAATAAGAGAGCTGAGTGCCATTGGGCAACAGGTTTGTTGGTGAAGTTGGATGCCTTTGGGCATTCATTGGCAGAGCTAAAAAGCTTTATAACATTCAGAGCTGGGCAAAGCCTTGGCCAGCCCAAGTAGCCTGAGAGCCCAAGTGTCTGAGAGAGATCTGCCTGCGGGCATGGTTGAGAAGTTATCCTGACCTAAGAACTATATGCTGAGTCATTCCTGATCCCAAATTGTAACCTGTCACTGTGCTAATAAATCTGTAATGGTGAATATTATCTGTGAGTTCTTTGTGGCCGTTGCACCGATTTACAAGTCTTAGATTGTTGATCTTGATTCTTCTTCTGCTTAGTGAAGTTAGAGGCAGTCAGATGCATTAAAAAGAACACTTTTGGTGTTGAGGAAGAGACCAAGCATATACACAAACTATTAAGAGACTATTGAAATAATTCTAATGGAGGTTTAGACCTGACTGGGAGAGCAGTAAAAGTCTGAATGTAGAGCTGGCACACTTAGCTGATGGATTAGACAAGAGATGTGTCAAAGGTGACTCTTAAGGTCTAGAAGAACTGAAAGAACATTTACTGAGATGGAGAAGAGTGTGACAAAAGCAAGCTTTAGGTAACAGGGAAATGAGGAGTTTAGTTTTGTGCGCAGTACCTTTGAGATGCTTATTAGATACCTAAGAAGAAATGCTGAATTGTTGTTGTTAAATGCCATCGAGTTGGTTCTGAACAAAGCATCCTGGTATAGGGTTTTCCGATGAGCAGCTGGTGGGTTTGAACTGACGAACTTGTGGTTCCCAGTCCAGTGCTGATCCTGTAGTGCCTGCTAAATAGGCAGTGTTTTATATGAATCTAGAATTCACAGGAAAGGTAAGAAATAGAGATAGAAGTTTAAATCTTATCAACCTAGTAATGAAGTTTAGTCTGGCACTTGATGAGGTTAGGGTGTGAATGTATTTGGAGAAGTTAAGAAGGATGAGTGTTAGGCACATCAACTTATAGACGATGGGACAAGTCAAATCAAGGAAAAAGGCAGTAAAGGTAGGTAAAGGAGAGAAGAGGAAGAGCAAAAGAAAGATATCTTAAGAGCCAAAGAAGTTTGGCCCAGGAAAGAAGGAGAGAGATCAGCTATGTCATGTACTGCTTTTAGTTCAAGTCAGATGATAACTGAGAATTGCCTATTGGATTTGCTAAGTGAGCAGGTTATTTATGACCTTGACAAGAGCAATTTCAGTGAGTGGCAGATAAAAGTCTGTTTGGAGTGTGTTTAAATGAAGGGAGGAAAAGAAGTGAGACAACATATACAAACACATCTTTTGATGAATTAGGCTATTAAAAGAAGCAGAGAAATGGAATGGTAGATGCTGGGTCTCAGGAAGGTGTCTTAAAGGGTGTGTGTATACTGACAGATATGATACAAATTTTATATAAGGGAAGGACAGAATATTTGAGAAGCTTGGTGGACTATGGGAAGAATTTGGGATCCCAATCAGATTGGCTCCTAATAGTGATTGATTCTCAATGGGAAAGGAGCAGATAGCAAAGGCTTTGGATGAGTGTCTTTTCTTTTACAACAGTTGTAAAACTGCTAACTTTTACAACAGTCTGGGGAAAGTAAAGAAAAACATTTCAAGTGGTTCAGGAACAGCTTGAATAGTGAAAATACACAAAGGCAGAAAAATGTAAGCTATATTTGAGAAACATAACTTGGGAAGTAACTGATGATTAGAGACTATACAGGGGATAAATCAGGAAAAAACACCAGTGCCAAACACTGTAGTAGAAAGCTTATGTAAAGAATTGGACATTTATCTTTGGTCTTGTGGTGCCTTAAAGTAGTTTTGAGTCTGAAGTAAAATGATCATATCTGTGTTTCAGGAAAGTAATTCTGATAGTAGAGTGGATAGGTGAAATGTGGAAAGTCTTCAAAACCAGACTGGAAAATGTGTTGAGCAGGTAGGCAATGAAAGCTGCTCACTAAGTGCTTAAATAGAGAAATACATGAAGAAAGTTGTTTTGTACTTTCAAATTAAACTGAAAGTGATTTACAAGATGGATTAAAGTAATGACAGATTGGAAACTTGTGCCGATTTGCCTGGCTTTTTCCCTGGAATTTTTCTTGCTGGTTTGTGAAAAGATCTTGTTTCTTTTTATTAGAGAGATTTAGCTCCAAATATGGGAAATCTTACTTTTGTGCTTTAGTTTCCTCTTAGTGTTGTAGTATAAGAAAGATATCACAGAGGAAGGGAATGCAAGGCTTTATCTGGCAGGATCTTGGTGGTATCAGATGTAGACTCTGATTATCATACAATCATCAAATACTTTTGAATACTTTTTTGCTGGTCACCATGTCAAACCCGGGGGAAACAAAGTAAGGAACCAACCCCAGTCTAAAGAGTTTACAGTTTAGTAGGAGTGACACATATGTAAAATGTAAAATTATCATAGCACAATGTGATGGGTCTATGCACAAAATGCTCCTAGAAGACCATGAATGACATGACTTCTCTGTCAGAGAAGCAGAACTCATGAGGAGATAACTTTTTAGTGCTTCTACTTGAATAGAGTTCTGGTGACACTGTGAGTCAGGTATTGGGCTGCTAACCACAGGGCTGGCAGTTCAGATCCCCTCACTCCTCAGGAGAAAGATGAGGTTGTTTGCTCCCATAAAGATTTACAGTCTTGGAAACTTTATGGTGGGTCACTGTGAGTTAGAATCGACTTGATAGCAGTGGGTTTGTGTTTTTGTTTTCCAGCTGACTGAGAAAAAAGGAGAGAAAGTTCCAGGCAAAGGAAGCACAGATACAGGTTGGCCTTAATAGAAAACAGTGTGATTAGAGGCACCAAGAAGAACTTTGTGCCCAGAGGGTGAGTGTGATGGCATAACACAATTCTGTATCTATGGGTGAGGGACAAATGTTTTTTGTAGGGGTGGAAAGTCTTGTCTTCCTCCCACAGAGTGACTGGTTGGCTCAAAGAACTAACTTTATGGCTCCCAGCCCAATACTTCTCTTGCAGAGCCACCACGCTCCCCTACTCAACTGGAAATATCTTGAGTGTAAGTATTGCAGGACTTGGTGCATAACAAGAACTCACCAAGTGTTCTAGAAATGAATGGATGTACAGAGAGCCTGGATATCCAGAGCTACATGATCTTGAAACAAATCCACTCATATTTTGGAATAGTCCAACAAACTATACCTATCACTACTATGTTGTTGTTGTTGTTGTTGTTGTTGTTGTTATGTGCCGTGGAGTCGGTTACGACTCATAGTGACACTGTACAGGGTTTCCGAGGCTGTATATCTTTACAGAAGCAGAAAGCCTCATCTTTCTCCCATGGAACAGCTGGTAGTTTCGAACTGTTGACCGTGAGGTTCGCCGCTCGATTCGTAACCACTATGCTACCAGTGCTCCTTTATCACGTCTATAGAAGACACAATTTAAAAAATGCCATCGAGTAGAATCCAGCTCTTAGTGAAATCACACTGCATGTTGTTGTTGTTGTATAGTCGCAAAAATGAGCATTCTGATAACTAAAATTGTGTCTTGCACAACATGCAGTGTGATTTCACTAAGAGCTGGATTCTACTCGATGGCATTTTTTTTTAAGAGTGTTTGTATCAGCAGGTCCATCCAGATGTCTATTGTATTTAATATGTCCTCTTTCTTTAGTTATATTTCCAGTTCACATGTTTAACAAACATCTGTTTACTCTGTGGCAAACACAGTGCTAGATTCTGAGGGAACTAAAATACTATCCCTACAAAAAGAAGCTCACAGTTAGGTGGAAGGAACATAAACCAACAATTACTATGCTATGTGATAAGTGCAATGAAGGATTAATGAAGTGATTTGATTCGATTGAAAACACAAACAGATCTTACATGTAGGTGTTTTCTAAGCCATTTTTATAAAACAATGCTTATTTCTTGGATTGTCTTTCTTCAGAAGACAACTTTTTCCCGACCTCATTCTCTTGTTCTGAAAGGACCTTATGGGGCGACCTATGTACTGATTACACCTAATGCCCGTGTGAGAATTTCCAGAAGCCTCAATCCCGCTGTCATCTCATTAAAGAATCACACAGAGAGCAGGCGCCTTTGTAGGACTTTAATCCCTTCTTTCTTCACTTACCACCTCGTATAAAGCTAGGACTGACAGCTAATTCTACTCCAATTCTGAGACTTTGAAATATGTGGAGTGAATGATATTGGGCAAAGACAACCTTCACTGTTCTTTCTCATCTGTCCTTAGTGTTAGGATCTGGAATGTGGCTACCCCATTCTTCAGGGGAAAGTAGAAATTCACAGTAGTTGGGAATCCCCTAGAAGAATCTGAAAGGACTGTGGTGAATCTCGAAGACTTGACAAGGTAATATAAATCACTAAACCACTTCAGAACAAAATTAAAATACCTATGTATCTGTTCAAATGATTCTAATTTTATGTGTCTTTTATAGATTATTCTGTACCAGTGTTATCTCTACAAATTCCTGCACTGATGGTCAACACTGACTGCCCAATTGCCAGCCAAATTGGTGGGTTATAGTACATACTGGTAGAGATTATGAAATCTAATGATGGCACTTGCCAGTTGAACCCACTCTCTTAAGTAATAACAACCAAAAACTCTTATTTAACTTTCAATTGAGATATTTAAGGTAAAAAACAAAACAAGAAAAACCAGAATCTTTAGGAAGATAATTTAAATATAATTTTCCTGTGTTACTTTAAGATTATGTATCTCAAACCAATGCTAGGATCAACTAGCTAAGGAGAAATTGAGTTAGTATAGTATTCAAGTCAATTCTGATCTCCTGGAACCTGAAGAGGAAAAGACCTAAATTTCCCAGGGATTCCAGAGACTGAAAGAAATTCTTAAACACAGGCCCAAGGCAGAAGAGCCATGCATCATCAAACAATCAAAGGGTACACCCCTCAAGCCTGTCCCCCGGCTGTCAGCACACAGCCCCTCTCTCTCCCTGAGTCCAGAGTCCCTAGCCACTCCATCTCTCCACGTCATTGTCTTTGTGCCTCCATCTCTGGCGTCACTGCTTCTCTGGGTAGGGTCCAGCACTATGCTCTTCTCCCATGATGGTCTCAAGGACCTCCACTCCTAGACTGAAAAATCAACCACTCCCCTCCTTTTGTTACAAAATCTCTGCCTTTACGTTTAGGAGATCAATTTTTATGATTTCCATTTCACTTTTGATACCTTCCAATTTTCCTAGTTTCATACTTTGTATATTCTATGTTCTAGTAGTCAATGAATGTTTACAGCTGTTTCTCCTCATTTTGAGTTGTGCCACCTCAGCATATAAATGTCCTGAAAGCTTTACTCCATTCATGTCATCATGGTCAACTCTAATTTGAGGAGGCAACTGTTCCCCAGTAGTAATTTGAGTGCTTTCCAACCTGAGAGGCTCATCTTCTGGCACTATGTCTGACAATGTTCAGCTGTTATTCATAAGGTTTTCATTTTCCGATAGTATGTCTGACAATGTTCAGCTGTCATTCATAAGGTTTTCGGTGGCTAAACATCCAGATTTCTATCTGTATTCCATCAATTCATCTTTCTCCCAAGGAGAGGCTGATAGATTCGAACTGCTGACCTTGCAGTTAGCAATCCAGCACATTATCCACTATGCTACCAGGGACCCTTAAGAAGTCCCGTGTTGTGCCCGCGAGTCAGTTCCAACTCATAGTGACCATATATAGGATTTCCAAGGAGCAGCTGGTGAGTTTGAACTGCTAGCCTTGCCATTCAAATCGACCTTATGGTTGAGTGCTTATCCTACAGCACCACGTCAGGACTCCAAAAAGTCCTGCCAGTAATCCCAAATGGGAGTAGCAATTGGAATTCACCAGTATGCACATTCTTGTTTTAGTCTGACATCAAACTAACCTGATGATGCAACATATATAAAAGAAACCTTCCTTGACTATCCTATTTACAGTGGCTTCCTCTAATTTTTCTCCCTCGTCTTCTCTCACCCCCTTGTTTATTCCTAGTGCTTACTCCAATCTAGAATGTCCCTGTTTATTTGTTTACTGTTGTACATCATCTGTCTCCCATCCAGGTAATTCCAGGAAGGTAGGACCTTAGCTATCATCTTGTTCACTGTCGCCCTATAACCATTTATTGTTTGATAACTATTATGTGCCAAATGAATATTTGAATTAATTACTACATGTATTTTATGCCAAATGAATATAAATTTTGTCCTGAAAATACTTCACATGAAAGTTAAATTTTAAAAATCTTAATTATGTTCTAGAATATCGTGAACAGAAGAGGAAGTAGAATTATTGAAAAAGAAAAACAAACTATGTGAAAAAGAACTTGAATCCTGGTGTTTGCTATCCAGAAGGGAGATCACTCCCTGTTTCATTCTGCTTAGTGAGGATGGCAGACATGTTGTTGTTGTTGTTATTAGGTGTCATCGAGTTGGTACTGACTCATAGCAACCCTATGCACAACAGAACAAAACACTGCCCAGTCCTGGGCCAACCTCACAATTGTTGCCAAGCTTGAGCCCATTGATTCTGCCACTTTGCCAATCCATCTCTGACTCTCCACCTTATCAAACATGATATCCTTCTCCAGTGACTGGTCCCTCCTGACAATATGTCTGAAGTATGAGAGACGAAATCTGGCCATCCTGGCTTCCAAGGAGCACTCTGGCTGCACATCTTCCAACACAGATCTGTTTGTTCTATGGGCAGCCCAAGGTACTTTCAATACTCCTCCAACACCACAACTCAAATACATCAAATCTTCTAAGGTCTTCCTTATTCACTGTCCAACTTTCACATGCATATGAGATTATTGAAAATACCATGGCTTGGGTCAAGCACACCTTAGCCCTCAAGCTGACATCTTTGCTCTTCAACATTTCAAAGTTGTCTTGTGCAACAGATTTCCCCAATGCAATATGTCATTTGATTTCTTGATTGCTGCTTTCATGAGTGTTGATGGTTGATTTGAGCAAAATGAAGTCTTTGACAACTTCAAACTTTTCTCCATTTACATGGATTTTGTTTACACAGAGTCATTGTACCAAAAAGAAATGGTTGATATTCAACCATTTCAAGAGGTTACGTATAATCAAGAGCCAATGATCCTGAAGGAAAAACTCCAAGATGCATTGAAATCACTGGCAAAGAAGAAGGCCCTGGGAATTTATGGAATACAAATAGAAATCTGGATGTTTAGTCACTGAAAACCTTATGAATAACAGCTGAACATTGTCAGACATAGTGCCAGAAGATGAGCTTCTCAGGTTGGAAAGCACTCAAATTACTACTGGGGAACAGTTGCTTCCTCAAATTAGAGTTGACCATGATGACATGAATGGAGTAAAGCTTTCAGGACATTTATTTGCTGAGGTGGCACAACTCAAAATGAGGAGAAACAGCTGTAAACATTCATTGACTACTGGAACATAGAATGTACGAATTTGAAACTAGGAAAATTGGAAGTTATCAAAAGTGAAATGGAAAGCATAAAAAGTGATCTCCTAAATGTAAAGGTAGAGATTTTGTAACAAAAGGAGGGGAGTGGTTGATTTTCAGTCTAGGAGTGGAGGTCCTTGAGACCATCATGGGAGAAGAGCATAGTGCTGGACCCTACCCAGAGAAGCAGTGACGCCAGAGATGGAGGCACAAAGACAATGACGTGGAGAGATGGAGTGGCTAGGGACTCTGGACTCAAGGAGAGAGAGGGGCTGTGTGCTGACAGCCGGGGGACAGGCTTGAGGGGTGTACCCTTTGATTATTTGGTGATGCATGGAGGGGATTATAATCATGGCATTGAGACAAAATATGATAGGATGAATGTAAAGCTAATGTTCTCCCATGTAAACTATCACATAATCCACAAATAAAAACTTTAAAAAAAAAAAAAAAGCAAAGGTATGAAGTGGAGAAGAAGGAGCAATTAGAAGTAAGTACTACTAGATATGGGTTCTGAGCACATTTAGATTTGGTTCTGAGTCCAAGGCAGCCCTGTGTTCTGGCCAGCCTGTGGGTAGCTGAGAACGCATGAAGCCTGCTCTGGGCAGTAAACAATCCTACTCTGAGCAGTAATCCCAGAGGAGACAGATGGGCACACTTTGGGTAGTGGCACTGTTGATAATAGATAGACTTTGGAAACCACATAAATGTCAGTTTGTAAGACAAGGATAAATCAAACATTAGCTCCACCTTCAATAATATTGACTGATGATATTGCAGAAAGAGTCTAAGTTACATTAAAGACACTAGTGAAACAAAGGCTCCAGGAGTTGGCTGAGTGCCAATTGAGATGCTTCAGCAAATGAATGGGTCTCATTGATGCATGGAGGGGATTGGAACCATGGCAATGAAACAATATATAATAGAATGAATGTAACTAAAGTTATCTCATGTAAATTATCATATAATTCACAATAAAACATTAAAAAAAAATGAATGGGTCTCATGCATCCATGCCAAAAAAAATTGAAAAACAGCTACGTGGTCAACGGACTGGAAGACATCCATATTTGCAAACTTTGAAAAGAAAGGTGATTGAATGGAATGTGAAAATGACCAAAAATTATCATTAATATCACAGGCAAGTAAAGCTTTGCTGAAGATAATTGAAAAACCATCAAAGCAGTATATCAACAGAGTACCACCAAAAATTCAAGCAGGATTCAGAAGAGGATGTGGAACAAGAAATATCATCGCTGATATCAGATGAATCTTGACTGAATGCAGAGAATGCCAGATAAATGTTTACTCATGTTTTCTCGATTGAGTGTATCTTAAAAAACAAAAGAAAAAACTTAAAAAAAAAAAAAAAAAAAAAGGAAATTCCAAAACATTTAATTATGCTCATGCAGAACTTGTGCACAAACCAAACTATGGATTATATTGCAAAGAATAGAAATTCTAGAACACTTAATTGTGTTCTTGCAGAAATTGTACACAAATCAAAGTAAGGATAACATTGCAAAGAACGAGATTAGCAGAACATTTACTTGTACTCATGTAGAACTTGTATACAAACCAAGATGAAATCATTGGACTAGAACAAGGGTATACTGAGGGTCTTGTTAAAATTAGGGAAGGTATTTGTCAGAGATGTGTCCTTTCACCAGACTTATTCAATCTGTATGCTGAGCAAATAATCTGAGAAACTGAACTATATGAATAAGAATGTGGCATCAGGCTTAAAGGAAGACTCATGAACAATTTGTGAAATATAGATACAACCTTGTTAGTGAAGATGAAGAGGACTTGAAGCACATGCTGATCAGTATAGATTACACCTCAACATATAGAAAGCAAAAATCCTCACAACTGGACAATTAAGAAATATCAGGATAAATGTAGCAAATACTGAAGTTGTCAAGAATTTCCTTTTATTTGTATCCACATCAACACTCATGGAAGTAGTAGTCAAGAAATCAAATGACCTATTGCAGTAGACAAATCTGATGCAAAAGACCTCTTTAAAGTATTAAAAAAGCTGTGACTTTGAGAGTCACTTTGAAGACTAAGGTATGCCTTACCCAAACCATGATATTTTTAATTCTCTCATATTCGTGTGAAAGCTGGACAGTGAATAAGAAAGACCAGAAAAAAATTGAAACTGTTGAATTATGATGTTGATGAAGAATTTTAAATATACTATGGACTGCTAGAAGAAAGAACAAATGTGTCAGCCAGAATGCTTCTTAGAAGCAAGGATCATAAGACTTCTCTCATGTACTTTGGACATGTCATTAGGATGGACCAGTCCTGGAGAAGGACATTATGCTTGGTAAAGTAGATGGTCAGCAAAAAGGAGGAAGACTGTCTATGAGGTGGATTGACATCATTGTGGCTACAACAAAGAACTCAAATAAAGCAATGTTTGTGAGGATGAACAAAAAATTTGACATCCTAGGCATTTCAGCTTACTAGTACCTAGGATATCAATTTTTTTTTTTTTTTTCATCCTCACAAACATTAGTAAGCTGAAATGTAGTCCTGGTGTGGTGCTGTGGGCTAATGCATCAGACTGCAAAGTCATTTGAACTGCAAGGTCGGTGGTTCAATCTCACCAGCGGCTCCTTGGAAACCACATACAGGGTTGCTGTGGGTCAGAATCGACTTGAAGGCACTTAACAACAACAGTAAGCTGAAATGGACAATTATCGGCCATTTTGAATCAGATAAGCATATAGCTTACTATGCTGGTAACAAAAAATTGAACTGAAATAGCATTGCATTCCTCATCAAAAAGAACATTTCAAGATCTATCTTGAAGTACAATGCTCTCTGTGATAGGACAATAGTATCTTATTATTCAAATTTAAAGGAGCTCTGGTAGCATAGTGGTTACGAATCATGCTGCTAACTTCAAGGTTGGCAGTTCGAAACTACCAGCCACTCCATGGGAGAAAGATGAGGCTTTCTGCTCCCGTAAAGATTTACAGCCTCAGAAACCCTGTGCAGGGTCACTATGAGTCAGAACCAACTCCACGGTACTTAACAAGAACAACAACATTCGAATTTAGGCATGAACCAAATAATCAATAATAGAATATCAGAAGTAGACAATACACTGAAAGGGCAAAGGAGTAGAATAGAAGAGATGGAAGGCAGAACCAGTGAGTTGGAAGACAAATCTCTCAATACTAGTAAGGTAGAAGAGCAAACAGAAAATGTCAATACTGCCCAAAGCAATTTATATATATTATGCAATCCCAATCCAGATTCCAATGACATTCTTCAAAGAGATGGAAAAAACAATTACAAACTTAATCTGGAAAGCAAAGAGACCCAGGATAAGCAAAGTACTGCTTCAGAAGAAGAATAAGGTTGGAAACCTGTCACTCCCCAACTTCAAAATTTATTACATGGCTGCAGTGGTCGAAATAGCTTGGTACTGGTACAATGAAGGATACATTGATCAATGGAACAGAAATGAGAATCCAGAAATTAACCCATTCACATACAACCAACTGATTTTTGACGAAGTACTTAAATATATAGCATGGGGAGCTGATAGTCTCTTCAACAGATAGTGCTGGCAGAACTGGAAAGTGATATGCAAAAGATTGAAACAAGGCCTTCATCTCACTCCTTATACAAAAACCAACTCAACATGGATTAAAGACCTAAATGAGAATCCCAGAATTATGAAGGCCATCAATGAAAAAATAGGGACAAATGTGAGGGCACTAATTCAGGGCATACACAGACTACCAAACATTTTGAAAATTACACAAACAAAAGTAAACAAAATAGGTGATTGGGACATACTAAAAATTAAAAACTGATGTGCATCAAGACTTCATCAGAAGAGTAAAAAAGGAACCCACAGAATGGGAAAAAATCTTTTGCAATGACACATCAGATAAGGGATTCATTTCTAAAATATATAGGAAACTACAACACCTCTACAAGAAAAAGACAAATAACCCAATTAAAAAATGGGCACAGGACATGAACAGACACTTCACCAAGGAGGAAATCCAGGAAGCCAACAAACATATGAAGAATTGTTCACGATCACTAGCCATTAGAGAGATGCAAATCAAAACAACAACACAATATCATCTCATACTAGCAATAACAGCAAAGATCAAAAAATTAGAGGACAATAAATGCTGGCGGGGCTGTGGAGAGACAGGGACACTTCTGCATTGCTGGTGGGATTGCAAAATGGTCCAACCTCTCTGGAAAACAATATGGTGCTTCCTCAGAAGGTTGGAAATAGAAATACCTTTTGATCCGGCAATTCTTCTACTCAGTATTTACCCACAAGAAATACAAGCCATAACACGAGTAGATATATGCACATCAATGTTCATAGCAGTACTATTCACAATAGCAATAGGACTGATTGTGTGGGTTGGAAATGTAAAGGTTGAAGTTTTGTAGCAAAGGAGGGGAGTAATTGATTTTGCAGTCTGGGTGCAGAGGTTTCTGGGACCATCAAGGGAGAAGAGTGGAGAGCGGAACTCTACCCAGAAAAGCAGTGATGCCAGAGTCAGAGGCAGAGATAATGACGTGGAGAGGTGGAGCGGCTGGGGACTTTAGACTCAGAGAGGGAGACGGGCTGTGTGCTGAATAAGGAAGACTAGAGAAGATCAATGCATTTGAATTATGGTGATAACAAAGAATATTGAAAAAACCATGGACTTCCAGAAGATCAAACAAATCTGATTTGGAAGGTGTATGACCCTAATGCTCCTAAGAAATGGCAATTGTACTTTGGACGTATTGTCATGAAGGACCAGCCCCTGGAGAAGGATATCGTATCTGGTAAGTGGAAAGTTAGTGAAGAAGAGGAAGACCGTCAATGTGACGGACTGACACAGTGACAGAAATAATATATTCACACAACAATTAAGAGGTTGGCACAGGACTGGACAGTGTTTGTTTCTGTTGTATATAGGGTTGCTATGAGTTGGAATCCACTTGATAGCACCTAACAACAATAACAAATGCCTATGGTTATAATCTCATTTGGGAAGGTGTTGCATTTGATATGTTAGTGAGACAGGATTAGTGTTTGTTGTTGTTGTAGTTAAGTGCTGTTAAGTCAATTGTGACCCATAGCGACCCTGTATAGGGTTTCCAAGGAGCAGCTGGTGAGCTTGAACTGCCGTCCTTGCAGTTCAAACGACTTTGTGGTCTGACGCATTAACCCACAGCGCCACACCAGGACTCCAGGATTAGTGTAGACTATGTCTAAAATCAATGCCTGATGAGATATAGATGTAAAATAAGCAAGTGAGTTAAGCAGAGAAGGGGAAGAGGCTTAGGTTGCTTATTCTTGCTGTCCAGTGCTTCTGTTCTTTCTCCTCAGACCTCACTAATGTGTGTTTGTTGGAGGTGAGTCCCACCCACTCGTATTTTGGAATTCCCTCTCTTCATTGCCTCTCCGTGAAATTGAATTGACACAGGGGCCATAGCAGTGGGCTCAAACACAGCAGTGTTTGTAAGGATGGTGTAGGATTGGGCAGCATTTCGTTCTATTGTACATAGGGTCCCTGCGAGTCAGAACTGACTCAATGACACCTAATTGTTGTTGTTGTTAGGTGCCTTCCAGTCAATACTGACTCATAGCAACCCTATGCACAGCAGAACGAAACACTGCCTGATCCTGGGCCAACCTCACTGTTGTTGCCACACTTGAGCCCATTGATGCTGTTACTTTGCCAATCCATCTTGCTGGGGGTCTTCCTCTTTTTCTCTGACCCTCCACCTTACCAAATAACCATCATAGCTTTGTTGTAGTTCACTTTCGAAGTCTATCTCAGATCCATCCATTTCTCCCCTCATCTATTGACACGACACCAGCTGAAGCCATGTCATCTTTTACCTAAAACTACTTAAGATCGATTCTTAAATGCATCCTTGTATCCATTCTTGATTTTTCTCTAATCTATTCTACACAATGGCAAACTTATATTTGAAAATGAAAACCTGGTCATACAAACCTCTGCTTAAAACCGATCAATGGTTTTTCGTTTCTCTTAGCCTGAAGTCCAATAGCTTTACATTGGACCATATGTTTCTGCTCTTCCTTTGCTCACTGGCTGTGATATGCTCTGGTAGAGAAGATGCTCCTATAGTTTACGTCACAGAGTCGGTGACACTCAGTTCACATTTCAGGAGTAAACCTGAAGCTGGGTTATCTAGACCTTTGAAATTTGGAGAACATAGACTTGCTAACTTTTTATTTTTGCAATTTAAAAACAATGCTATTTTACTGCTGGAATTATTTCATAAAAGAGAGGATATTTTGAAGTCCTCAAAGTAGAAAGGTTATAAACTCAAAATAACTAACACTCCTCTGAATAAATTTAGATTTATTAAAAACTCATTAAGATCTCTTCAATTTTCATTTTGCCATGTGCTAGTGGGAAGTTTATTTGGGAAACTCTGACTCAAAGAAAGGGAAAAACAACACTAAAACTTAAAATTACCCAGGAATAGCAAATGTCATATATATTCTTTCTCAGTAGGAAAGCATTTAGGGTTGGCAATAAAATTATCTCTAAAATAAAGAGTAATGGAATGTCTGGAGTCATGAGTCAAGTTGGGCGTCTCTAAACCAGAGCTTCTCCAAGTGAAGGTGAAGCCAGAGCTTCTCAAAGTGGAGGTGCTTATTAAATAATCTCTGAGGTCCTACACCAGACCTATTGTTAATGATTCTTGGGTGCATGGTCTACAAATTGATGTTTTAAGAATCTTCAGGGGAGTGATGGTAGAAACCACTGTCCTAAGGGCAAAATAAACTTGCCCATCCTCTCAAAATAAATCCCCCCGGGGCAGCTTTAGACCTTTCACAATTTTGCTAGTTACATCTCTATTATTTGATTGTCATCCACAGTAGTTTTCCTAAGTAACGTACATTTTGTATTAGAAATACTTTGTCATTGTTTCTATTTATACGTCTTTACAAATTTTATTATTATTATTTAACAATATGTAGCTGTTTCTGTGTTTGAAATAGAGGAGCAGGGACAGAACACTGTAAAGAATTTGTGGCCTCTCATTTAGGTCCCTGATTTATCACACACCTTCACTGTTTTACTAGTGTCAGATGGAGGCCTCTTTTCCCTTGGAAAGCTACATTCTTTGGGGATGAAGTGTTCAGAGTCTTTAACACGGTATTAGAGTGTCTCTTGAGTGTTTAGCATCTGGATACAGCCGTCATCACAGTAATGAGAGATAGAGCAGGCCAGAACCGACTCTGTCCTGGGGAAAGGCATATCAATGCTAAATCTACTATGGCGTTTTCCAGTTTTGCAATCATTAGGGGTCAATGAGGCATCCATGTGCAGTAATTCTGAAGCCTTGAGTCTAACTCGTGTGTCACTATCGCCCATTCTATTATGTGCAGTTAGGAAATGATTCTAACAGTTAGTGCCATTATTGTAAAAATTTTAGGAGATGTTAGGCCATTAACAATAGTTGTAGGCTGCTTTTGTCAGCTCTGTTTTTCTCATACTTGTATAATAGTATCTTTCTTTGTTTTCAGCAATAAATGTGCTAAAGAAATTAGAAGGGTTTTTGAAATATAATAAATAGCCCACGTTTGCTTGGAAATCATATGCTTACAATTACCAAGACAGACAAACACCTAAGCTAAATAGACCAGCGATATTATTTTGCACTCATTTTTAAAAGAAGAAAAATGTTTAGTTGCTTTTTTATAAAAATCATATACACACATAATTAAAAGATTAGAAAATTCAGGTAAACCAAAAAGAAAATATTTTCAATCTCTGATCTAAGGGTAAGTCAAAAAATATTGCTAATAGTTCTCTAGTTCATATAATCAAATCCTATCAAACATGTCTCTGAGATCAGTGGGTGGCTACAGACATCTTTTCTCAGTAACACACTTGTCTTTTTTTCACTAGGGCGCCTTCAAAAAAAAAAAACAAAAAACGTACGTACTATCAAAACAGGAGCTCTGATAGCGTAGTGGTTACGAATCGGGCTGTGAACCTCAAGGTCAGCAGTTTGAAACTACCAGCGGTTCTGCGGGAGAAAGATGAGGCGTTCTGCTCCCATAAAGATTTACAGCCTCGGAAACCCTGTACAGGGTCGCTATGAGTCAGAACTGACTCCACGGCACTTAACAACAACAACAACATCAAAACAGTGGCTTCCAAGGGGATCTGCTGGGTCAATTATGTTCAAGGAGAAAGGACAGCTCAGAAGGTTATGGGGACTGATTTGGGGGATTCCAAAAGGATAATCTTGATAGATTTTCTCGATGGGACGATTGTGGGGTCTTATTATGAAGAAGTCTTACGACAACTGAAAACTGTATTGGTGAGACCTAGGCCAGGAATGTTGTACAGAGAAATTTTTTTTCCATCACGACAATGTACCCTGTTCATTCTTTGAGGGTAGCTATTTCTTTGGGAAATCTTACCCCCAAAGAAATTGCTACCCTCAAAGAAGGACTAGGGTGCATTGTCATAATGGGAAAAATTGCTACCTTACATATTCTGGGTTTTGGCTTATCGCTTCAGGCTTCTTTTAGTTCATTAAACTCGAAGAGCATTTAAAAGGAGCACAATCTGAATCTTTCAAGAATGCCAAAACTGCTGTTTGACATGGTAAAAATGGAAGAACATACAATTCTTTGGGCGAAAACTTAGACAGAAACATGGCCTTTAGAAGCGTATAGAACTAGATGGAGGATATGTTGAGAAGCAATACCCTCACATTTTCATAGTTTTGCTTTATAAAGGTTTCTATAATTTTGTAGCAATGTGTTTTGACTTAGCCTCATAGAACAACTATTTAGAGAGAACCTAAATTAATATTCATAAATATAGATTTTAAAAACGAGATTGATGTCGTTTTTGTTGTTGTTAAGTGCTGTTGAGTGATGTATAGGGTTTCCGAGGAGCAGCTGGTGAGCTTGAACCACTGATTTTGCAGTTCAAACTTACCTTGCAGTCCAGTGAATTAACCTGCAGTGCTAGTCTGCATTTATGTAGTGTGAACAATGTATCAGACCTTGCTTTATGTGTATTGTGTTTTTAAGTGCTATCAAGTCGTTCCAACTCATAGCGATCGTATATAGGACTTCCGAGGAGTGAATGATGGGTTTGAACTTCCGTCCTTTCAGTTAGAAGTTCAGTGCTTATCTTATAGTTTCACACTAGGACTCATATGTGTATTAGCTCACTTAATTTAAAAAAAAAAACAAAAAACTTTTCTATAAGGTAGATATTTCGCAGACCAGAAAGTGAGGTGTCGAGTTATTAAATAACTTGCCCCCAAATCACACTGCTAATAATTGGAGATTATAATTTCAGAGTTGAGGTCAGGCAGTCTGAGGTCAGGTGGCTTGAATCCTTAAGGATTAGTCTGTTTCCATAAGGATTACAACCAAGAAAACCCCCTGGGATATTTTTTCTTTGTCACAGAGGGATGCTATAAGTTGAAAACCCAATATAGTCTGATTTAGAAGTCTGCATTCTAAATCACTAGCTAAAGTTCCACATATCAATATATTTGTTTAAAGAAACATGGTATAATACTTTACAGGTTGCTTTGTAGACCGATAGAATCTTGTGTTACTACATGATTCAGTTCATGTGGCAACATAATATTCAATAGCATGATCAAAATATATTAATTTTTAAAAATCACTTTACAAAGGAACTGGAAAAGTATTATTCTATGTCTACTTAAACAAATGGGTTCCTGGTGTGACACTGTAGGACTGTTGTTTGATGTTGTTAGGTGCCATTGAGTTGGTAATGACTCTTAGTGACCCTATGCACAATAAAGCAAAACACTGCCCGGTCCTGGGCCAGCCTCACATTCATTGCTACACCTGAGCCCATCACTACCGTCAAAGTTGGGGGTCTTCCTTTCTTTTTCCGACCCTCTACTTTACCAAACATGATGTCCTTCTCCAGTGACTGGTCCCTTCTGATAATATGTCTGAAGTATAAGAGATGAAGTTTGGCCATTCTGGCTTCCAAAGAGCACTTTGGCTGCATGTCTTCCAACAAAGATTTGTTCTTTTGGTGGTCCATGGTGCTTTTAATATTCTCCTCCATTACCATAACACAAATGCATCAATTCTTCTACTGTCTTTCTTATTTACTGTCCAACTTTCGCATGCATATGAAGTTATTGAAAATACCTTGAACTGATATCTTTGTTCTTCAACATGTTTAAAAGGTCTTGTGCAGCAGATTTGCCTAATGCAATACATTGTTTGATTTCTTGACTGCTGCTTCCATGAATGTTGATGGTTGAGCTGAGCAAAATGAAGTCTTGATGCCATGTTTTTCTTTATATAACCCAGCTTCTCAGAATATTTGCTCAGCAT
>NW_006408519.1:9752888-9782905 GCF_000296735.1 Chrysochloris asiatica
ATGTGGAACTTTAGCAAGTGATTAAGAATTCAAATTCCTAAATATAATCATTAAAATTATACTATATCTATATTCTATCATACAGTTACAGTATAACTTTAATGAAGTCCATTGCAGACGTTTTAGCTATGTTGTTGTTATTATTAAGTGCCGTGGAGTCGGTTCCAACCCATAGAGATCCTGGGTAGTGTTTCCAAGCAGCAGCTGGTGAGCTTGAACTGCCGATCTTGCCGTTTAAACGGCTTTGCAGTCTGGCGCATTAACCCACAGTGCCACATTGTAAATAAAACTACACTGATAATATTTACCATGTTACTAGTTTGTGTTTAGTTTCCTGAGGCTGCCATAACAAAGTGCCACAAACTTGCTGTTTGGAAATGAATTTTATTGTCTCAAAATTCTGGAAGTGTGTTGTTATTGATTTTCTGAAGCCTACATGTCTGAAAAGGAACTCTGGTAGCGTAGTGATTACGAGTTATGCTGCTAACCTGAAGGTCAGAAGTTAGAAACTATCAGATGTTCCGTGGGGCAATGATGAAGCTTTCTGTCCTGTAAAGATTTACAACCTTGGAATCCCTATACAGGGTTGCTATGTCGGAATCAACTTCACGGCATATAACCAAGCAATAGATCTTTGGAGTCCTGGTGTGGCACTGTGAGTTAATGCGCTGGACTGCAAAGTCAGTTTAAATTGCAACGTCAGCGGTTCAGCTGCTCCTAGAAAACCCTATACGGAGTCACTATGGGTCGGAACCGACTCGACAGCACTTAACAACAACATGTCTGAAACCTGGTTGGGGCTACACTGCTCTGGCAACTCTGAAGACATTTCCATTTTAGTGTCTTCATGTTTCTGTGGACTGTTGGCATTCCTTGACTTGGGTCTGGATCACTTCTTTCTCTGTCTACATGGTTACATTGCCTCCACCTATTTTGTCTGTAATCTCCCTCTGCTTCGCACTTAACTTTACTAAGTACGAAGTGTAAAGATTACACTTTGCCACAGGATTTAGGGCCCACAGAGATAATCTAGGTTGATCTCATCTCAAGATTCTGAATTGTATCTGCAAAGGCGTCTTATAATGCACCATAGTTATTTCTCCGACTATTAAACAAGGACTACTCACCCTGTTGTTTTGTGTTGTCCAGTTGATTCTGACTCACGGCAGCCCTGTGGAACAAGCAGAACTGTCACAAAGTGTCTCTTTTACAGCGTCGCTAGCGGCTTTCCGCTGTTCCCCTATGCAACAGGAGGGCTCCTCCCACTCGCACTACAATGCAGTATTGGTAAAATGCGGTTTCTGAAATTAGAAATTTCTGAAATGTAAAACTTTAGTTTTTACATAAATATTTCGAAACTGTGCTCTAGAATAGCTTTTAATTGCATTTTAAATGTTCTTAAATTTAAATTTTGTTAACGAGCTCTGGTAGCGTAGTAGTTACGAGTCAGGCTGATAACCTCAAGGTCAGCAACCAGCAGCTCCGCGGGAGAAAGATGAGGCTTTCTGCTCCTGTAAAGATTTACAGCCTCGAAAACCCTATGCAAGGTTGCTGCCATTTGGAACAGATTCCATGGCATATAAAGACCACCAATACGTGTATGTTCATGCATACATTCCAGGCAAAGCATATGTATGAGGGGGCTTCAAAAAGTTTGTGGGGAAAATCCATTTTCCATCTATTTTTTGAAGTCCACTCTTAATATCTCATAAAAATAAACAAAAGAAAAGAGAAGCAAAAGTTGGAGGTTAGAGGAAAAAAGAGTAAAGAAATCCTGGGTACCTCTCAGAATTGTCCTCCATGATTAACCAGGTTCTGCCCATACGTGTTTCAATAAAACATTTGATTTTTTACTACAAAGACTCAACTTTTACATTAAATTATTTTTTCTATTTTTACCAATAATCCCACACAGTTTCCAACTTTCAGTGTAAATTTTTAGGCTTTCAAAAATGACTTGATGAATAAGCTAATGTGGTATTTATGATAAACTTCATTCAAAGACTTTGGTTTTTGTCCATGGTCACTGAGATAAGCTTTTAAATCTTGGAATTTCCCCAAGGACTGCAATATTTTTGAGTTGCTGTCTCCAGGCTACCTTTGAAGGTTGTTGCACATTAGGTTCCTCTTGAGTGGAGGCTGACCAGCCAGGATGACCTACCTATGGTATCAGCCCAAGCTCCGAAGAACGGCATTGAAAGTCGAGTTTAATTAATTATGCTTATGTATGAGGTCCTAATATATATGCTAAATGGAGAAAACATTGAAGTTTTCAAAGATTTCATTTTCATTGGATCCACAATTAACACTCATGGAAGAAAACATTGAAATGATCAAAGACGTCATTTTGCTTGAATTCACAATCAACACTCATAGAAGCAGCAGTCAAAAAATGAAATAATGTATTATTACATTAAGCAAATCTGTTGCACAAGATCTCCTTAGAGGGCAAAGAGATCACTTTGAAGATTGAGGTGAAGTGGTTCTATCTCCAGTCACAGTATTTTCGATAGCCTCATGAGCATGTGGAAGTTTGACAATGAATAAGGAAGATCATAGAAGAATTGTGTTTGACAATATTAAAAGTACCATGAACTAGGGAGTCTTGCAGAACGTGCCCTTTGATCATTTAAAATATTATATATTCCTGAGTGTTTTGGTGTACATCTCCCCCCGCCTCCAATGAGAAAAACAAAACAAACAAAAAAATCCAGAGGGAATGGAATCAAATACTGTTGAATAATGATGCACGGAGGAGATTGCAATCATTGCAATGAAATGATGGTAAAGCCAATGTTCTCCCATGTAAACTATCACTCAGTTAATAATAATAATAATAATAAAGTACCATGAACTGTCAGAATAACAAACAAATCTGTTTTGGAAAAAGTACAGCCAGAATGCTCCTTAGAAGCCAGGATGGTGGGATTTGTCTTATACTTCAGACATGTTTCAGGAGGGACCAGTCCCTATAAAAGAGCATCATGCTTGGTAAAGTGGAGGATCAACAAAGGAGAGGAAGACCCCCAAGAAGCTGGATTCACACAGTGGCGACAACAAGGGGCTCAAACATAACAATTGTGAGGATGGCACTGGTCTAGGCAGTATTTTGTTCTGTTGTGTCTTGGGTTGCTATGAGTTGGAACCGACTCCATAGCACCTGACAACAACAACAAAATGAGGTCTCAATAAAGGTTGAGTACTGGTCCTGGACTGCCTGCTTGGTGAAAGAGTTGCTACATATGTGAGGGTAATTCATTCATTTTTGGGAATCTCTTCTAGAGCTCACTCTATGCATCTCTTCATTTATGTTTTTGCTATAATAAGACTATAATCATAATTAACACACTTCTGATTTCTATGCGTTTTCCTGGTGCATAGTTAAACTCGATAGAGTAGTGGCAACCAGCAGGTCAGAAGTGCTGTGACTTGGGGATGCTCCAAGCTTCTAGCTGATAACTGAAGTCTTAAGACAACTTGACAGTCTGGAGAATGTTGCCTTTCATTTGAGTTCTAGCTGAGCTACACTGTTTAGGGTCAGAGGAAGAAGTACCTTATATGTAATTGAACTGGAACTTAATTGATTTCAGTGCAGTTTGGTATCAGAGAAGTGCAATTAATTTGTGCGCGGGAGAAAGATGAGGCTTTCTACTCCCATAAGGATTTACACCCTCGGAAACCCTGTACAGGGTCGCTATGGGTCGGAACTGACTTGAAGGCACTTAACATACATACATACATACATACATAAGGCTAAGAAAAGTTTTGAATGTATATATGTATATATTCTGTTGGGAGATGGAAAACCACGAGGATTGAGTATTTCTTATTGTAAATATAGTTGAAAAGTTATCTAGGAGCAGTTTCACATTGCGACACTTTTTAAGAGCACTGGGGAATAAATCACATGTATTTGTATTTTCAATACTTGGGCATAATATCAATGACAACATTAACTTATTTGTTGTGCTGTTCCAACTCATAGTGACTTTGTGCAGAACAAAATAAAGCACTGCCTGGTCCTGCACCATCCTCAAAACTGTTGCTACACGTGAGCCCATTGCTGCTGCCACAGGGCCAATCCATCTCACTAGGGTCTTCCTCTTTTTTGATGACCCTTCACTTTAGTAAGCCTGATGTCTTTCTCCAGGTCCTTCCTAATAGCATGTCTGAAGTGACTTCTAAGGAGCATTCTTGTTGTCCTTCTTTCAACAAAGACTTCTTCTTCTGGCAGTACTATCAATATTCTTTTCCAACATCGTAACTCAAATGCATCAATTTTTCTGTGGTCTTCCTTATTTGTTTTTCAACTTTCACATGCATAGGCGGCTATTGAAAATACTACGTTTTAGGTCAGGCACATGTTAGTCTTCAAATTGATCTCTTTGATCATTAACACTTTAAAGAGGTCTTGTGCAACAGATTTGCCTAAATCTTTTGCACAAGACCTTTTTAAACTGTTAATGATCAAAGAGATTTAGATTTAGATTTCTTAAAAACAATACATCCTTTGATGTCTTGACTGCTGCTTGAATGAGTGTTGATTGTGGATCCAAGCAAAATGAAGTCTTCGACAGCTTTAGTCTTTTTTCTATTTATCATGATGTTATTTATTGGTACAATTGTGAAGGTTTTCATGTTCTTTACATTGAGGTGCAATCCATACTGAAGGCTGGAGTCTTTGGTCTTCATCAATAAGTATTGTAAGTCCTTTTGTTTCCAACAAGCAAGGCTGTATTTTGTTCATAGTACAGGTTGTTAAAGAGTCTTCCTCCAGTCTTGATACCACGTTCTTCTTTATATAATTCACCTTCTTGGATTATTTGCTTACCATACAAATGAATAAATATGGTGAAAGAATATAATCCTGGTGTACACCTTTCCTGATTTTAAACCAGTATGTTATCCTCTTGTTTTGTTGGAACTACTGCCTTCTGGTTTATACACAGGTGTCTGTCTCATGGGCAAAATTAAGTGTTACGGAATACCCATTCTTCTCAATGTTACTATAGCTTGTCATGATCCACAGAGTCAAAATCCTTCGCTTAGTCAACAAAGCTCAAATAAACTTAGTTCTGGTAGTCTCTGTTTTCTGCCAAGATCCTTGTGACATTAAGAGTGATATACCCAGGTCCAAGTCCTCTTCTGAATCTGGCTTGGATTTCTGGAAATTCTCTGTTGATGTGCTGTGCCAGCCATTTAAAAATTATCTTCAGCAAAATTTTACTTGTATGTGATATTAATGATATTATTTCATGAATTCTGCATCCCATTGGGTCACCTCTCTTTGAAATGGGTACAAATTTCTTCCAATCAGTTGGCCAGGTAGCTATATTCAAAAGTTCTTGGCCTAGATGAGTAAGGGCCTGCATTGCTGTATCAGTTTGTTGAAAGACTTCAATTTGTATTTCGTCAGTTCCTGGATCCTTGTTTTTCACTGATGTCTTCAATGCAGCGTGGATGTCTTCCTTCAGTACCATTGGTACTTGATCATATGATTCCTCTTAAAACGGCTGAACATAGACCATTTCTTTTCGGTACAATGACACTCAGTATATACCTTCCATCTTCTTTTGATGCTTTCTGAATCATTCAATATTTTTTCCATTAGATATTTTGCTTCAATATTGCAAACTGAGGTTTGAATTTTTTCTTCAGTTCTTTCAGCTTGAAAAATGCTGAGTATGTCCTTCCCTTTTGGTTTTCTAACTCCAGGTCTTTCCACATTTCATCATCATACTTTGCCTTATCCTCTTGAGCTGTCATCTGAAATTTTCTGTTCAGTTCTTTGACTTCCTCACTTCCACTTCTCTGGAGAACAAGTTTCAGAGTCTTTTTTTCTGACATCCATTTTGGTATTTTTCTCTGACATGACAGAGAAAAATATCAAAATGGATGCATATGAGATTTATTGAAAACATCATGGCTTGTGTCAGGCAAACCTACAAGGCTAAAACTCTATGCTAAATGGTGTGGCACTACAGGATAAGCACTGAACTGCTAACCACAAGATTGGCAGTTCAAACCCACCAGCCACTCCTATGAAATCCTACATGAGTCGCTATGAGTGGAAACTGACTCAGTGACACTTAATAACAACAACAAATGAGTATAAGCACTGAAATGGTAACCACAAGGTAAGCGGTTCAAACTCACCAGCTGCTCTCCAGAAACTGACTCAATAGCATTTAAACAACAACAGCAACAATGATCTCTAGTCAAAGCTGTCATTTTTACCCAATTATAATTACACTGTGAATCATGTGGTTTTGTCTGCATGTGCTGTTGTCTTTGTGGCTGCTGGTGTTTTTATGGTTGCTGATTTTGTCAAATTTCTATTCTGGTATTTTTGTTACAGTATTATGGTGGTTAATATTTATGAACTACATCAACACATTTTTTATAATAAAAAGGTAGTGAAAGGAAAAGAAGAGAAACATAAAAAAAAGCTTTCTCTTATCTACTGATAATGTTGAAATACTATTAGTAATAATGTTGTAATTCAATGCAGAAATATTTTGCAAAACAATTTGTTGTTAATATTCATAATCTAAGAAATACTATATTTAAACCATTTGCAACTTTATCACATACTAAAATTTATAATAAACATGACTCAGGATTCTGTGTGATGTGGTCAGGGAAGAGGTCCATGGGGCAATGCCATCAAGAATCACCACACTGGGTGACTCCAACCCTAGCGGCACTCTTGGTGAGCTCTTCAAAGTGGGAGACGATACTTTTATCCCAGAAATGCTATCATTGCTCAAAACAGGTTTTTGAACTTTTCTCTTAAAGGTAACTGCTTTTGATTGATGGCTTAACCTTTTCAAAACAAATCAGTTTCATTTATTTCATAAGACCATTGCATTTCCCCCCCAAATCTCAATTTATTTTATTAAGTCCATTGTAAATCCATTCATTGGACTTGGCACTGAATAATTTTTGTCTGATCCCAAAAATCAAATCCACACCTTCAGAGAAAAAATAAATTAATACCAGACAAAATGTTCAAAAAAAATTATCGATATATTTTCTAAAAATGTTTTAAATGTCAGCAGCATCATTAGATGAAGTACACAGCTTCTGGATAGCTTGCTTATTTTGAGAGAAAAAAGCCTTCAGAAATGTTATTTATAGAATACTTTCATTAATTTTCTGATACATTGCTACTGTAGGAATGCAATAATATCCTAGGATATTAGATTTTTTAAGAAAGAAGAAACCCTTGAGATTTTTTAATCAAACCACCAGATTTTACAAATAAGGAAAACTGAGATCCAGACACAATAAGTAATTTCCTAAAGACTACAATTTTATTTGTTGATGTTGTTTAGGGAGAAACAAGTTTTTTCATTTGATTTTAGGGATTTTTTAGTGGGGCTAGGGGCAGGGTAAAAACTGGCAAGTGGCTAGCAAAATTCAACCTACCAATGTATTTTCATTGTTAGACAATTTTTAAATATAATTTTTAATTCCTTTCTCCAAGTCTAACCAGAGTTTGCTCAGTGGGAATGGGACTATGAGATAGGTTTATGCAGAGGCATAGAGGACATGTAGCTGCCACCAGAAATGTGGAGATGTCACCAAGAGTAGAGAGAGAAGCTGAAATATCCTGAGTCGCCTCCTCCTTCTGCCTTCTAGTGTCTCACCATTGTCTCTCATTGGGCAAATAGTCAAGGGAACTAAGGAAATGTAGTCTTCATGGCAGCTTTCTGCTATACAGAACAGAATCAGGGAAGAGCAAGTAACAGCTCTAAGAGCAAATAAAAAATGATCAGAACAAGCAATATGAATTTCATCCGTAAGTCCTTGAAGAAAGTAGTCATATTTTTCATTCAAGAATATTAAAATACTCTATTGTGTCTAGGCCAACTGATTGGAAGAGGTCCATATCTGTACCCACTCCAAAGAGAGGACTCAACGGAATGCAGAACTCATAAAAAATATTAATATCACATGCAAACAAAATTTTTCTAAAGATAATTTTTAAATGGCTGCAACAGTACACCACTAGCGAACTGCCTGAAACTCAAGCTGGATTCAGAATAGGATCTGGAACTAGAGATAGCATTGCTGATGTCTGATGGATCTTGACTAAAAGCAGAGTATACCAGAACGATGTTTACTTGTGCTTTATTGACTACACAAAACTTTTCAACTGTGTGGCTCATGACAAGCTATGGATAATATTTAGAAGAATGGGTATTCCAGAACACTTAATTGTGTTCGTGAGGTACCTGTACATAGATAGACCAAGAGGCAGTCATTCAAAGGGAACAAGGAGATGCTATTTTTGTTGTTGTTGTTAAGTGCTGTTGAGTTGGTTCTGATTCATAGCGACCCTATATATGGTTCCAAGGAATGGCTGTTGAATTTGAACCAGTAACCTTTTGGTTCATACCAAAAAGAGATCCAGTGTTTGTCTTATAGCACTGCAGTCATTCGACCAGAACAAGGGGACATTGAATGGTTTAAAATCAGAAAAAGAATGTGCCAGGATTGTATTCTTTCACATACTTATTCTTTCTGTATGCTGAGCAAATAATCTGAGAAGCTGGATTATATGAAGAAGAACATGGCATCAGGATTTAAGGAAGACTCATTAACAACTGGCAATAGGTAGATGATACAACTTGGCTTGCTGAAAGCGAAAAGGTCTTAAAATACTGATAGAGATCAAACTGGACCAATAAAGGACATCATGATAAATGGAGAAAAGATTAAAGTTGCCATAGACTTTATTTGTTTGAATTCACAATCAATTCTCATGCAAGCAGCAGGCAAGAAATCAAACAACATATTGCATTAGGCAAATCTGCTGCACTAGACCTCTTTATTGTGTTAGTGAGCGAAAATGTCAGTTTGAGCACTAAGCTGTGCCTGACCCATGCCATGGCATTTTCAATAACCTCATATGTATGCAAACGATGGACAGTGAGTAAGGAAGACTGTAGAAGAATTGATGCATTTGAGTTATGGTGTTGGAGGAGAATATTAAAAGAACCATGGACTGCCAAAAGAACAAACCAATCTGTGTTGGAAGAAGTACCACCAGAGTGCTTCTTAGTTGCAAGGATGCTTTGTCTCTCATACTTTGAACATATTATCTGGAGGGCCCAGTTCCTTGAAGAGGACATCATGCTTGGTAGCAGGTCAGAAAAAGTGAGGAAGACCCCTAGCGAGATGGATTGGCACAGTGGCAGCAATGGGCTCAAGGCAACAATGCGAGGATGATGCAGTGCTTCGTTCTGTTGTGCATAGGGTCTCTGAGTTGGAACAGACTTGATGCCACCTAACAACAGCAGCAACATTGTCTCCAGTTGGGCTGTGTTCCCTGAAAAGCAGACCTTGTGATGGAGATTAGGGTGTAGGATGTTTACTTAGGAGTGGTTTTAGGATGTATACTTGTGTCAGGGAGGAGCCTAAAGCAAGATTGTGTAGAGGGAGAAGATGAGCTACAATGTAGTTCCAATAAAACCTTATGTGCAGTTTGGGAACGAGAACAGCCCCTTCAGAATCGTCTTGTGTTAGGACAATGGATTGAACATTTATATCATCATTTATATCCACTTGATACCAGCTATACTGGGAATGGAGAATGACATTGGATAAGGCAGTTTTATTCCGCTCAGACCATTCCTATGGAATGCTGACAACTGAGGGTCTTTTTCTAACAGCATTCCTAGCAGGGGAAATAAATAACGGTATCTAACATAATTCACTCCTGTGGTATTCATTCTTCAAATAGTTTCTTTAAGCATCAAGCCAAGAGCTTCTTTTCCTTGGGGAAACTCAGAAGAAGGAGAATAGTGGAATAGGCTCTGGTTCCCAGTGCTGCAGCTGGTCATGGGGCCACAACATTGCTTGCTGTTTCCCTATTGACTTCTAGATCCTTTCACTCCCTACTGCATCTCTGCTGGTCTCATTGGTAAATCGGAAGACATGACCCAAGTCCACTTCTCTGAGGCATCTGGTCACTATGCCCTTCTCAGGCCAGAGTTATTTGTCAACATAGTACCAGATTTAGGCAAGGGGATACCAACAGTGACCCTGGTGGATTCACTGTCTGCCATACAAATTTCTCCCAGCCCACCCTCCCATTGTTGATCAGAGTCAATTATCCCTGTAAAAATGCTGACTCCTATCTTGTTAGCTGGTCCTCAGACACATGTCACCTGGAATGCCCAGGCAGCAGCCTGGAATGTACAGTTCAGTCGAATGGTTGTTGCATCTGCTACTGGAAATATTCTTCCTATGAGAGCCAAGATCACTAAACCCTGAGAGCCAAGAGTTCTGTGCTACAGTAACAAAGTTTAAAATTTCGGTGAGGATCAACATTTGGGACACTTACACATATAGAGACCAGAAAGAGTAGGAAAAGCAGAAAAATAATATCAAAAAGGAAATAACCAGTAAAATAGGAGGAAAATGAGATGCATGTGATATTTCTAAAGCCAAAAGAAGGGAAATGTTCTAAAACATAGGGTTTGATCAATTATATTAACTGCTGTTCTGGAAGAGGTAAAATAAGACGAGAACTGAGGCTAGACCACAGAATTCAACAAGCATTAGTGCCCTTGAAGAGTTATTTTCAGCAGAGTGGAGGAAATGAAAGCCTGATTAGAGTGGACTTCAATAGGAATGGAAGTAAAGATGGTGACTATTCAGCTGATTTCCTATAAATGGGAAGGAGAGGCAAAGCAGATCCTCAAGAGGTGAGGGAATGATTAAGGAAGTTTAACTCGATGACACTTAACAATTGTAGCCATTATTCTTAGTCCTTGAGTGCCACTGTAGGGGAAGCAGTGGACTCTAACCAAAAGGTTAGAAGTTCAAACCCACTAGCCACTCCTTGGAAAGTCTTCACAGGGTCTCAATGAGTCAGCACTCACTCAATGGCACAAAACAACAATCACAACAATCATGCCTGGGATCCTAGCATGTAGGTCTGTAGTATAAGCGCTGTACGGCTAATCAAAAGGTCAGTGGTTCAAATGTACCAGTCACTTTTCTGAAACCCTATACAGAGTTGCTATGAGTCTGAACCAACTTGACCACACAACAGTAACTACAACAATCCTGCTTGGTAAAGTAGAGGTTGAAAGATAAAGAGGAAGCCCCTCCTTGAGATGGATTGACACAGTGGTTGCAATAATGGGCTGAAACACAGCAATGATTATACGGATGGCCCAGAACCAGTCAGTATTTCATTCTGTTGTCCACCGGGTCACTATGGATGGGAACCAACTCTGTGACACCTAGCAATAATAAACTATTCTCTGTCATAGTTCCCTAACAAGAAGTGCTCTAATTGTTTAAATCTACTTTAAAAATCAGACCTTGGTAATTATAAAATCAACTATCCAGTTTGTTGACTTCTTTTCATTCAAGCCAGTTTCCAGGTTCTTATTTTTCGCTGCAATATTCATCAACATACCCAGACTTTGAGATGTTCATGAATATTGCAGCGAAAAATAAGAACAAGAAAATTGTACAACTTTTTTATGGCCAAATGAAATACTTTATTTGAAAGGGGAAGGGTTGTGCAGAATAGTCTACCCTTGTGAATATAAACTTGTTAGCGCTGTAAAGTAACTTAGGTTAAAAGTATGCCAAAGGTTATTTATTATTTGAGCCAGCTTTTGTCAGTAGTTAGTACCAGAATGCCCTGTGGATGTGTAGGCTATGAAAACAAAATAGAAAACAAAACAAAACCCAGCAACAGTGACAGGACAATAAATAAGGTCAATGGAGCTGTTACAGAGCAGAGAGACATATCTGAGTATTTGGATAGAGACTCTTCCAGTTTAAAAGTTGCTGCAGTGGTTGGGTAAGTAATCAGGATGTTTGGGATTAGGTCTATTTAGTGAACCGAGAGCAGAGTCAAAGAGGGGAGGTATATTGTTTTTACTATTTTGAACAAAAGGGGAAAAAAGTGAACCTCTTTACTTATAATATTGTTCAATTTGCATGTGAAGAAATCTGTGCTATGACCAATCAGAGCCTTTGCCCAAATAAAAGATTTCAGAGAATTATTGTCAGATGCTGGATTTTTTTCCTTCCAGAGAAATGACAACCCTATATCTTGAAAATTTCAAGAACAGTCTCCCCAAATCCTACAAAATATTAAACTAATATACTTGCAATTTTGGTAAAAATCAGGAAATGCAAAAATTACAGTACTCATAATGATATTAACTAAGTTCACAGGGCACACATGTAGAACTTCTTATTACAAAACAGCCCAGTTTGAGGAGTTAATATTTCTTTGAGGACTGAACACTGATATTTTCCATCTTCTCTGCATTAAGATTAGAAAACTAAACCGAGTGTTTGCATACTGCATTTAAAATAGAACTTTTTTTTAGCATTGACAAGATGTCTGGTTGACTTCTGGTTTTCCATCAATGTATAAATGAAGGTATTAAGTGAAAAACCATCTTGGGCAAATTCAAAGACCTTGTCATATACTAGGGCTTTTATCATTCTTAGAGGTATACTATAGTAATTTTATTTTGTGACTTGTTTCCATGACATGGTCTGTAAATTAAAAGGAGAAAAATATTTAATTTCTAAGGGCAAATAGTCTAGCTTTTCACTCCTTTTTTTGTGAAAATATTCAACAGAAGAAATTCATGCAAAGAATGTAACATTTCATATGCTTATTTTTCTCAGTGAAATTTTTACTGCTAAGTTTGTTTCAAATAATCCAAATATTTTTTATTGGTTTAAAGGTTTTGGAACATCTGCATATTGATTTGAGAGCTAACACAACGTGTCTAAATGCAAGATGATGTGCCTACTTGTCAATGTGAAAATGGGCAGAACAAAAATGTCTGTAAGCCTCACGTTTTTCAATTGATAGAAAAAAAAATACAGAAATCTTAAATAATGGCATGTCAACAGATATGTATTATGTAATACATGGAGACAATCTGAGGAACTGTATGTAACACCTCAGAATTGGCCACTCAAGGGATGGAAGAGAGGAGTATTTTATCTACAAACTGTTATCCCCCATTTTCAGTGATTGATGTTAACTCTCCTGCATTTGCGAGTTTACATGGGAGTCAGACACAGGTTCCCACAGGCTCTACCGCAATAAATAAATAAATAAAAATCACTGATGCAAAGAGCAGGAAATTTTCACTTCAGAGGAGGCAAGATGCTGTCAAGTTACATCTGTGCACAGCTGTTAAGGAGTGTGTTAAGGAGATGTGAGGAGTCTGAAACACCATCTCATGTTGAAGTTTGGAAAAATAACATGATATGACATAGGTATCAATGTGGTTGTTGTTGTTGTTAAGTGCTATTGAGTAAGTTCCAACTCATAGTGACCCTGCATAGGGTTTCCTATACAGGAGGAAAGGAGCGGCTGGTGAGTTTGACCCGACGACCTTGTGGTTCAAATATAAATGCATGATTTAATTGATATAGGAGTACTCAAGATTTACCTAGGTCCCTGTAAGTAAGAATGTCTCAGTCTCATCAATTATATTGTTTGAGCAAAGAAAAGATAAAGTATAATTAAACAATCTATCCCATGTTTTAAGTTTCCAGGATCCTAATAAGCAGAGGCAGTAGAAGTTTTAGTGAATATTCAGTATTGTTACCAAGCAATGTTCCATGAAGAACTGGCCAAATATCTAGTCTGTTAAGCAGCATGATCTTCAGTGAAGAGCGTCATTAAGTAATAACAGCTCAAAGGCATTAACTAGGAATATCATCCAAATAACTGCATCCGCTAAAGTTTTGTGTTCACCAAACTGTCTTCTGATTCTCCTGTGTCTTCCTCCTAAATCAGTCTGCCGGGATAACACACACTCATTTATCAACATAAATACTTGTGTTCTTTTTGTAGTAGTCATCATGATAAATTCAAACCTAAAACCATGGCTTGTACTTCAATCCTCTGTGGATTTGGATAGTGTGGGATGAAGACTGAACATGGTTTGAGATATTGTTTAGAAATGTAACAAGCATGAAAGTGGCAAAGAAACCCAGATGGTATGAAAAGAAGATGATTATATTAAGTTCTTACAAAGAAAGCAGTTGAGTGAACGTTTTGAATGGAACAATGAATAGCTAGAAAAAAAGTAGAAGGTGCAAAGAATAATGTGTTCTTTCATTCTGGCTCTGTGGGCAAAGTGAAAAAAGTTTGGGAGTCAGAAAATCAGGTATAATTTTCAGCTAATGGGAGATGGAAAGAGTGATGGAGAAGTTTCGAGACAAGAGCTTGGCTACTTTGACAGTGGAAAGGGTTCCACAATAGACTGTTTACCAAATTTTCTTAACTTTTCAATTGGAGTGTGTGTGATGATGCCTTTACCTCAGCATAATTGGTTTTCTAGGTTAGTGATTTGGAGTCATCTATTATCCAAAGTGTTTGGAGAGATGAAATTAAGGTGATTACAAAGCACTTGGTAAACATAAATTAATATAAAACTCAACATTAGTAACTTTCCAGCAAATGTCTATGAAGTAAGTGGTGTATTTTGTGTAAAATTTCATAGAGTGGTTTCTTGGTACATTAAAATGTTTTTCTTTTATTAGGGATGCTTTCATAGTTGGCTTGATTCACTTGATATCGATGATCTACACTGTAATAAAATTTAAGCAGAGAAATGTAATACTGTCTGAATTAGGAACCACAGCGTCATTGGGACTTTGTGTATCATGTTGCAGCATAACATTCTAATATACATAATTTCCTAAATCGTGCATTGACTTGGGGGAGTACTTAAATAGTCAGCTCAATCTGCTTCTAAGTGTCCAGAAAACACTTAACAATATAATGTCCTGTACACAAGAGGGTAGAAAAGTTTCTCTCCACATCCAGATTCTCCAGCAGAGGTAGGGAATGAGAGAACAGCTATGTGAAAGGCTCCCTGGCTGAGTTATTCCATGCACATTTTGATGGACATAAAAGGAAAGAGAACGAATCTTTCCTGAATGCCTCTCAGTTGCCTAGTGGTGCCGTAACAGTAATACCAGAAGTGGTGACTTTAAAGCACAGACATTTATTTCTTCATGGTTCTGGAGGCTAAAAACTCAAATCAGGGGTTTCCATTATTTCCATTCCTTCTGAGTCTCTCTCCTAGTTTCTGGTCCTTGGCATTCTTTTGCCTGTAGGTGGCTCCTCACCTGTCACGTGCATTCCAATTGTGTGAATGTGTGTCTCTATATTGCTTTTTAATAACTCAGAATTGGGTTTAGGACCCACTCTACTCTGATAGCATAGCGGTTACAACTCTAAGGTCATCAGTTTGAAACTACCAGCCATTCCGTTGGAGAAAGATGAGGCTTTCAGCTCCCATAAAGATTTGCAGCCTCAGAAATCCTATACAGCATTGTTATGAGTCGGAACCGACTCCAGGGCACATCACCACCAGCACCACTACGCTGATATGACCTCATTAATACAACCACAGACAGACTCATTTCCAAACACAGTCCTATTTATAGCTATAGGACTAAGAACTCAATGCTTAATTTTGGAGGACACAATGCAAAATAAAACTTCTACTATGTGATTTTATTAACATTTTAATGTAATTCTTAAAAGAAAACGCAAGTATAGGTTTTCAGTATTCTCATTTCACTTTGAAGGAATGTTGAGTGACTTGCTGAAGGTGACATGACATACCTTTGTTAGAACTGAGAATGGAATTGAGTCTTGCCTTATTCTGTTCATACACTTGACCAAACATCTACTTCCAAATCTATGACTGTCGGAGAGTTCCGTACTGTTTTGTTTTTAGCACCATGGCTTGCTTCATCAAACATACTTCCAGTACTGTTAAACTAGGCAGACAAAATCTTTACTTCTTCCTTAAAGGGAGTTATCAGACCAAACTTTTCTTCATTACTGACAATAGTTACAGCTCCAGGGACCCAGCTATAGCATGTTCACCGATTGTAAATTTCTGGAGGACAGAGTCCATGACCTCGACTTCCAATTTCACTTATATCTAGCTCAAACGAATCATGTTCAGAGTCAAGCACGATTATAATAGTCCCTAGAACTACATTTCTACTATAGTGAACTTTTTGCTTTTTTTAAACACTGAAGGCTCAAACCCTGAATTATTTCAGTTTATGAAGTAAAAGTAAAGCTATGTTCATATCAATACTGTTCTTTATTTCAAATAAGTGAACACAGAAAGTGTCTGGTAAATGCTCACTTCTTAAGTGAGCTGGGTTTGGCTTGATGACTGAGTGGTGAAGAATTTGGCTGAGAAGTATTTGGATGTGAATATTTTCATTTGGAAGTAAGGAGGAGAAAGAATTCTCAATGTGCTTCTTGATAGTGTGAGTTTAAGGGATACTTTGTGCTGCTATCTTGACAACCCTTGTTAATCAAAATAAGCAAGAAATGATACCCTACAGCTTCCAGTGAAAGGCAATATTGGGGGAAAGGTGAGAGTATTTTATTTGGTTAAAAAAAAAAAAAAAAGGTAAAATCTGTCAGTAAGAGGTAGAAGAACCCTTATTTTGAGACTACAGTATAAGGTATTCACTTCATATTGCTTCACAAACAAACATTAGAATTCACTCTAAATGCCAGGGGAGAGTTAATAAGTATGAGGGTAAGTGAAAATTATTAGTACTTTGGCTGTAGAATTTGTTTTAATAAACTTTTAGAAAAGACAGATACATCATTTTTCAATATAATCTCCTTGCTTTTCAATACACCCTGTCCATCTGTCAACACACTTTCATATTCCCTTATTAAAAAATGTTTTAGGTTAAGCTGCAAGCCACGAATGCACCACTGTCTTCAATTCTTCTTCAGAAGTGAATCTTCATTCTCGAAGGGCTGTGAAAGTCTGATTGAATATGATCCGGACTATAGGCAGGAAGCTTTAACTCCTCAAAATGAAGTTTTTGCAGAGTATGAGCTGTATGGACAGAGGTTTGTGGACCTGTATTGTCATGCAAGATCACAATGCCCTTGAACAACAGTCCTCTGATTTTAATCTGAAATTAAGGCTTCAGCTCTTCAGTGAGCCTCTCACTGTAATGAGCTCTGTTGATTGTTGAACTTTCTTCCTGATAGTGTTCTAGTAATTGACCCTTGAGAATCCCAGAAAACTCTAAGCATCAATTTTCCAGCTGATGGTTGCCTTTTACTTTTTCTTGGTGAGCAATTGAGGATGTTTCCATTCCATACTCTCCTGTTTACTCTCAGGCTCATGGGGATGAATCCATGTCTTATCACCAGTAATGATTTTTCAAAAGAAACTTTAACCTTCCTTCGAGTATTGGCCCAAATTTTGTTTGCAGCTGTCCAAACGCTTCAGTTTATACTCTTGGATGAGTTGTTTCAGTACCCATCTTACACAAGTTGTTCAAAACTCTAGTCTGTTGTGGATTATTTCATAGGCAGAGCCATGCTGATTGGCACTTGATTTACCACATAATCTACTGTCACTCATCTATTCAACAGAATCATTTCAAGTGCATGCTCAATGTTGTTATCAGCGATGGACGTGGATGAGCATTTTACTATAATCAGAGTGCGGATCATTTTTTACTCACCCTCATATATGTGAAAACTAAGGTAACTCCTTCAAATGAAGAACTGAGAAGTTGCTATGTAAAAGAGTATGGTACACTGCCTCTAAGCAGGCTCCTAAGGATCCCAGCTCTTGGTATTCACATTGTGTGTAGTCTCCTCTCATTGAATGTTGACTAGACTCAGTGACCTGATTTTAATGAATAGAATAAGATGAAACATCAGTGTGTGTCCTAAAAGTTAGTGTGTCTTTGTCTCTCAGATTCATCTATCTGGGGAAGCTCACTGTCCTGCTGTGGGTGATGCTACAGCGAGTTCCCTGGACTGGAGAACTGAACCTTCTTACCAGTCATGTAGTAAGCTTAAAGGAGTCCTGCCTTGGAGCTTGGGTTAATACACTAGGCTGCATGGTCAGTTTGAACTGCAAGGTCGGCGGTTCAAGCTCACCAGCTGCTCCTTGGAAACCCTATATAGGGTCACTATGAGCAGGAACTGACTTGACACTTAACAACAACAAGTGAGTTTAAAAGAAAATTCTTCAGCCCCTGCAAGCCTTAAGATGACTGTAGACCCACCTGACAGATTGATCAGCCTCAGGAAAGAGTAGTTCAAACCACCCAGCTGAGCTCTTCCCAGACTCCTGATCCTGAGGCTCAGTGTAAGATGATAATTGTTTGTTGTTTTGCACCCTACATTTGTTATTCAGCAATCCATAACAAGAGGGCAGGAGTGATGACAGAACTGTTGGACTTGGAAAAGACAGGGCCAGCAACTTATTTCAGCTGGAGGACTAGGCAGAAACATATGACATTTAAGTAGGTTAGTTAAGGAAAGACAAGAAAATATATGCCACAGGTCTCCGTCCTCAGCATTCCTAGGCTGGAGTATCAGAAATGTAGCAAAATTGTCACATGTGAGAAAGGTTGGCACCTAAGAGTTTAACCCCAGATACTGGTAGAGGACACAGGTGAATTTGGCCCAATCCTGTACAGCTATACAAAGGCTAGAATTTTCTCACAGATTGGAAAATTCTCTGTAAGACTTTTGCCATGGAACTTGTGATGGTTATCAAAATTCAATTAATTAATAGGAATGTTTGCTATCTTCTAGGCACTTTTATTTTTAGTGGACAGATTTATATGAGCAAGCCTATCAAAGGACGTAACTGAAATTTCCCTACATATTCCTCTTCCTTCTTGTCACTCTCTCTGCCATCCTCCTAGTTCAGGCTCTCAGCACCTCATGCCTAGCACTTAATTGCTACCAGGTTATTTCTTGTTCTTTAGACTTGTCTCTTCAGCTAGACAGTAGGCTGCTTAAGGAAAGGATCATGTCTCATTCAATAATCCCCCTCCAACCACAAGTTCTTCTTATTTGAAATGTGAGTCTATGTGGACTTATTTCTGTATACCTTCTCTGAAACCACAAGAATTTTGGATCACTATACATGAATCATTTTGAGTTGCCGCCATCTTGTGTCTAGTAAGATTCAGGGTCTTCTGGATTATTTGCTTCTCCCCCACTCTGCATTACCATGTTCTTTTATTGTGGCATTTTCTTGATATTGTGTGCAAGGAATGGGGCTAGGTTTGGGGAGGATTTATTACTATGTGATAAAATAGACACAAACCCTGCCCTTCTGCCATTTGCTAACCAATTAGTTAGAATAGTAAGATCCCTGGTGGCTCAGTGGTTAAGTGCTTGACTGTTAACTGAAAGTTTGATGGTTCAAATCCACCAAGCCACTCCATGGGAGAAAGACATGGCAATATGCTTCAGTAAAGTTTACAAACATGGAAACCCTATGGGGCAGTTCTACTGTGTCCTATAGTGTCTCTATGAGACAGAATTAACTTGACAGCAGTGGGTTTTGTTTTGTTTGTTTGTTAGTTTTTGTTCAGTCTGTGCAGTATTAGGGAGAGAAGTAATTAAGCAGTAATACACTTGAGCTGTTGCATCTCCCAGAATGCTTGAAGGCAGCATCCATGATGTGACACGCTATTGCTCAATGGAGGATTCACAGTTTCATCTGACATTAAACAGTGCATGGTTTTTATTACTAAAGACAGCTTCATAATACATTCCTACGCACAAAAAAATGTTTTTAGGGCAGAAAGATGCATTCACATAGGAGACATAGAGCATGAATGTTGTAGAGACAGAAAATGTAATATGTAGAATGTAGAATTAAAATTTTTCATTTAAGTGAGTGGATATGCAATGTGTAATAAGAAAAGAGCTTTAGAGCTGTCGGAATGATTAACTACCATTCTATTAAAAACAAAAAACAGAACTCTTTCTAACCTGTGAGGGATCCATTCAATGTTGTCTCAGGAATCTCTCCCAAATATATTGTTCCATAGATCCTTGCTATATGTTGTTGTTGTTATGTGCCGTGGAGTCCGTTCTGACTCATAGTGACCCTGTACAGGGTTTCTGAGGCTGGAAATCTTTATGGGAGCAAAAAGCCTCATTTTTCTCCCGCGGAACAGCTGGTAGTTTCAAACTACTGACCCTGAGGTTAGCCGCCCAATTCGTAACCACTATGCTACCAGAGCTCCTTTCCTTGCTATATACTTCACATGAATTCAGAATGATTTCATAGTTAGTGACCTATTTCCAACAATAAATTGAAGGCTCCTTGAGAGCAGTGACCTGTCTTTCTTGATTAACTTTGTATGTTGGTATTTACCACAGGGCCTCACATATGGAAAATGTCCAAAAGTTACTCATAGAATTAACAAAAGAGTAAATAAGTGGAGGAAAAAAGAACACTTTTTAAAAAGAGTAAAGACCAGTTATTGTATATAGTATGCTTTCTTCAAAAAGATAGAGAAAACACCTAAAAGAAATCAACAGGTAGTATAATTTAAGCGTGTCTGATAATATAAATAGTCTCTCAGGAGTACAAGAATTCACTGTTTCATTGATGTCTGTCTTGATTTCACCTCTCCTGTTTGACTTCTGGAACCTCCCTGGGCCACTGTCCCCAGGTTTGGCCCTGGCAGAGAGAGCTGGCATTCCTGGAACCTGCTCTCCTTTCTATTTTTTGCTTCAAAGGCTCTGATATTGAACATTCCCCATTCATTCTTAACAGGCTGAAATGTTTGAACTTTAATGTTATAACCACCAGCAATAACCACCATTAAACATGCAGGCGCAAAGAAGCAACATTGCAAAGCACCTTTTGAAGCTGATTTCTCTGTTGATAGAGAGTAGAATTGGAATTTCTCTTCAGAGTCTAATGCTGAACAGCCACAGCATTTAAAGAAAAGGTTATATGATATTAGAAAGTAAGGGCGAAACAATGTCTTCTACTTGTTGTCCAATGGGTGTATTTGGTTCCCAATGACTTCAATGAGGGAGGTGATGATGTAGGATGGTATACCAAAACCAAAAACCAAACCTGTTACCATCAAGTTGATTCCAACTTGTAACAACCCTCTAGGACAGAGTAGAACTGCCCACAAGATATTCAAGGCTGGAATCTTCACAGAAGCAGACTTTGTAGAAGTGTCTTTCTCCTAAAGCAGCTGATGGATTCTAACTACTGACCTTTCGGTTAGCAGCTGAGTGCTTAGACACTGCACCACCAGGGCCCCTTGTGGGATGGCAGGATCAGATGAAGTGGAACTTAGACGAGCTTTGAAGGATAGAAAGGATTTAAGTAAGCAGTAATATTTATGACTTGTTTACAGGAAAACATACAGATGTGCTGGTTGTAGCAATGTTTCTCAAATTCAACTTGGCATCACTTGAGAAGCTCAGAATAATGAGAATTCATTCCGTCAACTCTCTCTAGCCAAAGACCATCAGGAACACAACCATAGTTGAATGAAGAGGGAAATCACATACCATGGAGAACCATGGTATTTCAGTAATGGGGCATTAAAAATAGCTCGTTATAGGATTCAGGCTTATGTTAGCTGATTTTTTGGTGGGTTCAGAAAAGCAAAGCTTTTCCTTGGGTTAAATGATCTCAGGGAGCAGGGGCAATTCTATGACTGTGCATTTTAATATTCTTTGGACATATTGTCAGAAGGGACCAGTCACTGGAGAAAGATTATCATGTTTGGTAAGGTGGAGGGTCAGAGAAAAAGAGGAAGACCCCCAGCAAGATGGATTGGCCAAGTGGCAGCATCAATGGACTCAAGCATGGCAACAATTATGAGAAGTTAGCCCAGGACCGGGCAGTGTTTTGTTCTGTGTTACATAGGGTCGCTATGAGTTGGTACCAACTCGATGGCACCTAACAACAACAACAACATCTAGATGACAGGAGGAACCAAGCAACACTAAACTGTGATGGGTAAAGAATCACTCTCACTATGCCAGATAGGGATTTTTTGGGGGTTGGACCATGACCTTGTTTTTATTCTGTGTTCTCACTTGATGACAGATTGCCCTTGTCTGATACTGATTTATACTCCATAGTCTAGGACTGGACAAGAAATCTATATTTTTAAATAATCACACAGGTGATTCTGAATGAAGGATCTAAAGAGTGTTTTTGTGAAACACTCCTATGGTATGGTGTAAGGCTGAAAGAGAAAGAGTGTAGAAAGCCTTGATAAGTAGGCTAATAAATTTGAACATAATTCTGCAAGTAATTGAGGCATTGAAGGCATATGAGCAAAGAAGTAACATTGCACAGCAGGGTTCCTGGAGTCTTCTGTTGGCTGGTAGCAAATAGAGCTGGTTTGATAAAGTCTAAGGGGTTATGAAATGGCCCTAAGCAGGAAGAATAAAAACACACAAACCACCAAGTAGAAAATTAGTGCAAGGGTCCAGGTCTGAAGAGATTATAAATTGGATTAAAATATTGGCAGTAGTGCAGGAAGGAAAGTATTGGCTATGAAAGACATTTAATAAGAATCTGAAATTCATTCACTGTGAGCTGAAAGGTCAGGAACTCTTCTTGATATTCTTAGCTTCCAGTTATGTGCTTGGGGACACAGTGACAACACAGGAAATATTTAAGGACTAAATTTATCAACTAACTAATAGGATTATGTAACTAACAGGATAGAGGATTGAAGAGGAAGAAGACTAAATCAATAGGGTCAGTTTGGGAGGGAAACTTATTTCTGAAAAAGTTGCAATCAGTTTGGACATACAGAGTGTCTCTGTGATGCTAGAACAGCCAGGAGGAGCTATCTAGCCAGACATTAGTGGTGTGGCTTTGGAACCTGAATTTGAGGGAGAGGTGAAGATAAGGTTGCAGAATGAATAAATTGGACAATTGAAGTCATTGGAGTACATGGGATTTTCAAGGATGGGTAAATGAAGACTAGAGCAAGGCAGAGTCTAGCTCCCACTAATTTGCTGTGGCAGTTTTTGTTTCTACTCCAGAAGATGAGTTGGCATTTAGGAAAAATGATTTATATCTATTTCAGAAAGACAGAGAAGATCGCAGGACATGGTTTGTGGAATAAGCACTCAGGATTTCTAGTAGGATTTGGTGCCTATCTGAAAGATGGAGATAATAAGTATAATATCAAGTGTCAATATGAATCTACAAAGAAAATTAGAATATAAATCACATGTGGAAATGATTGAGTCTGACATGCAGTTTGGTGAAGTTCCAGTTTGTTGCCTAGGACAGTTCAGCTTTCCTCAAATTTGACTTCTTAAGCAGAAGAAGGTAAAGTAGCTGTGTTCTCCTCACATCACTGGACAGAGTGTGAGAATTGAACTGATCTGGATGCTGCAAATAATGTGACACAAAGTCTTTGCCATCCTTACTTCCAAGGATCTTTCTGGTGGTACTTTTTCCAAGACAGATTTGTCTGTTCTTCTGGCAATTCATGGAACTTTCAATATTCTTCACCAACACCATAATTCAAATGTATTGATTCTTCTGCAGTCTACCGTATTCACTGTCCAACTTTCACATGAAGATAACATGGCTTGAGTCAGGTGTACCTTAGTCCTCAAAGCAACAGCTTTGCTCTTTTTCAACAGATTTGCCAAACAACTGTTCCTGTAGCTCAGAGTCATCCAGTCGGTTCTGACTCATAGTGATCCTATGTAGAGTTTCCAAGGAGCAGCTGGTGGGTTTGAGCTGTTAATCTTGCAGTTAGCAGTTCAGTACTTACCCTACAGTGCCATGCCAAGACTTCTGACAAACAATTGTTGTTGTTGTTGTTGTCAAGTGCTGTCAAGTCAGTTACGACCCACAGTGACCCTGTATAGGGTTTCCAAGGAGAGACTGGTGAGCTTGAATCATGTATCTTGCGGTTCAAACCTACTTTGCAGTCCAGCAAATTAACCCACAGCGTCATGGTGGTGGTGGTGGTGGTGTGCTATGGAGTCAGTTCTGACTCATATCGACCCTGTATAGGGTTTCTAGGCATCCTAAACAGGCTTTATTGTTTTAACTAGCTAGATGATATTGACCCAGAGAATCCTTCAATAACGAAAGCCGAGGTTTGAATTTTTTCTTCAGTTCCCCAGTTTGAGAAATGCTGAGCATGTTCTTCCCTTTTGGTTTTCTGACTCCAGATCTTTGCACATTTCATTGTAATATTTTACTTTGTCTTCTTGAGCTGACCTCTGAAATTTTCTATTCAGCTCTTGTACCTCCTCATTTCTTCCATTTGCTTTAGCATCTCTATACTGGAGAGCAAGTTTCAGTGTCTCTTCAGACATCCATTTTGATCTTTTCCTTCTTTCTTGTCTTTCTAATGACTTTTTGCTTAATGTTCTTGAGGTCATCCCACAACTCTTCTAGTCGTCAGTCTTTAGTGTTTAATGTATCAAATCTGTTCTTCAGATGATCTCTAAATTAAGGTGGGATCTATTCAAGGTCATATTTTGGCTCTCATGGACTTGTTTTCATTTTCTTCAGCTTCAGTCTGAATTTGCATATGAGTTATTGATGGTCTGTTCCACAATCTGCCCCTGGCGTTGTTTTCACTGAAGATAATGGAGAGTTTCCATCATCTCTTTCTGCAGATGTAGTCAATTCGATTTCTGTGTATTCCATCTGATAAGATCCATGTGTATAATCACCTCTTATGCTGTCTAAAGAAGGTATTTTAAATGAACAAATCATTGGTTTTGCAGAATTCTATCATGCGATCTCCAGTATCATTTCTATCACCAAGGCCATATTTTCCAACTACTGATCTTTCCTCTTTGTTTCCAATCTTGGCATTCCAATCACCAGTAATGATCAGTATATCTAGATTGCATGTTTGATCAGTTTCAGATTGAAGAATTTGGTAGAATTCTTCAGTTTCATCCTCACTGACTTTAGTGGTCAATGCGTAAATTTGAATAATAGTGGTATTAACTGGTCTTCCTTATAGGTACATGGATATTATTCTATCACAGACAGTATCATACCTAATGACTGATATGGATATGTTCCTTTTGATGATGAATGCAACACCATTCTTCTTCAATTTGTCATTCCCGGCATAGTAACAACCATGTGGTTGTTAGATTCAAAATGGCCAGTACCAGTCTATTTCAGCTCACTAATGCCTAAGATATTGATGTCTATGTGTTCCATTTCATTTATGACAAGTTCCAATTTTCTTAGATTCATACTTCATACATTCCATGTTCCAGGTTCATGCCAGATTCAGATGAGGACGTAGAATGAGGAATATCATTACTGACATAAGATGGATCTTGGGGAAAGCAAAGAATACCAGAAAGATATTTACCTGTGCTTTATTGACTACACAAAGGCTTTTGATTGTGGATCATGCAAGCTAAGGACAACATTAAGAAGTATGAGTATTCTGGAACACTTAACTGTGCTCATGAGGAATCTGTACCTGGACCAAGAGGCAGTTTTTCGAACAGAACATGGGGACACTGAGTGGTTTAAAATTAGGAAAGGTGTGTGACAGGGCTGTATTCTTTCACCATACTTATTCAACCTGTATGCTGAGAAATAATCCAAGAAACTGGGTTCTATGAAGAAAAACGTGGCATCTGGATTGAAGGAAGACTCATTAACAACCTGAGATATGCAGATGATACAACCTTGCTTGTTAAAAGTGAAGAGAATTTAAAATATTTACTGATGAAGAACAAAGAGCACAGCCTTCGATATGGATTACATCTCAATGTCAAGAAAACAAAAATCCTCACCACTGGACCAATAAACAACATTATCAATGAAGAAAAGATTGAAGTTGTCAAGGACTTGGATCAACTATCTACACTCATGGAAGCAGCAGTCAAGAAATCTAGCGACGTATTGCATTAGGCAAATCTGCTGCATGAGACCTTTTTAAGTGTTGAAAAGCAAAGATATCAGCTTGAGGATTAAGGTGTGCTTGACCCAAGCCATGGTATTTTCAATAACCTCATATGCGTGTGAAAGTGGGGCAGTGAATAAGGAAGATGGTATAATATTTAATGCATTTGAGTTATGGTATTGGAGGAGAATATTGAAAGTATTGAATATTGATGTATTGAAAGTACCATTGACTGCCAAAAGAACCAACAGTTCTGTGTTGGAAGAAGTGCAGCCAGAGTGCTCCTTTGAGGCCAAGATTGCCAAACTTCGTTTCTCATACTTTGGACATATTGTCAGAAGGGACTAGTCACTGGAGAAGGATATCATGTTTGGTAAGGTGAGGGGTCATAGAAAAAGAGGAAGACCCCTCATCGAGATGGATTGGCAAAGTGGCAGCATCAATAGGCTCAAGAGTGACAACAATTATGAGGTTGGCCCAGGACTAGGCAGTGTTTCGTTCTGGTGTGCATAGGGTCACTGTGAATCAGTACTGACTCGATGGCACCTAACGACAATAAGAAAAACAACAAGATAATATTGGGAAAAGCATTTCATTCATCCTTTCATTCATTCATCCAGTGTTGTGACTAAGTGCTGTTGAGTCGATTCTGACTCATAGCCACCCAGCATAGGGTTTGTGGTAAGCTTGAGCAACCTACCTTGCAGTCCAGCACATTAACCCACAGCACCACACCAGGACTTCATGAGTTATCAATGTATTTGCCTGTAGCTAGTTCAATGGAGGTTGAAGATGAAGTGAGTCCTAAGAGAAATTTTAAAAGAGAAGCTATTTCAAGAAATTAGATGGGTAAGCAAAGTCAGAGAGGGAGAAATAGATTTCAAGTTTGGGGGCAGGGAGAAGACTAGTCTATTTGGAGCAGAGGCTTGGGGAAGGGAACCCAGTGCTACACACATTTAGAAAAATCAGATTATGTAGAATCTTCTTTCAATGAATACATATTAAATACCTTTGACCTGTGGATATTGTTAATGGTGAGCAAGATATCTCCTTGTTGGGGTTTATGTTTAAGCTAGTTACTCCTTGTCAATTGGATCTCAGTGCTCTATTTTCCCTGCAGGCCTCTATTCCGTCATTAAAAATTAATAATATTGTTAGGTGCTGTTGTGTTAGTTCTGACTCATAGTGACCCTATGAACAATAGAGAAAAACACTACCTATGTTCATGAGGAATATTGATCTACAATTTTCTTTTTTAGTAATGTCCTTGCCTGGCTTTGGTATGAATGTTATACTTGCTTCATAAAATGTATTGGGATACTTTCCATCTTTTTCTATGTTTTGGAATAGTTTTAGTAAAATTGTTGTCAGTTCTTCTTTTACTGTTTTATAACATTCACCAGTAAAGCCATCTGCACCTGGGTTTTTTTCTATGGGGCGGGAGGAGGGAAGGTTTTTTTTTATTTTAATGATCTGATCAATATTTTCTTTTATTATGGGTCTGTTCAATTCAAGTTTTCTTCTTCACTGTGTTTTTCTAAAAATGTATCCATTTCCTCCAGATTTTCAAATTTATTGGAGTACAAATCTTCATAGTATTGTTATCATTTTTGTTTCCATTGGTTCTGTTGTGATGTCACCCATATCGTTTCTTACGCATGTTATTTGAAGCTTATCCATCTTTTCTTTTGCTCGATTAGCCAATGGTTTGCCAATTTTATTAATTCTTTCAAAGAACCTTCTTCTTGTTGTCTCTTTCTTTTGATTTTCTGTTTTCTAATGCATTTATTTATGTCCTAATCTCTATTACTTATTTTCCTCTGGTGACTGTGGGTTTAGTTTGCTGGTCTTTTTCTAATTGTTGGAGGTGTTGTGTTGATGTGTTGATTTGGGGTTTGTCTTCTTTTTGGATGTGTGCATTTATTGCTATAAACTGCCCTCGAAGCACCTCTTTTATTGTGTCCCAAAGGTTTTAATAAGTTGTGTTTTCATTCTCATTTGCTTCAAGAAATATTTTTTATTTTCTTTTTTATGTCTTCTATTACCCAGTGGCTTTTAAGCAGGAAGTTATTCAGTTTCCATGTATTTGATTTTGTTTCCTTGTTCTTTCCATTGTTGATTTTTAATTTTATAGCATTGTTATGTGAGAAGACAGTTTGAAGTATTTTGATGTTTTTAAATATATTGAGACTTGCTTTGTAGTCTAACATATGGTCTATTCTGGATAATGTTCCATATTGTGGAACTGACAAAGAATGTTTATCATGCTATTATTGGGTTGAGTGCTCTGTATAAATCTATAAAGTCAAGTTGATTGATTGTGTTGCTTAGTTTCTCTGTGTCCTTGTTGAGCTTCTTTTTAGTTGTTCTGTCCTTTATTGAAAGTGGTGTATTAAAATTTCCTCCTATTATTGTACTTATCTATTTCTTTCTTCAATTTTATTAGAATTTGATTTATGTATTTTTAAGCTCTTTCTTTGGAATCAGATATTTATTATGGTCATGTCCTCTTGTTCAGTTGAGCTTTAATTATGAGATAATGTCCTTCTTGTCTCTTATGCTGTTTTTACTTTAAATTCTATTTTATCAGAGATTAATATTGCCACTCCTAATTGTTTTTGATTGCCAATAGCTTGATAAGTTTTTTTCCCCATCCTTTAATTTTTAATCTGTTTGTCTTTCAGTGTAAGGTGTGCTTCTTGTAGACAGCATATTGAAGGATCCTGTTTTCTTATCTATTCTGCTACTCTGTGTCTTGATTGGTGTGTTTAATCCATTGACATTCAGTGTAATTATCAATAGGTTTGAATTTATTACAGTCATTTTGCTGTGTGTTTTTTTGTGGTGTTGCTGGTTTCTTTATTCCACATTTTTTCCTGTGCTGAGTTTATTTTCTGTGTGTGCTTTTTCTTGTCATTTTTTCATCATTTTAATGTTTACAAAAATCCATGGATTTTCCTTTTCATGATTTGATTTGAATTGTGTTACGGTTTTTTGAGGTTACCTTGTAATTTATTAATTTCTTCCCCATATTAAAACAGTCTGTTTTAGCTTGAAATCTACTTGACTTCCTCATCATTTGGTATTCTGTAGCTATACTTTCCAATTTGTTGCTCTGCAATTGTATTCATTATAGATTGATATCTCTGATTCTTCATCTTCAGTCTTGTCATTTTTTTTTTTTTTTACTCTGGATAATTCTAAATCTGGATTGAATTCTGGGTAGTGCTGCTATATATGTCAACCTTTGGTTGTTTGTGGTTTTTGGTTTTTAGTCCAAAGGACTTCCTTTATTATTTTTTGTAAAATTGGATTTTATTGTACAAAATCCTTTAATTTCTGTTTATCTGGAACTATTCTAATTTTGTCATCATATTTGAGGGACAGTTTTGCTAGCTATATGATTCTTTATTGGTAGTTTTTCTCTTTCAGAGTTTTGTATATATATCTTCCCATTCCTTCTCACCTGCATGCTTTTTTATGAACTTAATTTTATTGATTTTCCTTTGTAAGCAACATTTTGTTTTTCCATAGCTCCTTACAGGATTCTTTCTTTGAGGCTGATTTTGGACAGTTTGATTATGATATGCCTTGGTGGTTTTCTTTTTGACTGTATCCTGTTTGGAGTTCATTCAGCTTCTTTAATACTTGTTATCTCATCTTTCATGATGTTAGGGAATTTTTTCCCCAGCAGCTCTTTGACTATCTTGAAGATGGTTTTCTTCATCTCTTCTTGTTCTGGACTTCCGACCACCCATAGCTTATTCCTGTTCATGTTGTCCCTACATGAATTTTAAGCTTTCTTCACATTTTATCATTCTTTTTTCTGATTGTTCTTCTATTTTACTAGTATTGAGAGATTTATCTTCAAGCTCACTAAGTCTGGCTTCCGTTTGAGTCAATCCTTTGCCATTTTAGTGTATTGTCCATTTCTGACATTAGTATTAATCTTCTGGATTTCTGTTTGCAGATTTCATATTGTCTCCAATGCTATATCTATTTTGTTTCATTGTTCCTGTGGTGGTTTTATGAATTCTTCCTTGTTTTCCTTGGACTTTCTGTGAAACATTTGTATGCACCTCAGTATCATTCTCCTGAATTCTTTTTCAGGTAGTTCAAGTACCTCTTCATCCTCAGAAGCATTTTATTTTATTTTTAAGTTTTTATTGTGAGGTTTACATGGGAGAACATCAGCTTTACACTCACCCTATCGTATTTTCTTTCATTGCAATGATTACAATCCCCTCCATGCATCATCAAATAACCCCAAAGGGTAC
>NW_006408519.1:9783795-9787382 GCF_000296735.1 Chrysochloris asiatica
TGGTATATAGCAGCTGGTATTGACTCTACCCAATACCAGCTGGTGGGGTTGGAGAGGATACGGTTGTGGCTTGGCTTTATGGCTGTTGTGTGATGCAAGAAGATGAAAACAATGACAATAACAAAAAATAGCTCATGCAATGTAAAATGAAATTAAATGACTTTCTGTCTCTCAATAGGTGTTGTGCTTCACCACCTACTGGCCTCTTGTCTTCACAGCCACCTGAGAAAGTTCAAAATAGCTATGGTGCATCTGGTGCATCCACACAGCTTGCCTGCCTCCTTTCCTTCATTTCCCACCCTTTCCCCCTCTACCTTGCATGTTCATTCTACCCATCTCCAAGTGAGAAACAGTTCATGACTGCTTAGGTTCTACTTTGCAGATTTGGATCAGAGCCTTTCCTAGGTGGTTTTTTGTATATAGCTTCTCTCCAGTGCTCAGTCTCTGAGTAGCTCCAACTGTCTGGAAAGCAGGAGATTCCTTGTGGTTGTATGCTGGTCTGAAAAAAAGGAAAAAAGATAAAATAAAATTGCATGTTTGTTTCCATGAGCCACAGGCAGATTTCTGCAATGCGAATATGGTTTCTCATCTCTAAAATCATTCATGAACTTTTAAGATGACTGCAGCAAGTCCTGTCAGCTGCCTCTGCTCATCAGTCATATCCATCCTTGCCGCCTCTATTCAACTGTTTCTCCTAGTAAGCACTCAATCCAGTTTACTATACTTTCCTCTAGTTTTCTGTATCCTTGATGCAGAGAGCCCGCACACCCTTTCTGCCTATTCTGCCATCTTTCTCCTCTCCTTTACACAGTATCTTGTAATGCACAGAACCATAAAAAACAAAAGAAAGACACATTAATTATCAACCATTCTCTAAAACAAGGGTATAGCAAATCTTCCAGAAGAATAAACAAACCTGTGTTGGAAGAAGTAGTTGAGTTTTTGAAGAACAAAGATATCAATTTAAAGATAAGGTGAACCTGACCCAAACCATGGACACCTAGTATCGAGCTCTAGGATAAGCACTAGACTGTTAACCATAAGGTTTGTCATTCAAACACACAAGCTGCTCCTTGGAAACTGACTTGACTACACTTAACAACAACAACCCAAGCTATGGTCCTTTCAATAACCTCAAGTCATTGTTTTTTCAATCACCTCATATGCATGTGAAAGCTGGACAATGAATACGGAAAACCAGATAATTGATGCATTTGAGTTATTGGGTTAGAGAAGAATAATGAAAGCCAGAAGAACAAACAAATATGTCTTGGAAGAAGCACAGCCAGAATGCTCCTTTCACTTTGGACATGTTATCATGAAGGACCAGTCTTTGGAGAAGGACATCATGCTTGGTAAAGTGTAAGATCAACAAAAAAAGAGGAAGACCCCCAATGAGACGGATTGGCACAGTGGCAGCAGCAATGGGCTGAAGCATAACAATTGTGAAGATGGTGTAGGCTTGGGCAGTGTTTCCTTCTGTTGTGCATTGTGTCACTAAGACTTAGAGCTGACTTCTTGGAACCTAGCAACAAGTGGTAAAGAAGACTTAATAAAGTAAATATCATTCATCACATTTTATTGATAAGAAATAATCTGTCCAAGATCATTGAGTAGTAAGTAGTTTTAAACATTTAACTTAACTTTGAAGCCCCATTTCTTGCCATAATCAACTTCTGTGGCTAGATGATATTCATGTTTCTCGGTTGCTATTTGATACTATCATTAGGGTGAAAAAGCTACAATAAGTTAAGAACATTATTTAGGATATAAGACATAATTTTGTAGGGGTCATTTTAATCATTTAGAGAATTAAATAGATGTGAAACCGAAGGATATGGAAGTAATTCTCTAATTGAGAGAATTTTAATTACATTTTTGTTGTTCAATGCCATGGACTCAACTCCAACTCATGGAATGAAATTAGTTAATTACATTGTGACATTGTTCAGTATTATACTTAAAGCTTAAAGTCAGAGAAAAGAAACTTGAATGGCAACCTATGAACAGTATGCATACCTCATTTTTAAGCATCAGCCTACATTTTTTCCCCTAGGGGCTACATTTTACAGTGTTGTTTCAGGATTTTAGATGTTCTGTTATTGCATTTCCAAGTCTTTGACAGTCTCAGTCAAAATTCAGTTGATGTCGTGGGCTGATCTTTTTCTCTTTTTATTGAAACAGTCTATTTCTCTGGAATATTTTAAGGCTGTTCTTACCATTTCCTGCTGGGTGGGACTTTTTTTTGGCTATGCTGTATGCTTAAACTATGAAGCCATTTTAAGTAGACATGTTTTATCATCCTTTTTTCCCCTTTAGAGGAGCCTCCCTATAATTTAAGGTTGTTAATAACCTCACCAAAGTGACATTTCTAATATTTATTTATTTATTTCTCCTTTGGAAACACAGAATGAAGGATAGTGGCTTTTCAGCAGTAGTTCTAGTTCCAACCTATTGAAAAAGCTACAATTAATCGTTGATTCTGTATGATTTTGATGAAATTATATGTGATAAATAGCTAAGTGGGCTTTTCTTAAACACAAATATAAATAAATACAATAATTTTTAAAGTATGTGAGATAAATGACATACTAAATAGAGCTAATAATGTCTTAAAATATAACTTATCCATTTTGGCATTGAAAAACCAAAATACATTTCCTGAAGTTGCTTTTGGAAAGCAAAAGGCATTGGGTTTAAATCACTCAAATGGATATTTAGGCAATGTGTGCTATTACTTCCCCCATCATCATTATTATCCGCTGGTAATTTATTCACAACAAGAATGTGACGGATGTATGCAGTTACACTTCATCATGTAATCAAAGCAAGTGACATGCTCTTTGGGAACTTATTAATAAAGCAGAACAAAAATGGTTGGGATGACATCAAGCCAACAAATACATTGGAGCATTCAATGTGGAGAGAAGAATGGCCATCTTTTCCCTTTCTCAGACGCAAACTTGAATGATGTTTTTATAAAAGTATTCCACGATTTCCTGCTCCACTGAGGGAAGAATTTCCCATCTTGAAATTCCCTTGCTGGGGTATTGTTACAGATGAATGGTGTTCCCTCAAAATATGCACTATACAATCCTGCAATAACAGGAATCTGTGAGTAGATGGGTGGATAGACATGCAGGTAGAATGGATGTGGGAGGGAGAGTGGGAGTATATCCAAAATATACATATGTTTGGATATTTGTACATGGTTATTTACCTTTGCTGAAAATACACCCATGAATACGATTACTGTTGCTAAGTGCTATCAAGTGAGTTCTGACTCATAGACACCTTGTATAGTATTTCCAAGGCTGTGAATTTTTGCAGGAACAGAAACGCTCATCTTTCTCCAGCACGAATGTGATGGAGCATACTGAAAACAAAACAAAACAAAAGATATATATTTGATATAAATTTGAATGTATATGCTGTGATTATATTCTCATTTGGGAATGGGCTGTATTTGTTATGTTAATGAGATACAATTAGTGTAGCTTGTGTTTTGAATCAATCTCTTTTGAGATATATAAGAGATTAAACAAGCATTTCCTTTTTTTTTTTAATTTAAGGTTTTTATTGTGGAT
>NW_006408519.1:9790625-9791958 GCF_000296735.1 Chrysochloris asiatica
CCTTCCAACCTTCTAAGTATTCCTTTATATGTGTTTCAGAGTTCTGGGACCAGCCCCTGAGCCTGCTTGATCAGGTATTCTGTGTTGGTGGTGGTGGAGCTCTCTGCTACACATCCACCCGATCCGCCATCTTGTTTGTTCTCAAGCATTTCCTTTTTTATGAGTTTGGCTCTTGACCTCTGGTTCTCTGGGCTGAAGCCAGCAACCTGTTGTACTGCCTGTTGATCCTGAGCGTGAGTCATCATCAACCTGCCAATTTCCCTTCTAACCTTGGATTCATTTACTTCTGCAGCCAAAAGCCTGCCACCTGACCTGCCCCTCTTGGTCCATTAGCTCTGCTAGTTATTTGAGTCAGGAGAAGCCTTCAGCCTGACATCTAATTCATGGAATTGGAACTTGCCTGTTTCTTTAAATGTGTGTATCATTTCCTTTATATAAATCTCTCTCTGGTTTATATCAAGTGGCTCTGTAGGATAAGCACTGGCCTGTGAACCACAAGGTCATTGGTTTGAGCCAACAGGAGAAAGATGAGGTTTTCTGCTCCTGCAGAGACTTACAGCCTCAGAATCTCTATACAGAGTCTGTATGAGTCTGAACCGATTCTGTGGCACAGAATAACAACAAACAAGCATTTGAGAAGCAGAGATGGGGAAAGGGAGATGCCAATTCACTTGAAGAGTGCCTAGGAGCAGAAGTTCAGAAGAGACAAGGACCTTCTTCCAGAACCAACAGGAACAGAGTCTTCCACTAGAGTCAGTACCCTGAATTGACACTTCAAGCCTCCTAAACTATGAGGAAATAAATATAAATTGCTAAAGTCATCCACTGTGATATTTCTTCTGTAACAGCACTAGATAACTAAGGTATTCTGGTAGATTCTTAACAAGTTACTATTAGCTGCATTCAAGCATGATATTAGGAAAAGCCTATTAACCTTCATACACCATCCTTCTTGCTTCAACTAGCTGTCTTACTAAAGTTTCAAGCAGTGTGGAAGAATTGGGCACCCTAGAAAAAACATTCATATGACTTAGCATGACCCTTACAACACTGCATAAAACCATTACTGATTTTAAGTAACTGGAGGGGAAGGACCAGACTTTGTTGTTGTTAAATGCAGTCAAGTCATCTCTGACTCAGCAATGCTTTGTATAACAGAACAAAATATTGTTCAATCCTATACCCTCTTCAAGGAGCTCTGGTAGCGTAGTGGTTACGAATCGGGCTGCAAATCGCAAGGTCAGCAGTTTGAAACTACCAGCTGCTCCATGGGAGAAAGATGAGGCTTTCTGCTCCCATAAAGATTTACAGCCTCAGAAACCCTGTTCAGGGT
>NW_006408519.1:9792440-9793863 GCF_000296735.1 Chrysochloris asiatica
AAAAAAAGTTTTCTTTCCAGAGAATTCCCACGTTTCCCTATTTTAAAAATCAAGACTATGGAGTATTGGAGTCCTGGTGTGGTACTGTGGGTTAATTCACTGGACTACAAAATTGTTTTGAACCACAAGGTTGGCGGTTCAAGTTCAACAGCTGCTCCTTGGAAACCCTAATCAGGGTCACTATGGGTCAGAACCATCACAAAGGCACTTAACAACAACAACAAATGGAGTGTTGTCTTATATTCAATAAATTATACAATTAGGAAGGAGAGGCAGACATTAAAGAAGGAACTAAATATGAAAATGAAAGGGTGAAAAAAGATGAGAGATAGAGAAATAGTCCGAGATTTAGAAATAGACAGACAAATCAAGAACACAGAGACAAGGGGAAACATCAGAAAGACTTTTCTAGAAGTGGTAAATGGAGACATAGAGAAAAAATTTGTTAAGTATACGGTTTCCAAGGAGCAACTGGTGGGTTTGAACTGCCAACCTTGTGTTTAGCAGTCTTGTACTTATCCTCCAGCACCACACCATGACAGCACTTTAAAAACCAAGCATGAGGCATTCTAAAAGAAACATTTTCAGGGGAAAATAGCTTGATCGGTGACTTTAAATGAAATTAAACATTGCTTTTAAGCAATGACAGGCACGTGGAGCATGTGGAATTCTTGGTGCTTACCTCTGGGCCAGCTGAAGAGTAACTGAAAGCTGAAACAGATTCCCAAACATTAGTTCAGTTCATTAAGATTACCGTCTTCAATCATCTCTTCTAAGCTATTGTAAAAAGACAGGAACTAATCAAAACTTTGGGGAGTGTGGTGATTCCATAGGTTAAGCATTGGACTGTGAATCATAAGGTCAGATGTTTGAGCCGAGAAATCACTCCATGGGAGAAAGATGAGACTTTCTGCTCCTGTAAAGATTTGTTGTTGTTATTTAGTGCCGTTGAGTCAGTCCTGACTCGTGACCCTGTATAGGGTTTCTGAGGAGCGGCTGGTGAATTTGAACTGCCTTCCTCGCAGTTCAAACTGACCTTGCAGTTGAGTGCTTACTGTCTTATTGCCACACCATAATGAGTTGCTATAAGTCAGGTTGATGGCACTTAACAACAATAAAATAAAAACTTTATGCCTCTAGAAAGAGAATAATAAAAATTCAGGGCAGAATAAAAGCATATTTTTAAAAAGTATTTTTTTCTTCATGAGAAAAATAAATCACTTAAAAATATTCTTGGATGCTTGACACCGATAAGGGGACGTGAGGGAAAAACAGCAATGAAGCGGTGAGCTAAGCCCTACAACGTTCAATAGACTTCTGTGAACCTGGGTGAAGACCTGGTTAGCCAGCAGTGTGGCAAGACCTGGGGACTCTTGGGCCCAGAGTCAGTGACATAGCCACAGAGGACTAGAGTGGAGAGTGA
>NW_006408519.1:9793963-9796591 GCF_000296735.1 Chrysochloris asiatica
ATCACTCTTCTTTCTTCTACACATGGAGAGACCAATAGCTGTATCTTAGATGGTCGTTTCTGATCTTTTAAGATCACAGATGCTATTCATGAAAGTAGGATGTAGAACATTGTCTTTGCAGACTATGTTATGCCAATTGACCATGGTGTCCTCCAAGACTATGGTCCTGAATCCCCAGGCCTGGCAACTCATTGCATCAAAATGTCTGATAATAATTAAGAAGTTTTCAACAGTTTGCTCATTGGATGCGCTACCAAATTTATAGTTTTATTTGCTGAAAAGGTAAATACCCGTTACCAATATCCTCTTTTAAAACTTTTTATATATTTCTGGGATATATAAGTCTATTTATTTATTTCCATTGGTTCTTTTGTGATGTCACCCATATTGTTTCTTTTGTATGTTATTTGCATTTTCTCCTTCTTTTCTTTTGTTAGATTTGCCAATGGTTTCTCGATTTTATTAATCCTTTCAAAGAACCAACTTCTTGCCTTGTTGATTCTTACTATTGTTTTTCTGTTTCCTAATTTATTTATTTTTGTTCTAATCAATATTATTTCTTTTCTTCTTGAGACAATATGCTTACTCTGTTGCTCTTTTGATAATTGAAATGTTGGGTTAAGGTGCCGATTTTGGATGCATCTTCTTTTTGTATGTGTGCATTCATTGATAAAAATTGCCCTCTAAGCAGTTTTTGTTCTGATCCAAAGGTTCTGGCATGCTGTGTTTTCATTCTCATTTGATTCAAGGAATTTTTTAATTTTGTTTTTTTAATTTGCTCTATTATACAGTAGCATAGTGATTACAAATCGGGCTGTGAACCACAAGGTCAGCAGTTTGAAACTACCAGCTGTTCAGTGGGGAAAAGATGAGGCTTTCTGCTCCTGTAAAGATTTATAGCCTCAGAAACACTGTACAGTGTCGCTATGAGTCAGAACCGACTCCATGGCACATCACCACCACCACCACCATTATACAGTGGCTTTTAAGGTGTGGTGATATGGGTTAATTCGCCAGACTGCAAAGCCATTTGAACTGCAAGGTCGGCAGTTCAAGCTCACCAGCCACTCCTTGGAAACCCTATGTAGGTTTGCTATGGGTCAGAATAGACTCAACTGCACTTACTTAACAACAACATTCAATTTCTGGGAGTACTGGTGTGCTATGGTTTCATGAGATGGACTGCAAAGTCGCTTTGAACTCCAAGGTTGGCAGTTTATGTTTAACAGTCCCTCCTTGGAAACTCTATACAGAGTCACTATGGGTCAGAGCCAACTCGACAGCACTTAACAACAAGAATGATTCAATTTCTATGTATTTGATTTTGTTCCCTAGATCTTCCTTTTGTTGATTTCTAATTTAATAGCATTGTTATCTGAAAAGATGGCTTTTGGTGTGGTTCATTTAGCTTCTTGTATGGTTATCTTGTTGTGGCGCTGTGGGGTAATGTGCTAGACTGTAAAGCCATTTGAATTGCAAGGTCGATGGTTCGAGCTCACCAGTTGCTCCTTGGAAATCCTATACAGGGTCGCTATGGGTTGGGATTGACTTGACGGCACTTAACAACAACAACAATGGTTATCATCTCATCTTTCATGATGTTAGAAAAATTTTCTACCATCAGCTTTTTACTATCTTTTCTGTGCTTTCCTTTGTTTCTTCCTGTTCTAGAATTCTGATCACCATTATGATCCTCATCATGTTGTCCCACATGAATCTAAAGTTTTCTTCATATTTCTTTGGGGTTTTTTTCCTGATTGTTCTTATAGCTCACTAATTTGGGATTCCATTGATTCAGATCTACTCCTTTGTCCATTTCTGAAATATTAGTATTAATCTTCTGTATTTCTTTTTGCATTTGTGTTGTCTCCAATTCTTTATCTATTTTGTTTGATTGTTCCTGTAGTGTTTTCCTGAATTCTCTCTTGTTTTCCTCAACCTTTCTGATAGTCATTTTGAAGTACTCAGATATCATTCCCTTGAGTTCTTTTTAAGATAATCCCAATGACTTTTTGTCCTCAAAAATGTTTTCTAGTTCTGCCCCTTAGTCATTTTGTTGAGCCACTCTGTCTTGTGTCTTCACATGAGCAGAAATGGTCTGCTGTCTTTGAGACATTGTGGTGTTGCTGTATTTGTATTAAGTTGATGATTGTATCTTGGTATATTCTTTGGCACTCACAAATTGCCTCCTGGTGGGTATTATCAGGAGACGAATTTGTGCATAGTTCTCTGTTAGCTATTCATGCAGTTCAGTTCAGGATGGATTTAGTTGATGTTGGTTGTTGCTTTGACCCAGTTTATTGCAGTTGGTAATGGCTTTTGCCCAATAGGTGAGGCTGTAGAGGGTATGATTGTGGCTGGGATATATGGATGTTGTTTCTATCTCCTGTCAGGTGAGGCAAGAAAAGAAACCCTACACACAAGAGAGAAGTAAAATAAACAAATGAACCTGCAAGCAACAGTGAAAAAAGAAACTAATAAGGGGGTGGGTGGAGCAGATTAACAGGGAAAGAATGCAAAAACCAAAGAGAGGAAAAAAGGAGAGAAAAATAAAATAATAAAAAAGAGAAAAATAAACAGAAAGAAAAGACCTAGACATGACACAATTATGGAGATGAATGAGTAAAA
>NW_006408519.1:9804671-9810098 GCF_000296735.1 Chrysochloris asiatica
TAATGTTCTCCCATGTAAACTATCACATAATTCACAATACAACATTAAAAACAATATTCTTGGAAAAAATGTTGATTTATTTGCAAGTCTTTTAGAGAATATATAACAGCTGTTAATATCATCAATCTTTTTAAATATTATTGTATTAATTCAAGACAGAATCTCATGTTAAACAATTAATTTTTCATTGTGTAGGTATTACTGGTGATGGCATAATTACTTTATGTAAAAAAACCACCTTATTAATTGGACATATATAGTAGATATTTATAAATTGATTTACTTTGAAATAATCTGGCAAAAAAGTGTATGTGTGATAGAGATTTTTAAAAAAGTATCAAAATGCTGACAATTTTAATCTGGAGGGTTTGTTGTTGTTGTTGTTAAGTGCCGTCAAATCGGTTCCAACCCAAAGCAACCCTGTATGGGATTTCCGAGTAACGAGTAGTGAGTTATGCAGTTCAAAGCGACTTTGCAGTTCAGTGCGTCGTTAGCCCGCAGAGCCACACCAGGACTCCAATCTGGAGGGTTGTTGTTGTTGTTGTTAAATACTGTGGAGTCGGTTCCGACTCATAGTGACCCAGCACAGGGTTTCCAAGGCTGTAAATCTTTACGGGAGCAGAATGCCTCATCTTTATCCTGAGGAACAGCTGGTAGTTTCAAACTGCTGACCTTGAGGTTGGCAGCCCGACTCGTAACCACTACTCTACCAGAGCTCTTTAATCTGGAGGGTAGATACATTTTATTATTCTATTTTTGTATGTATGTTTGGTTCCATAATAAACAAACAAAAAATCTTTCACTGATTCAACATTTCAGTTCATTGTGTTATAAATAAATAGAACAAGCCAATGCACAGTCTCAGCTCTAGGGCATCATGAAAGAACCTTTGGGAAATGTTACAGAAGCTTATTTGATCTCTACTCTTAAAACAACTTTCTTTTTTATTGTCCTCTAAGTTTTCTTTTCAGAACAGCTGAAGTGTGTATTTATAAATTTCTACTTCAGAAACACAAGAAATCCTAAGAGATGGCTGAGAACCAGGTACTCTGTGTTGGGTTTTCCACTGTAAATAATTTTAAGTCCCAAATTTTAAAACCAGAAGTGAAAGTATCTTTCTGTCTGGGTAAAGATGTCTCAATTGTTCCAAGAGAAACCAGGCAAAGAGTTAGGTTTGGAATCCTTGCTTTGGCTATCACCTGAGCCTGGTCTCCTAGAATTCCTCAGTCTCCAGGAGGAAGACAATGCTTGCTCTTACTCACACACTGCTTTATTTGCAAGTTGTATTCTCAGTGGAGACTGGCTGTCTATCCAGCTGCAGAGTGTGTATGCAATGATTGCATCGGTTGCCATAGAAATTGAAATATAACCGATAAACTCCAAAGTCCAAACAGATTAAAATTGACTTAGAAAAAACTATGTAGGGTTATAACAAAATTTATGATGAAAGGTTTGTTTATTGCACCTCCATCTATTTAAAATGAAAACTCATGAAGTAGAATTTTCATAGAAATAATTCTTGCTAACAGAGTTTGTGGCCGGTAGTGTGTTTATTGCTGAATAGTTCCTTAAAGCGGTACAGATTAGCTATGCATGGCAGTAGATTAATGAATAGCATAACTATGAGTAAGCTAAAGGCATCCTGGTGACACAGTGGTTACACAGTGGTCTACTACTAACTGCAAGGTAAACAGTTCGAACCCACCAGCTGCTTCAAGAAAGAAGGAGGAAGCTGTTTGTTAAATATACATGCATAAGGGTAATGACAGTCAAACATTTCTGAAACACTAAGAATCCTAGGAATTTAGGCCCCAATGTGTTTGAACATCATAAAAGTAGAATTTATTTGTTTTTGCATGATTTATTATTTCAAGGATGCATATCTATTTGTCTCTCTGTTGAACTTATATCAACCCAAACTTAATAATCGCTGTGTTGTTAGCTGTCATCAAGGTGACCCTGGTCCCATGGTGAGGTGACCCATGATAACCCCCAGACGCTACTCTGGTGACCCCAGCTCATACAGATCCCATGCACAACGCAATCGGGTTGTTGTGACCGACAGAGTTTGCACTGGCTTATTTTCAGAAGTATGCCACCAATCAGTCCTTCTCCCAAGTCTGCCTTAGTTTAGAAGGTCTGCTAACTCTGTTCAACCTCATAGCATGCATTCCTCCTCTTACCGATAGGAGTTGCATTGGCTGGTAATTGAATCTAGATTCTATGCATGGAAGTCAAGAATTCTACCATTGAACCACCATTGCCTCCCAACTTAACAGTTGTTGTTGCCGAGAGTCATTGATTCAGTTCAGACTCATAGAGACCCTGTATAGTGGTTGCAAATCTTTGCAGGAGCAGAAAGCCTCATCTTTCTCTAGAGGAGGGGCTGCTGGGCTGAATCACACACTTAGTGGTTAATCTACAGAGCTATTGTTGTTGCTGTTGTTAAGTGCCCTTGAGTCAGTTCTGACTAGGGTTTCCGAGGCTTTAAATCTTTACAGGAGCAGAAAACCTAATCTTTCTCCTTTGAAGCATCTGGTGGGCTTCAGCCACTGGCCTTGTGGTTCGCAGTCCAATGCTCATCCTAGCACTAACTTAATAATTTCTGTTGTTTAGCAACACAGTGACCCTGTATAGGGTTTCTAAGGAGGAGCTGTTGGACTGGTGCAGAAACCCTATACAGGATCACTACTAGTCAGAACTGACTCAAGAAGAATTCACTACAATAATAAATCAATGATTTAGCTCAGAAGCCCTATACAGGGTCACTGGTAGTAGGAAGCAACTCTACAGTACTTAACAACAACAACATTTGTGGGAAACTGTACTAAGTTAATTCCATTTTATTTTTATAACAGCACAGTGACTATATTCTTCTATTTTCACTTTCACTATAGATGACAAATGAACTTCAAGTGAGGCATCTTGACCGGAAGTTGAAATATGGACCATGGCCTGAGTAGCTTCAGACTTTTATCTGCATAAACACCACTATACTGGAGTCCTGGTGTGGTACTGCAGGTTAATGTGCTCGACTGCAAGGTTGGTTTGAACCGAAACTTCTATGATACTTCATAAAGGGGAATGGGTATGTGAAGCTTGAGGAATATTCATAACGATCAAATCACAGCTATGGAGAAGTAATCACTACTTCAGTCGAAAATTGGTTGAATGGAGATACACATTTTTTTATACGAAAATCATGCCTAGAGCTAAAATTAGCCATCTGAAGAAGCTAAAAAATTACATATTGATAATTCTTTAGATACTATGTTGTTGTTGTTAAGTGCTATTGAGTCTGTTCCAACTCATAGGTACACTGTATAGGGTTTCCAAGGAGCAGCTGTTGATTTTGTGGTTCAGATAGACCTTGCGGGCCAGTGCTTTATTCCTCAGTGCCACACCAGGTCTATAGATACTATGTATTTAACAAATCTTATTTATTGCCAGGGTCACTATTAAGGTCATTTGGTTGTTGTTGTTGTTGTTGTTAAGTGCTTTGGAGTTGTTAAGTTTTTGGAGTTTCTGAGGAGCAGCTGGTAAGCTTGAACTGCTGCCCTTGCAGTCCAAATGGCTTTGCAGTCTGGTGCATTAACCCACAGTGACACACTAGGACTCCAAGGCTATTTGGTAGCAACAATAAAATTGAAACAAATAATTTTCCTAGAAAAAAAAAAAAAAGTAGCATATCCTAAGTAAAAAGAACAGAAGAACTGGAATTGCAGTTGGACACGTCTGAATTTTCATTGTGTAGTGAATTTGTTCTACATTGTTGTTTTTGACATTATTAAGTGCCGTCAAGTTGGTTCCGACTCATAGGGAGACTGTATAGAGTTTTCAAGTACCAAATGGTGGGTTTGAACTGTCGACTTTGTGGTTATCAGTCTAGTGCTCATCCTACAGTGCCATTGTTGTTGTTGTTGTGTGCCATTGAGTTGGTTCTGACTCATAGCAATCCTGTATAGTATTTCTGAGGAGCGACTGGTTGAGTTGGAACCACTGACCTCACAGTTCAAACTGACCTTACAGTCTAGCGCATATTCTAAGGCACCACACCAGAACTCCACGGTACCATTAGGGATTTATAAAACAAGCTCCCATATAGCACAGAAGAAGATGACAACTTACGAAGGACATGTCCCATGGAAAATTCAAACAGTTTATTTTGCCATCTTTCAAGTCAAAAGGAGGGCTGGAAGGTCTGCTTTTCCATTTGTTACTCTGAAGATTTATAGAAACGTTTGGAAAGTAACGTTGGAGACAGTTGAAACAAAACTCCAAGATTCTAAATTCTGTCTTTGGAAAAAACTTGTAGCTTTTAAAGCAGGAACTTCTTCTAATGATTAATGTACAGATGTATGTACAATGACCTATAATGTGATCCCTGAAAGCCTGTTCTACTATTACTAGGTATGGGTTTCAGACGTTTCTGGGTCATAGCTTTTTCATTTTTCAGATCTCAGTAGGGTATGCCAAATAATCTGAAAGACTTTTCCTAAGATTTTCATGGTGCAATGGTTCTGGCTGGCCCAACCTCTACAATTCCTTTTTCTCTTGTTATTTTCTGGGATAACAGTGTGTCCCAGATCTAGTCAATGAACTAACTGGTTGAGACTCCAGGAAAGTTTTTAAAAAGGATGGTCTGGAATGTCCCTTTTAGCCCTAGTTCCTATTCCCTGTTTCTAGCCTGCAACAAATAAAATGCCTAGAGGTGCAGAAACCATCTAATGACCATGAAGTGACACTAAGGACAGCAGAACAGAAACATTGAGAGAATGGGTGTCACTAGGGACTTCCTTGAGATGCTACTCCAACCTTGGACTGCCTATGTTTGAATTTCTTGTTATATGAAAGAAAATAAACCCACAATTAAGCCATTCTCATAGTATGCACCATTCTTTTCAATGGAACTAATTAATGCCTAACGGATATAGTCTAATACAACAAAGAAAACTAAAATGTTCTGAATTGAAGATTTCTTGTGAAGAATTTAAAGATGAATACCATGACTGCTTCTCTTCAAGAGCTGCTAATTAAGCAAAAAGCAAAAGAAAAGACCAAATAACCAAAATAAAAGATCGAATCTATTAAGAAGAGGTACAATATTGATGTCATTTTTTAACAAAATGAAGTTATGAAGTCATATTTGAATTCAGGGGAGGGTGTGGTGAAATATAACTATAGATATAGAGCTAGAGACAGAGATAGAGATAGATATATAGAGATAGAGAAAGAGTCCTGGTGTGGCGCTGTGGGATAATGCACTGGACTGCAAGGTCCATTTGTACTGCAAGGTCGTTGGTTCAGGTTTACCAGTAGCTCCTCAGAATCCCTATATAGGGTAACTATGAGTCAGAACTGACTCAATGGCATTTAACAAAACAACAACAAATATCTATCCATAGGGAGTTCTAATGTGGTTCTTCA
>NW_006408519.1:9810198-9813121 GCF_000296735.1 Chrysochloris asiatica
AAAAAAGGAGAGAAAAATAAAATAATAAAAAAGAGAAAAATAAACAGAAAGAAAAGACCTAGACATGACACAATTATGGAGATGAATGAGTAAAATACAAAGAGACAAGAAAATAGTGAAATAATAAAAATAAACAAACAAACAAAGAGGGATTAGAAAGAAGAAGAAAGAAAGAAAGAGGCAAAAGCAGTTGGGAAAGAGAAACATCAGAAATTAACAATAAATAAAAGGGGAGATAGAAAGTTTAGAGAATAAGAGAGAGAAAGGCAAGAGAGAAAGAATATACAAACAAAAACAATGAAAGAGAAAACAAACAAACAAGGCAGGCCCTTGACCCAGAGAAGAGAAAATTCTAGGATTTCTTGCCACCTTAAAACTTCACATCATGGGTGTGTGAGGGATAAGATGGTAACATTTAACCCTAGATGGAGTTTCTGTAGGGCTAGGTGTTTTATCAGTGTATTTCCATCTCAGAGGAGAGCTGAGAGTGAGGGCACAGGACTGACTAGAACCAGCTCTGCAGGTCTGGATTGTTGTTGTTAGGTGCCATTGAGTTGCTACCAACTCATAGTAACCCTATGCACAACAGAACAAAACACTGCCCACTTCTGGGTCAACCTCATAATTTTTGTCATGCTTGAGCACATTGATGATGCCACTTTGTCAATCCATCTTTCTCTTTTTCTCTGAACCTCTACCTTACCAAACATGATATCTTTCTCCAGTGACTGGTTCCTCCTGACAATATGCCTGAAGTATGACAGATGAAGTTTGGCCATCCTGAACTCCAAGGAGTACTCTGGCTGCAATTCTTCCAACACAGAGCTATTTGTTCTTTTGGCAGGCCATGGCAATTTCAATATTGTATTCCAACATTATAACTCAAATGCATAAATTCTTCTACGATCTTCCTTATTCACTGTCCAACTCACACATGCATATGATGTTATTGAAAATACCACGGCTTGGGTCAGGCACACCTTAGTCTTCAAGCTGACATCTTTGCTCTTCAACACTTTAAAAAGCTCTTGTAGGGGAATGGAAGAACAAGACGGATAGGAGAACAGCTAGACAGGTTTATATGGGCTAAGTGGGACAGAGGTAAATAATGATGTATGCACAACCTTGGAATAACAGGGCTGTGGGATACAGGGATTGAGGCATGGTTTGAATGGGTAAAAGGGAGGAAATAATGTTAAGATACTTGTTTGTCTTTTGAATCTTGGTTTCCCTTGCATACCATTATAATATAGACACTTGAGGGGAAGAGAAAGGAATAGCCAGAAATATCACCATAGAAAGCTTGTAAGTACATCTTCTGCCTATCACTGATTGGAATACATAACTTGGGGCTACAACTTTCCCAGTGAAGGAGGCTTCCTGTGGAAACTTTGCATTATATACCATGGGTGGAATCCTGAACCCCAACCAGAATCTTCTGAGATTGGAAATTTCCACTTGAAAGGACAAGCAGACCAGCCTGGAGCAGCTACAACAGAAGATTCTTCTTGAAAGAAAGACCAACAGGAAAAATAAAAAACAATTAGGGCAGTTCAACTGACTAGTTGGTCAGGTAATTGTCTTCCAAATTTCTTGGCATAGATGAGTGAGTGCCTCCAGTGCCACCTAATTATCTTGAAAGATTTCAGTTTTTATTCTGTCAATTTCTAGTGCCTTGTTCTTTGCCAATTTCTTCAATGCATCTTGGAATTCTTCCTTCAGTATCATTGGCTCTTGATCATACGCTACCTCTTGAAGTGGTTGAGCATCAACCATTTCCTTTTGGTACAGTGACTGTATTCCTTCCATCTTCTTTTGATACTTTCTGCATCATTCAACAATTTTCCCAGAGAATCCTTCAATAATGAAAGTCAAGGCTTGAATTTTTTCTTCAGTTCCTCTAGCTTGAGAAATGCTGAGCGTGTTCTTCCAGGTGCCAAGACTGATGCTGCTAGCTCCCTATACCCTTTGATATGACTTCCACAGGCTGGAGAACAATTGCTCCCCTGGGAGCATATGCAGATGGAGCCAGGCCTCTCTGGTCATCAGGGAAATGTGGGGTACAAGAAAACAAACTAAAACTAATTTCATCTCTTTCTTTCCACCAATAAGCTGTATGTCTCTGCACTACTTTCTGCCCTCATGTCTTCAGTTTCCTGAGACTGTTCAAGAGGGCCATGCTGCTGGCCGACCTGTGCAGATCTCCTACCTCTTTTTCTCTTTCTTTTTGCTTCCCCTCTCATCTTCCAACTCAATTTCTATTAGAAAATCTTTGCAAGTCACTCAGCCTCTCTTAATTTCAGTTTCCCAATGAAGGACTTCTAGTTCCTATTGTCTCTAAAATGCCTTCCAGATTTAAGACTTTAAAAAGCCCACAAAATCTGTGTTTAATACCAGAATGTAACTGGAATAACTACAATTTTACCAAGTAAAACCCTGAGCACTACAAAAGGTCTGCACTCATTGATGTTTTGAAATTCTCTAAGCCTCATGGCCCCATCTACAAATCACAGAATCATACCCATGTCCTTTATCCTATTAACAACATTGCCATAAGAATAAAGACAATTCCTAGTCACAAAAGTGTTTAGAATTCTTCAGAAGTTATCATCAGTAACAATATAGCATATACATTCATTAACCCACTGCCATAAGTCAATTCCAATTCACAGCAACCCCAAAGGACTGAGTAGAACTGCCTCATAGGAGTTCTAGAATGTAAATCTTGACTGGAGCAGACAGCTTCATCTTTCTCAGACTGATTGGTGGGCTTGTACTGTGGTTACCAGCCTGATGCTTAACCCACTATGTCATCAGGGTTCCTTATTAGAAATGCAAAATATATATAGTAATGAATCATGTTAATTTGAAGGAAGAAAAAATTAAGTTAAAAAAGTTTTCTTGGGAAAACAAACAAGATGGC
>NW_006408519.1:9814330-9815145 GCF_000296735.1 Chrysochloris asiatica
TGTGGACATGTATTTTCATGCAAGATCACAAAGCCCTTAGATGGTAGTCCTCTGCATTTAATCGGATGTTTAGGCTTCAGCTCTTCAGTAAGTATCTCACTGTATCAAGCACTGTTGAGTGTTGAACCTTTTTCCTGAGAGTGTTCCAATACTGGCCCTTGAGAATCCCAGAGAACTGTAAGCATCAATTTTCCAGCTGATGGTTGACTTTTGCACTTTTTCTTGGTCAGTGATTGAGAGTGTTTCCACTCCATACTCTGCTGTTTACTCTCAGTCTCATAGTGATGAATCTATGGCTTGTCTCCAGTAAGGTTTTTTTCAAAGAAACTTTTACCTTCCTTTGAGTATTGGTCTAAATTTTGTTTGTAGATGTCCAAACGCTTCTATTTTTTATGCTCTTCTGAGAGTTATTTTGGTACCGGTCTTGCACAAACTTTTTGAAGTCCAAGTCTGTCATGGATTCTTTCATAGGTAGAGCCATGGCTGATTTTCAAATGATTTGCCACATAAGCCACTGTCACTTTTCAGAATCATTTCACTTGTGCACTCAATGTTGTCATCAGCTGTGCACATGGTTGTCTGTTTTAATATAGCTGTAATGTGGATAATTTTTTACTCACAGTTGTGTGTGTGTGTGTGTGAGAGAGAGAGAGTGTGTGTATATATGTTGTTGTTGCTATTAAATGCCTTCAAGTTGGTTTCAATTCATATTGACCCTGTATTGCGTTTCTGAAGAGCATCTGGTGAGTTTGAACTGGCAACCTTCTAGTTCGCAGTCCAGGGCTGAGCCACACCAGGAGTATGTATAATATATA
>NW_006408519.1:9816405-9826309 GCF_000296735.1 Chrysochloris asiatica
AGCGTGGCAACAGTAGTGAGGTTGGTCCAGGACCAGGCAGTGTTTCGTTCTGGTGTGCATAGGGTCACTATGTGTTGGTACCAATTTGATGGCACCTAACAACAAATAACTGTTTACCAAGCATGATGTCCTTTTCCAGGGACTGTGTCTTTCTGATAACATATCCAAAGTACAAGAGACAAAATCTTGCCATTTGTTTGTTTTTATGGCAGTCCATGTACTTTTAATATTCTTCTCAAATACAATAAATCAAATGCATGGTTCTTGTAAGGTCTTTCTTATTCATTGTCCAACTATCATATTCATATGAGGCTACTGAAAATATCTTTACTTGGGTCAGGAGCACTTTAGTCCTCAAATTATTATGCTTTCTTTTAACCCTTTAAAGAGGTCTTTTGCAACAGGTTTACCTAATGCAATACATCATTTGATTTCTTGACTACTGCTTCCATGAGTATTAATTGTAGATCCAAGCGAAATGAGGTCTTTGGTAATTTCAATCTTAACTTCATGAATGATAATGTTGTTATTTATTTGTCCAGTTGTGAGAATTTTTGTTTTCTTTATATTGAGGTGCAATCAATAATGAAGGCTACATTCCTTGATCTTCATCAGCATGTATTTTAAATTCTCTTTGTTTCCAGTAAGCAACATGCATCATCTATATATAGCAGGTGGTTAATGCGTTGTCCTCCAAGCCTTATTATCCAGCTTCTCCAGTTATTTGCTCAGTATACAGATTGAATAAGTAGGGTGTAAGGATACAATGCTGATGCACACCTTTCCTTTTTAAACCATTCAGCATATCCTTGTTCTGTTCAAATGACCATCTCCTGATCCATGAACAGGTTCCTCATGAGCAAAATTAAGTGTTCTGTAATGCCCATTGTTTGCAATATCTACATAGCTTGCCATGATCTACACAGTCAAAAGCTTTTGCATAGTCAATAAAGCACAAATAAACATCTTTCTGACATCTTCTGCTTTCAGGCAAGGTCTATCTGACATCAGCAATGACATCCCTCATTCCACATCTCTTCTGAATCAAGCTTGAAATTCTGGCAGCCCCATGTCAATGTATTGATACAACTGTTTTTGAATTATCTTTAGCAAAATCATACTTGAATGTGATATTAATGATATTGGTAGATGATTTCTGTATTCAATTTTTATGTAATGGGCATAGATATGGATTTCTTTCAATTGGTTGGCCAGGTAACTGTCTTCCAAATTTTTTAGCGTAGATGAATGAGCACCTCCAGCGCTTCATCAGTTTGCTGAACGATTTCAATTTGTGTTCCATCAATTCCTGGAGCCTTATTTTTCACCAGTGCCTTCAATTGCAGCTTGGATTTCTTTCTTCAGCACCATCAGTTCTTAACCATATGCTACCATAGTGACTCTGTATATCTTTCATCTTCTTTAGATGTTTCCTGTATCATTCAATATTTTACCCATCCAGTCTTTCAGTGTTATACCTCAAGGATGGAATTTTTTCTTCAGTTCTTTTAGCTTGAGAAATACTGAGCATATTCTTCCCTTTTGGTTTTCTAACTCCAGGTGTTGGCACATTTTATTACAGTATTTTACATTGTCTTGTTGAATTTCACTTTTACTTCCTCATTTCTTCTAGTTGTTTTTGCTTCTCTACGCTCAAGAGCAAATAGTAGAGTATCCTCTGACATCTATTTTGTTCTTTTCTTTCTTTTTAATGATCTTTTGCTTTCTTCCTGTATGGTGTTCCTAATGTCATCCCACAACTCTTCTGGTATCTGGTCAGTAATGTTTAATATTTCAAATCTGTTTTTGAGATGATCTTAAATTCAGGCGGAGTATATTCAAGGTCATATTTTGACTCCCGTAGATTCATTTTAATTTTATTTAGCTTCAACCTGAAGTTGCATATGCGCAATTAATGGCCAGTTCCATAGTCTGCCTCTGGCCTTGTTTGGTTGATGAGACTGACTTTTTTATTGTCTCTTCCACAGATGCAGTCAATTTGATTCCTATGTATCCCAATTGGTGAAGTCTATGTGTATACTTGCCTTTTATGGTGTTTAAAAAGTTATTTGCAATGATTAAGTCCTTGGTCTTGCAAAATTCTATTATGAGATTTCAAGCACCATTTCTAACATCAATGCCATATCTTCCAACTACTGATCCTTCCTCTTTGTTTCCTACTTTTTCATTCCAATCACCAGTAGTTACCAATTCACTTTGATTGCATATTTGATCAGTTTCAGGCTGAAGAAATTTCATCATCACTGGTTTTAGTAGTTGGTACATAAATCAGAATAATTAACTTGTCTTCCTTTCAGGTGTATGGATATCATCCTATCACACACAGCATTATACTTCAAGATAGATCTTGAAATGTTCTTTCTAACAATGAATGTGATGCCATTTCTCTTCGATTTGACATTTTTCCATAGTAAAATTTATGATTCAAAATGACTCAAACCAGTACATTTTAACTCACTAATGTCAAGGATAGCAGAAATGTGCTTAATTGTGCTTTATTGACTATGACTATGGAAAGGCTTTTGAATATCTGGATAATGACAAACTATGGACAATATTGTGAAGAATGTGTATTACAGAGAACTTATTTGTGCTCGTGAAGAACTTGTACTTAGACCAAGAGGCAATCATTAGAGCAGAACAAGGGGATGCTGAAAGGTTTAATATCCTAGTGCACAGGAAAGGTGTGCACTAGGGTTGTATCCTTTCACCACACTTATTCAATCTGTGTGCTGAGCAAATAAGAAACTGGATTATATTAAGAATTGGAGGAAGACTTACTACCAACCTACGATATGCAAATGATACAAACTTACTTGCTGAAAGTGAAGAGGACTTAAAATACTGTCTAACGAAGATATTACTACAGCCTTCGGTATGGAGTGCACCTCAATGTAAAGAAAACAAAAATCCTCACAACTGGCCCAATGAATAACATTATGATAGATGAAGAAAAGATTGAAGTTGTCAAAGACTTCATTTTTCTTGGATCCACAATCAACACTCCTGCAGACAGCAGTCAAGAAATCAAATTATGTATTTGATTATGCAAATCTGATGCAAAAGACTTCTTTAAAGTATTAAAGAGCAAAGATTCAGTTTGAAGACTAAAGTGGTCCTGACCCTAGCCATGGTATTTTCAATAGCCTCATATGCATGTGAAAGTTGGACAATGAATCAAGAAGACCTTAGAGTTTCTGCATTTATATTATGGCATTGGAGGAAAATGTTGAAAGTACCATCGGCTGCCAGAAGAATAAACAAATCTGTGTTGGAAGAAGTACAACCAGAATGCTCTTTAGGAGCCAGGATGGTTGAAATTATCAGGAGGGACTAATTCCAGGAAAAGTCCATGCTTGGAAAAGTGGAGGGTTAATGAAAAAGAGGAAGATTCCCAACAAGATAGATTAACATGGAGGTAGCAGCAATGGACTCAAGTGTAACAACAATTGTGAGGATGTCACATAATCAGGCAGTTTTGTTCTGTTGTGCATAGTGTTGCAATGAGTTGCAACTGATTCAATGGTACCTAACAACAACAACAACCTAGTAATCGTAAACCTTGATTGCACTTTAGAATCATGTGCTGTGGAGTCAGTTCTGACTAATAGTGACCTTGTACAGTATTTCTGAAGCTCTAAATCTTTACGGGAGCAGAAAAACTCATCTTTTTTCAGTGGAACTACTGGTAGTTTTGAACTGTTGACCTTGAGATTATCAACCTGACTTGTAACCACTAAACTAAATACCAGTGCATGCTCCCTCTACCTCAGATTAAATTTGATTGGTCTGCCGTGGAACCAAGATATTGGTTTAAAAGTATCTCAGATGTTCATATTGTTGTATAATATATAATGTATATAGTAACCAGGTCCCTCATATTGCCAATTACTCTAAAAAAGTATTCTTGGTCTTGTGGCATTAGACAACTAAAACACAAGGTACTTTACCCTAGACCTAAAAAGGCAGTTTATTGAAAGAACACTGATTTTTTTTTTTCCTCCTAAGCCCTGAGGAATTACCGTTGTCCTAGTTTTCTACACCAGAGGATATGACTTTTGCCCAGACTGATTGAGGTCTCCTCGGTAAATTGTAAACAACTTGGTTGGAGAGTTTGGTCTGGTTCTAGGCTGCTGCCTGCCCTATGATTGGTATGTACCTTGTAGTGATTGGTCAATATACTATGCAAATGCAGTGTCTGCGCCTATTATAAAACAGAAAGTGTTTGTGGCCTAACAAAAGGGGATTGGTTAATTTGTGGCTCTGTTGGGAGTGCCATGCCTTGATACTAATAAATAGTTCGCATATTAAGATGGCCAGTCCCACAGAGATTTTAGAAATGAGAGGAAACAGAAGGAGAAGCAGTAGGAAGAAAGAGAAGGAAGAAAGAAGACAGAGGCAGAGAGATAGAGGAGGCAAAGAACTTCCTAAATGAGTTATAACATGGCTCACAACTGTAGCACTAAAGATGGCTACAGGGTCCCAAGGTATGCAGAAGCTGAAACAAGAAGAAATAACCATGACACACAGCAGGGAGTCTGTACTTCTGGAGCAGAGATGGAAGTCTGCCTGAGGGAAATGAGAGGAGCAGAGAGAGCTGTCCTGCACCAGGGGAGGAAGACTTTTGCCTACATGCGTCCTGATCCTGAGTGGAGACTTAATTCTGACAAAAAGTTGCTGGTTGTTGTTAAATCCTGTTGAGTCAGTTCTATATAGGGCTTCTGAGGAGCAACTGATGGGTTTGAACTACTGACCTAGCTGTTATCAGTCCAGACCTTATCCTAAAGCACCAACCAGGACTCCTCCTATTTCCTTAATAAATTACTTAATTGTAAATTTAGTCACAGAGGTATCTGTGACCATTGCAATGGATCAACAAACTAAAGAAGTAGAGAGTGCTGTGAGGAGGCATAGCTGGTATCAGGATTGGTCAAAAGGTTGGAGAGTGGAGGTTTGTCAGATGTGCACTTTATAAGGATAGTTCTTCGGCTGATCTTGACTCATATTATACATCCTGAGGTTAGGAAGGTAGTGACATGGCTGTCTCTATCATTACTCTCATCATTTCATACCTTCTAGCAGTGGAATCCTTGTTCAAACTCACCAATTGGCTTCTTGGAAACCCTATACAGAGTCGCTCTAAGTTGAAGTCAACTTGACAGCACTTAACAAAAACAGTAAGAGCTGACTTGTGACCAGTGTATTCTAGGAAAACATTATGTAGGAGGTAGAATTTTTATGGACAATTTAAAGAAAGATACATCCTAAACAACCAGTTCCAAATAAGTCACCTTCAACTCATAATGATCCCACATGTGTTCCATAGGGTTTTAATTGGTTGATGGATTTTATGGGTTTTTTTTTGGATGTTGGTAGCCCCTGGGTGTACTCCATCCTTCAACCTCCTCTAGGTTGACAGAGGGATTATAGTCAACAAAGGCATGGAGGTGAGAACAACTCATATTTCAAATTGATTGGACCATGAAATTTAGAATGTTGTGGGAGATAAAGTCGAGGCCAAATTGTGGAGATTTTTGATAGTCAGGGTTAGGGCAAAAGATTCCTTGTAGAAAAAGTAAGATTTTGTAAGGAATCCTGTTGTGGCGCTGCAGGATAAGCACTGGACCAAAGGCCAGTTTCAACCGCAAGATAGATTGTTCAATCTCACCAGCCACTCTTTGGAAACTCTATACAGGGTTGTTATGAGTCAGAACTGACTCATCAGCACGTAACAACAATAGCAGAAACTTATATAGTCAAACTAGTATTTTAGGAAGATTTATCTATCCCAAGGTGTCTAAAAGTAATTAAAAAGAAGACCTGAAAGCAGATAGGTAAATCAAATAGGAGTGATAAGCATCCAATGTATGATGGTGGCAATAAGAATCACAAACAAACAACAACATTCTTCAGCTCTATTGGCAATTTCATGCAGAATGCCAGAAGAAAGGAAAGAAAAGTTTGGATTAGGAAGTATACTCTAGTGCTAGGTCAGAAATACCCAACTCTCTAACAAGTAACTTTTAAAGCATGCTATTGTATTTAATTGTTTCATTGCCTTTATTTCATCATTTATTAAACATCTGATTTAGTCAGACATTGTTAAAAGAGGTGGTTGAGATAAGACGATGAATAAGAATGGATGTCTTCTAGCAGAGGATAGACATGAAAACAATGAGTGAGAAGACACTGTGTGTGAGTATGCCACATTACTTCATAGGGCTGCTGGGAAGATTAAGTGAGATCACGTCTGTGAAATGCTTAGTTAGGCATAGTGCCTGGTACCTAGTAAGCGCTCAACAAATAGTAGCTATTATTCCACATAAAATCTCATGGGGATGAAAAAGAAGGAATGATTAACTGCCTTGAAATGTTGAGGACAGCTTCAGAAAGGAAGTGAGATAATTCACCAGGCTAAGACTGTGATGGGAATTCTAGATGGAAAGACGTACAAGAGAAAGTGTGAGGCATTTGAAGAAAATGAAGAAATGTGGCCTATTAGAGTATGAGATGCATATTTTGGAGTGGGTGGTGTAAGACTGGGAAGGTAGGTTGGTCTGAGACCTCAAGGACGTTCAGTGGACAGTAAAGATATTAAGACTTTATGTCTTAAGTGATCAGAAGCAATGATTGATTTTAAGCAGAATGGTGGAAGCATATTTATTAGCAAGACCATTCTGAGGACAATTTGGAGGATGGCATAGGGGTGGAAGGACAGACTAGAACAGGGGCAAAGAAATTGAAACTGAAATCGTTTAGAGAAGTCACATGAAGCAAGGACATGAATCAAGATGGCTGTACAGTTGTTAGAGTGATGGAGAAAATGATGACTATTATTTGATTATCTGTTTTACTTTTATAACTTTGTTTTAATATAACATTTTTTGACAGAAAACACAGCTTTTATTTCCACTCTTAAATAACCACAAGTACATAGTAATGAAATGTGTATGGCTGTTGGACACTGTCCAGTTTCTGCAACCTTAGAATGAGATTTGACATGCCTACATTTATTTTGTTCTACCTGTGACTTGCTTTTATTTATTTATTTTTGATAAAAAATATGAAACATTTCTCACAATCTATATATCTCCATAGGACAAGCACTCAACCTCAAAAATCTGCTTGAACCACAAGGTTGGCAGTTCAGGCTCACCAGCCTTGGAAACCCTATACAGGGTCTCTATGAGTTGGAATTGATTTGACAGCCCTTATTATGTTTGAATTTTTAAAATATAATTAAAATATTGCATTCTTACCAGCTCACTATTATAATAATAATCTCTTCTAAAACATAGATCATACTTAGGGAATTGTTGTTGTTGTTATGTGCCATGGAGTCGGTTCCGACTCATAGCGACCCTATACAGGGTTTCTGAGGCTGTAAATCTTTATGGGAGCAGACCGCCTCATCTTTCTCCCGCGGAACCACTGGTAGTTTCGAACTGCTGACCTTTCAGCTCACAGCCCGATTCATAACCACTACGCTACACAAAAACAAACACATAAACCTTTACAAAAGTAACATTTGTTACTTTTATCCCAGGCTGTATTGCTTGTGTAAATGGTGTGCAAAAATAACCTCTTGCAAATATTTTTGTGATATGATCCAATTTTGCATATTCTTGATCTATGTTTACATTCTAATGTTGTGAAAGAGATCCTTATTTGCTAAATCTAAGTATTCTGGTGCTTGCTGATGGAAAAATATCTTATCTGTGTTAAGGAAGAACCTAGACACAGGTCACATGGGAAGACATCAGGCAGATTTTCAGGCAGACAAGCAGCTCACCTAACTGACCCTTGGAAAAAATTATTGGGTACTTGCCAAAACCTTGAGATGTTATTACTGCAATTCTCGTATAGTTAATGCCCATTCACTGAAAATTCAATTAACTATGTTTCAAATGAGAATTTATTTTTAGAGTCCTCATATATGATCATTCATCATTATAATGAAAATCACAAGGAACTGCAAACTCCTACAGTTTATCTTAAAACAAGCCAGATAATGACATTTCATTAATAAAATTTTAGAGCCCTTTTAAAAATGAAACATTTTATTTGAACGTAATTATAGATTGACATAAAATAGTAAGAAATAATACTAAGTAATCCCTTGTACCCTTGAACCAGTTTTCCCCAGTGGTGGCATCTTGTAAAGCTGTAGTAACAACACCACAACCAGGATATTGACACTGATGCAACTGAAGATACCATGGCCAGTTCTACTACCACACAGATCCTGTGTTCCCCCTCCACAGCCACACCCACTTCCTCCCCCACTTTGTCAAAATCAACTGCACATACTTGTGTGTGCTATTTCTGAGTTCTCTATTCTGTTTCATTGGCTTATATATCTTTTCCTTCCAATAACACACTGTCTTTATTAGAGTAATTATGTATAATGGTGGTGATGGCTGTGTGCCGTGGAGTCGTTTCCGATTCCGAGGCTGTAAATCTTTAAGGGAGCAGAACGCCTCATCTTTCTCCGGCGGAACAGCTGGTAGTTTTGAACTGCTGACCTTGTGGTTCGCAGCTCGATTCGTAACCACTACGCTACATGTAATAAAGCAATTTACGGAATCTTCTCTATAGATATTTAAAAATCATTTATTCCTATTCATCTGAGCATGGCATGCATATTTCAGATCTAACAGTTCTGAGATATTCATCTTTTTTACAACAACTTTTTATTGTGAATTGAGTGAAGGTTACAGACAAGATCATTAATTTTACATTCAGCAAATCACACACTTGGTTTCGTCTCAATGATTGCAATTCCCTCCATTCAATAACAGTTGTCCTGCTTCTTACCTGTGATTCCTATGTCCATTCCACCCTCCTTTCCATCCCTTCTCAACTTTGTCCTTAGGTAAGTGTTGCCCTTTTGATTTTGAATGATTGATCATTCCATCGGAAGCATACCTTACTCATGTTGTTGTCCCCCCATATATATCTATCTACTGTGTGGCTGAAAATTGGGCCATGAGGATGAGTCCCTTTCCAGGCCTGAGGGGTGGTTAGAGCCACAGGCTGAAGTTCCTTCAGTCACTTTCTGACCAGGAAGCATGGGTTTTTGTTTTCCCCAGTAATTCTGAGTTTTGTTCTACATTTTCTCCCACTCTATCTGGGAGAAATCTAATGTGATCCCTTTCAGATCAGTTGGTAGTGGTAGCCTAGGATATTCATCTTTTAAAATAATTTTAAATGCCAGAATTTTAATATGTTATACCAATGGGATATTCTTGAAAATGTTCTGTCTTATTGACCTTTCACCATATTTACCTACCTATAACCTTTATAAAGCAATAAAGAACTATAGGCACAGAGCATGAACAAATCCCAAGGTCAGCTTGTTGAAATGCAACTTTGTCTTTAAAGATTCTCCTGTGCCATTTACCTTTGGAGAAAAAGCAAAGTTGTGAAAGGCAAACAAAAGCTTCAACAAATTGACGTTCTGATATGAAATGTGCTTAAATGTGGCTGCTATATTTTTATTCATGAAAATATAGTATATTCTTACTAAGAGTGCTCTTGTAAATGCCTGTTTTAACAAACGGCTCTGGCTACATAAGCCATTTATTAAGAAGGACTATTCCAAGAGAACCCTTGCTGAGAATTCTACCAGAGAATTTAGTAGACTATTTTTGGTATTTTTAAGCAATAAAACAGTCCTTTAACTTCTGAAAAGTTAACCCTATGAGAAATATTTGCAGAATATAATCAAAAGAAGCAATAATCAAAACACTGCCATCCACAATGCTTCTTCTTATCCATTAATGAGTAAAAAACCCAGACCTAACTAGTTGCTGATGAGTAGATCCTGACTCAAGGTGACCCCATGTATTCAGAGTAGAATTGTACTCTATAGGGTTTTTTT
>NW_006408519.1:9827239-9839322 GCF_000296735.1 Chrysochloris asiatica
GGAGTCCTTAAACAAAATGGAAGCGGTTTTCTTTCCTTCTTTTTTTTTAAAAAAACAAAAACAGTTTTATTGAGGTATGATTGCCTTTAGCTGCACACATTAAAAATAAATAATTTGATATTTTGACGTATGTATACCTTTATGTACCATACTTCAGACATACTGTCAAGAGGGACCAGTCCCTAGAGAAGGACACCATGCTTGGTATAGTGGAAGATCAGTAAAAAAGAGGAAGACCCCTCCCCCAAAGAGATGGACTGCCACTGTGGCAGCAGCAATGGGCTCAAGAGTGGCAACAATTATGAGGTTGGCTCAGGACCCAGCAGTATTTCATTGTGTTGCACATAGGGTTGCTATGAGTAGATACCGACACAATGGCACCCAACAACATAAAAGTATGAAACCATCACAAAGAAGTCAATAATTTTTCACCCCCAAATGTTTCTCATGCCCTTTCTAACTTTTCTCTTAGCACAAGCAGCCACTGATCTACTTTCTTTCACTATATAGTAGTTAGCATTTTATATAATTCACTATCAGTGGAATTACATGCTATTATGTTCTTCGTTTGTCTGGCTTCTTTCAATCGACATAATTATTCTGAGGTTCTTTATTTTCCTGCTCATATCAATTGTTCATTACTTTTCATTGCTGGAGTATGGCTATACTATAATTTATTTTTCTATTCACCTGCTGATGGGTATTTGGATTGCTTTCAGTTTTGGGCTATTATAAATAAAATTGCTAAGAATATTTGCATACAATTCTTTGTATGAATCTAGACTTTTGTTTCTCTTGGGTAAATACATAGGAGTAGAACAGCTCAGGTATAAAATACGTATATGTTTAACTTTTTAAAGAAACTGTCCAATTGGTTACACAAAATGGGAGGCGGGGGGCGGAGAGGGGGGCTACAAAAGCAAGAAGTGACTGGCTTACAAGCTTTCAAGAGGGAACCTAGATCCAGAGGGCCTGGAGGAAGGTAGAATCTCCAGTGAGTAGTATTCAATCTGACTAGCCGGGGCTGATGCAATGAAATGCAGACGGGGCTTTTGTGATACAATAGTGAATAATTGTTATCAGGACTGATTGTGAGGATCAGAAATGTAAAGGTAGACATTTTATAGCAAGGAGGGGAGTGATTAACTTTTCAGTCTAGGAGCGGCGGTCCCTAGGACCATCAAGGGAGAAGAGTAGAGAGCGGGATCCTACCCAGAGAAACAGTGATGCCTGAAATGGAGCCAGAGATGATGACGTGGAGCGATGGAGCAGCTGGAGACTTTAGATCCAGAGAGGGAGAGCGACTGTGTGCTGAAGACCTGGGGGGTATGGGGGAAGGATTGCATGGAGGGGGAATGTAACCATGGCAATGAGGTGACATACGATAGAATGAATGTAAAACTAATGTTCTCCCATGTAAACTATAACATAATTCACAATAAAACATTTAAGAAAAAAAAAGATAAATAAATAAAGTGTCCAAGAATTTCTGGCATGTCCTAACCATTTAAATTTCTACCACCAGTGGCTGGATATTTTGGTTCTTCCATAACCTTGCCAACACTTGATATTGCTTTTTTTTCTCTTATGAATTGTGCCTTTGGCATTATATTTTAGAAATTTTGTTGAGCTGAAAGTTTCAATAATTTTGTCTATTAAAAAAGAAGTTATATAGTTTCATATTTTCAAATTAAATCTATGATCCATTTTGAGTTCTTTTTTTTTTTTTAATGTGGTATGAGATATGGGTTGAAGTTTCCTTTTTTTGTACATATGTTGTTTGTTGTTAAGTACTGTGAAGTCAGTTTCAACTCTCAGTGACCTTGTATAGGGTTTCCAAGGCTTTAAATCTCTTTGTGGGAGCAGAAATCCTTGTCTTTGTCCGACATAGTGACTGGTGAATTTAAACCGCCAACCCTGTAGTTGGCAATCTAGTGCTTATCCTATGGAGCCATCCAAATATTCCAACAGCAACTATTGAAAAGATTATCCTCTCTCCACTAAATTACCTTATGTATTTGCTGAAAGCCAGTTGTCTAGACCTATGCGGGTCTGTTTCTGGACTCTGTTCTGTGCTATGGATCCATTTGTCTATCTTAATGTCAATACTGCACAGTTTTGATTACTACAATTTTATAATAAATCTTGAAATCATGTAGTATTGGATCTCCAACTTTTTGTTATTAGGGTTGAGAATATCTTTTTAAAAAATGTCTCTCAATTATTCCAGTGTATCCGTTTCCTGTGGGATGTCCTCACAGATAATATGGCAAGACTTGGTTGGACATAGACCAAGTTTCAATTAATGGGGTCCCAAGTTCAGTTTTTAAGGAGCTCTGGTAGCGTAGTGGTTACAAATCAGGCTGTGAATCGCAAAGTCAGCAGTTCGAAACTACCAGCTATTCTGCGGGAGAAAGATGAGGCTTTCTGCTCCTGTAAAGATTTACAGCCTTGGAAACCCTGTTCAGGGTCACTGTGGGTCAGAACCGACTCGACGGCACTTAACAACAACAAGTTCAGTTCTTAGCAAATACTTACTACTCTGGAATGAACCAACTAACCAACCAAATAAACAAACAAACAAACTCATGGCCTTTGAGTCAATTCCTACTCAAGTGACCCTAGAGGACAGAGACTGCCCATAGGATTTCTGTCAGTTTCCATGGAAGCAGCCTGCCACACCTTTCTCCCATGGAGAAGCTGGTGGGTCAAAACTGCCCACCTTTAAAATGGTCAGTTAGCAACTGAATTCTTAACCATTGCACCACCATGCCTCCTATTCTAGTATGTCAGTGCTGTTGTTGTGAAGTGCTGTCAGATCAGTTCTGACTCATAGCGACCCTGTATAGAGTTTCCGAGAAGTGCCTGGTGGGTTTGAACCACTGACCTTGTGATTCAAAGTCCAGCGCTAATCCTACAGCACCATACCAGGAGTCCTATTCTGGTATAGATAAGTAAAAAAGTAAATTCTGAGTATCTTCCAGAGAATATCTTTGTGTTAACATACTTATTGATGTAAAACATGCGTCATCCTATTATCCAATCCAATTATCTTTTAACTATCTTCCTCTTCAGTCTTTATCATCCTTTCAGCCTAACCATTTGCTTGAGAACATTAAGTGATATACTACTACTAATAATTACTTCAGTGATTTATTGAGTGTGTAATTAAACATGTAAAACACTGAGTATGTAATAATAATTAAGTATGTCAGATATAGAGCTAGAAAATGACCCCTTCAGATTGGAAGGCAGTCACGAAACAACTAGGGAAGAGTTGCCTCCTCAAAGTAGACCTAATGACATGAATGGAACAAAACTTGTGAGACATTCATTTACTGATGGGGCACAATTAAACTGAGAAGAAACAGCTGAAAACATCCATTAATAATCAGAATGTGGAATTTACAAAATTTGAACACAGGAAAATTAGAAGTAGTCAAAAATGAAATGGAATGCCTAAAGGTTGAGATCTCAAGCATATATGACATAAAATGTACTGGCATTGGACATTTTGAATGGGATAATCATATGGATCACTATGCTGGGAATGACAAATTGAAGAGGAATGGCATCACATTCATCTTCAAAAAGAACATTTCAAGATATATCTTGAAATACAATGCTGTCAGTAATAAGATAATATCCATATGCCAACAAGGAAGACCAGGGTCCTGGTGTGGCATTGAAGGATAAGTACTGGATTACTAATCACACGAATGGTGGTTCAAATCCTATACAGGATCTCTGAGTGGAAACTGAGTCGAAGGCACTTAACAACAACAACAAAGGAGACCAGTTAATACCACTATTACTTAAATGTCCAGCCATTTGTGAAGAAATTGAAGAATTCTGCCTACTTTTTCTGTTAGTGTAGTGGATAAGGAGTTAGGCTGCTAACCGAAAGTTCAGTCATTTCGATTTACCAGCAGCTCCACAAGAGAAAGATGAGGCGTTCTGCTCCTGTAAAAATTTACAGCCTCAGAAACCCTATACAAGGTCTCTATGAGTCAGAACTGACTCAATGGCGTACAACCACCATCACCTTCTTTGTTTTGACACTGATTAAACACACAATCAAGATGCATTGGTAGTTACTGGTGATTGGAAGGCGAAAGTTGGGAACAAAGAAGAAGGATCAGGTGGACTATCTGGTCTTGGTGATCCAAATAATTCTGGAGATCACATGATATTTGCAATTCCAATGACTTATTCATTGCACATACCTTTTAAAACAACATAAAAGGTGGCCATACACATGGACCTCACCAAATGGAATACGCAGGAATCATACTGACTACATCTGTGGGAAAGGCTATGGATGTCAGAAGAGATGTTGAAACCTTTTGTCTGCAGAGATCAGTCTCTGGAGAAGGACATCATGTTTGGTAAAGTGGAGGGTCAGCAAAATAGAGGAAGACCCTCAACAAGACGGGTTGACACAGTGACAACAATGGGCTGAAACCTAACAGCAAGTGTGAGGATGGCTCAGGACTGGGTAATGTTTTGTTCTGTTGTGCATAGGGTTGCTATGAGTTGGAATCAACTTGCCAACACCTAATAATAACAATAAAAAATAACACCAGGTTATTTATTATTATTATTGCAAAACTGAGATTGTCAAAACACTGTCCCTCAATTGCGTTTAGCAAATTTAAAACTTGCCTGGGATAAAATAGCATTATAAATGAAGTCTTAGGCTTTAGATTCATACAGGCTTTAAATATTGACTCTGCTTTGTGCTAGCTCTCTGGACTTGATTATGTTACCAAATATCATTAAGTCCAAGGGTATAATGTGGAAATTGGAAAAAATATGGTGCCTGCCTCTCAACTGTATTTATTGGTTACAAATGCAGTCATCACTTGGGATCTTGGGGGGGAGGTGGTTCAATTTCAGGACAGTCCCCCACTTTCCCCCACAACCCTCCCCCCTCAGGGATACATAAATCTGAGGATGCTCAAGTCTGTTATATAAAATGGTATGGTATTTGCATATAACCTATGCACAGCCTCCCTTATGCATTAAATAATTTCTGGATTACTTGTTGTTGTTGTTAGGTGCCATCAAGTCAGTACCAACTCATAATGACATTATGGACAGCAGAACGAAACACTGCCTTTTCCTGGGCCAACCTTATTATTGTGGCCATGCTTGGGCCCATCGATACTGCCTCTTTGACAATCCATCTCACTGGGGCTCTTTCTCTTTTTCTCTGACCCTCCACCTTACTAAATATGATATCCTTCTCCAGTGACTGGTCCCTTCTGACAATATGTCCAAAGTATGAGAGACAAAGTTTGGCCATCTTGGCCTCCAAGGAGCACTCTGGATGCACTTCTTCCACACAGATCTGTTTGTTCTTTTGGCATCCCATGGCACTTCCAATATTTTCCTCCAACACCATAACTCAAAAACATCAATTCTCCTAAGGTCTTCCCTATTCACTGTCCAGCTTTTGCAAGCATATGAGGTTATTGCAAATGCCATGGCTTGGGTCAGGTGCATCTTATCTTCAATCTGACATTTTTGCTTTTCAACACTATGAAAAGGTCTTGAGCAGCAGATTTGCCTAAAGCAATATATTGTTTGATTTCTTGACTGCTGCTTCCATGAGTGTTAATAGTTGATCCAAAAAGAATGAATCTTTTTGACAGCTTCAATCTTTTCTCCTTTGACAAGAATGTTGTTTATTGGTCCAGTGGTGAGGATTTTTGTTTTCTTTATATTATAATACCTAATATAATAGGTTAATAGCATCTTATGCACCCTTTTAGCCTTTGATGGATTGCTTTAACCACTTGTTGCATCCACACCCCCAAATATTTTCAATCCAGTGTTGGTTGAATCTGGAGCAGAACCTCTTGATATGGAGAGCTGACTATTACATTAGATAATAATTATAAAGCCCTTAAGCTATATGCTTCAATATGTAGGTATTGTTATGCACTATGTAAGGGGTTCCCATAATTCACTGCACATTAACATCACGTGGGGAATCTTTCAAAATGTTCAACCCTCAGGCCACAGCCTTGACTAATTATATCACTACCTACTGAGATAGGATAGGGATTGATATTTTTTTTCAGGTCACCAAGAGATTGCAACGTGTAACCAAATTTGGGAACCACTGCACTAGGTGATTCATATCAATTATCTTATTTAATTTAACAACAACTTGTGAGTTGTACTTTACAACTACTTTACAGATAGGAAAACTGGGTTAATGTGGAGGTTATTGAACAATTTCATTCAGAAAATGGTGATTAAAACCCATGTTCACCCACCTCCAAATGTTAAGCCTTTAGCTGCTTTAAGCAAGGTTCTTTTGAGAATCCTAAATTCAACCTTAAAAAAAATGATACATCCAACCACAGAATGTTTTATTGCATCCAACTGACCTGAATTGTTATTAATGCAATAAGGGAATTGGGAACATTGTGATGTCATTTGTGAAGGCGTCTTTACATCTATTAAAATGATCTTGCAAAATCAATAAAGACTCTTGTTCAAGATGTAACCATCTCCTATCATGGAATTAATTTTGATAGATTATATATTATAGCTTGATAATGTGCTTTCCTCCCTAGCTTTTTTAGTCCAATCCACGAGTCAGAGTATCTGTCTATCCAATGTTTTCCTGAGAATAATTCCCAGATGTGCTGTATGTACAATGGCCAAGATAACCTGATGATTAGTTTTTGGAAACATACTGTTTGCTAAAATGCCTTCCTTAGGGACCTGTAATGCACTCACTGCACACCTAATTTCAGACATGGATGAACCAATAGCACAGCTCTAATGAGAACACTGCAACAGGTTTTGGTGTCTAAGTGGCAGATGACGGTAGACTTGTAAACAAATCACAAGGTCTCAGCAAAAATATGATACTTCAACTTTCTTGATGACATAATTATGGGTGGACACTTAATTTTAGAGAAGAATCCCACAAGAGCTTATGTCAGTATAAATTGCAAAGACATTGACATAGGAGTATTTTGAGGATTTCAGTACTTACACCAGTAATTGCAAAGAACACCATGTCATTTGGCAGTGATTCTATTATTGTGAAAACCTTAATGCTTGACTAGTAGGCAACTATTTTTTAGTCTTAACCTGGCACTTTAAGGATAAGGACTCTCCGAACATCATTAACTCAAACAATGGTTTGAGTATAATCTAATGTACTATGCAAAATGTCACAGATTGAATTGTGCCCGCCCCCTCAACACAACATATGTCAACTTGGCTGGGTCATTATTCTCAATAGTTTAGCAGTTACATAATGAAGTAATTTGGCAGGTGTGTAATGATGTAATCTTCCCCCATGATGTGATTTGATGTGATCAGCCAGTCAGTTGTAAGGGGATTCATGTGGGATGCAACATCCTTAATCAGGTCACAACCCTGATCCTGTGTAAGGGAGGTTTCCGGCTCTTGCATCACTTTTTATTTACATGAGATAAAAGGAGAGAGAAGGAGCAGAGATGAGGGACCTTGTGGCACCAAGAAAGAAGAGTTGGGAGTAGAGCTCTTCCTTTGGACTCCAGTCTCTGTACTCAGAACCTCCTAAAGATGAGGAAATAGGGATGCAAAGTCACAGAAACATTGTCTAATAGAAGAAATTCAAAGAGACCATTGTCAAAACTAATCATCAGGTTATCTTGGCCATTGTACATGCAGCATATCTGGGAATTATTCCATAGTTCACAGAGAGAACTGATACCCTAAATTCAAACTTCAAGCCTCTTAAACTGTGACAAAATAAATTTCTTTTTGTTAAAATGACCCACTTGTGGTATTTCTGCTAAAGCTGCACTAGATAACTAAATCATAAACCGAAAAGTTAATATAGTGGTTGTGAATCACTGCTAACCTGAAGGTCAGTGTAGACCCACCAGATAACTCCAAAACTATTAAATGCTATTTACCTAAAGTCAATGTAGTAGCTTAGCAATGTCGATTTTTTTCATCACAATCATCTTTATTTGCTTCATGTGTAGCTTTTAAATCATTACAAAGGTATTGAGTTTTTCTTTACACACATTAAGGCTAAATAAGATCTGCAGGTACCTGCTACTACTGAACTAAAACATTTTAAAAATACAGTTAGAAATGGATCTTGTTCATAACTCAAGGACTGTCTATAGTTGAATCTGAGCAAATACGTTTATTTTGTAAGTGGAATCAACTGAAGAACAAGTACTTTGATTAAAGATAAAGACTTTCATCTTTCTTTATGGGTTATTCTACTACAGAGAAGAACTAGACCTTCTTTCTGCTCTATTTGGGAAGATTTTCAGTAAATGGATATATTTTATGTAATATATTTTATATATTTTATATAATATATTTTATATATTAATAAGCTTTCTTCTTCCAAATACACAAGGCATTTACAGAGTGAGTTAAAATATGTGGAATAAAGGAATTAGGACACATAACAAAACTCTTGGCAAACCCTTTGTATTTTCCACCAACCCATTGCTACAGTATGGTGCTGCAGGTTAAAGTGCTGGACTATAAGGTCAGTTTGAACTGCAAAGTTGACATTTTAAGCTCACAGGCTGCTCCTCAGAAATCCTTTACAGTGTCTCTATGCGTTGGAAACAACTCTATGCACTTAACAACAATAACATTATTATAGTAGTTTCTCCTTGTAAACGCTATATAGGGTGGCTATGAGTCGGAACCAACTCTATGCACTTAACAACAACACAGTTTCACAATAGTTTGTTATTCTAATAAGGCGCTCTGGTAGCATAGTGGTTATGAGTCACTGCTAACCTCAAGGTCAGTAGTTTGAAACTACCAGACGTCCCATGGGAGAACAATGAGGATTTCTGCTCCCATAAAGATTTACATCCTCAGAAACCCTACATAGGGTCACTGTGAGTCGGAACCAAATCCATGGTACACCACCACCACTGATATTAGCATCATGGAACTTTTGAGCTGATGAGGACAACCTAATGTAGACTTCTTATTTCCCAGATGGCAAGCATTTCATAGATTATTCTACAAAATCAAAATGTCTTTCTTTCCTTAGATGGATAAAAGTATCCAATAAGCAGCTAGGTTTTTATTATGATTCTTTAAGGACTAGAAATGATCAGATATCTATGAGAATAATTCTACAACTTGTTAGTATTTGGTAGTTACTTTTTAAAAAATCTTTTATTGTGAATTATGTGATAGTTTACATGGGAGAACATTAGTTTTACATTCATCCTATCATTTTCATTCTTTCCTATTGAATGAATCTTTACATTCATCCTATTGTTATTCATCCTTTCACTGCCATGGTTATAATCCCCTCCATGCATCATCAACCAACCAAAGGGTATAAACCTGCCCCCCGGTCGTCAGCACACAGCTCTCTCCCTCTCTGGGTCTAAAGTCCCAAGCTGCTCCATCTCTTCACGTCATCATCTCTGCCTCCATCTCAGGCATCTCCTTCTCTGGGTAGGGTCCTGCTCTCCACTCTTCTCCCTTGATGGTCCCAGAGACCTCCGATCCTAGACTGCAACGTTAATCACTCCCCACTTTGCTACAAAACAATTACCTTTACATTTCCAATCCTCAGAATCAGTCCTGATAACAATTATTCACTAATGTATCACAAGAGACCTATCTGCATTTCCTTTCATCAGCCCTGCCCAGACAGATTGGATACTACTCAGTGGAGATTCTACCTTCCTCCAGGCCCTCTGGATCTAGGTTCCCTCTTGAAAGCTTGTAAGCCAGTCACTTCTTGCCTTTGTAGCTTCCTCCCCCTACCCCCCATTTTGGGTAGCAAATGTCCAAGTTGCCCATCCCTGTCTACTCTGTGTATGGAGGCGGTGGGAATGATTCTTGCTGTAAGGATTTGTTTCCTCTTTTGAGCTACTGCACCCATAGGTGTAAGTAAAGTTCATCAAATTGTATCAGACTACTCTTTATTTCCTCTTTCTTCTTCTAGCTGAGTTCTGATCATCCAGTCATTGAGGCTAGGTCAAATGGCTATTATCTGCATGTGTGGGTCCTCTTGTGGATATGCCCCCCCTTATTATTTTTGGACCCTGCCCCCTCCACTCCAGTCCTCCATAGCTATGTCACTGACTCTGGGCCCAAGAGTCCCCGGGTCTTGCTACACTGCTGGCCAACCAGGTCTCCACCCAGGTTTACAGGATTCTCTTGAACGTTGTAGGGCTTAGCTCGCAGTTTCATTTCTGTTTTTCCCTCACTTCTCCTTATTGGGAACAAACGTGATCACCAATCAGAGCATGTATTCCCATTGAGTCTTAGTCTTGGAAGGGGGTTTGCTCTGAGGGGACCCGACCACCTGCCTTGATATCTCCTGGGCCAAAGTTGATTTTTTTTAAAGACATTTTTTTCTTTTCAAAGTTAAAACAGCTTTATCTTCCTTTTATTCCTATACAGTTATTCCTTCCTCACTATAAGTGGTGCAGTTGTTAAGCACTAGGCTGTTAAGCGAAAGGTGAAGGATCAAACCTACTAGGAGAAAGATGTGCCAGTTGGCTTCCATAAAGATTTAAAGTGTTACAAGTGTGGTGAGGCAGTTCTCCTCTGTCCTATAGGGTTGCTAGGAGTCTAAATCCACTCGATGGCAATGGATTAGCTTTTTTGTTACTCATTGTAAAATGTCTGCACCATAAAAATTGGTATAATGAAGAAAGAAATCACTTAAACTTTTCCCTATGTAATAATAACTTCTATGTAGATGTGATTCTTTCCTCTCTCTTCTCTCCCTCTTTTTTTCTATTATCTATTTATCTCTTTGGGAGTCCTGGGAGCATAGTGGGCTAAAAATTGGGTTGCTAACCACAAGGTCAGCAGTTTGAATTTACCAGACACCCCAATGGAGACAGTTGAGCCTTTCTGCCTCCACAAAGATTAACAGCCTCGGATACCCTCTACAGACTACTGTGAGTCAGAACTGACTCCACAGCACACAACCACCATTTATCTCTCTATTTATTATCTTTTTTTTTTTTTTTTTTACAATTAAGGCAGTAAATTCATGGTGAAAAAAAAAAAATCCAATACCAAAGAAATGTAAAATGACAAAGTTTCTCCCTTCATCCTTTTTCATCTCTAGAACCAGAATTCAAGAGATTAAAATATTTTCTTTCACTAATTCTGTTGATAATGCTATAACGAACATACTTAAAATGCTATTTTAAAGTTTTAATTTATCATCTTTGGCCATTATCTGTTGACAATCAGCTGTATAGGGTAAGAGTTTTAGATCACGCATGTTATTTCCAATTGGTCCTTCCTTTCCAACCTTGAATAATTATTAGGTTATTTAACTTTGTTGCTGTTGTAGTGGTTAAATGCTGTTGAGTCATTTCATACTTATAGCAATCCTGTATAGAGGTTCCAAACAGTGCTGGTGGGTTTGAACTGCTGACCTTTATAAGTCCAGTGCTTATTGCTATTGCCTGTTTCATCGATTGTCAAGTCTATTTCACTTTTCATGTAGTAAGATGGCAGTAACATCATTATTTCAAACTTCCACCTAGTTTGCCCATTTTTCAAGCTTGAACTTTTGTACTTTGTAATGTAAAGATTTAAAAAAATTGCATTTTGTTCTTTAATGGTTCTAAAATTAAGAGTCCTCAGTTCAACTCTATTGTATGCAACTATCCAACTCTTATATGCAAGCTGTGTAATGTAATTATTTTTAATCATGCTAGTGACTTAGGGTTTCATTCTCTTAATGGTTCTCTTGATGTGTTGTTGTTGTTAGTTGTCTTCAAGTTGGCTCTGACTTACAGCCACCCTATGTACAATACAATGAAATATTGTTGTTATGTATGAGTTCACTGTTGCTGCCACTGTCAGTTTGTATTGCTAGGAAGTTTCCTCTTTTTCAGTGATATTTCACTTTACCAATAATGATGATCTTCTCCAGGGACCAATATTCCCTGAAAACACTTCCAAAGCATGAGAGAGAGAAAGTCATTCCATTCTTGTTTCTAAGGGACATTCTGGCTGCCCTTCAACAAAGACAGAATTGTTTGTTTTTTTGGAAGTTCATGGTACTTTCAATATTCTTCACCAACACCATAATTCAA
>NW_006408519.1:9841367-9853356 GCF_000296735.1 Chrysochloris asiatica
TAGTGAGGTTGGCCCAGGATCGAACATTGTTTCGTTCTGCTGTGCATGGGGTCGCTATGAGTCGGTTCCGACTCGATGGCACCTGACAACAACATGTCAATATACTACTGCAACTGTTTTTGTATCATCTTCAGCAACATGTTACTTTCATGTGATATTAATGATATTATTTGATGATTTTTCACATTCTGTTAGGTCACCTTTCTTTGGAATAGACACAAATATGGATCTCTTCCAATCAGTTGGTCTGATAGCTGTCTTCCAAATTTCTTGACATGGACAAGTGAGTGCCGCTGCATCAGTTTGTTGAAATATTTCAGTTTGTATTCCATCTATTCCTGGAGCTGTGTTTTTTGCATTGCCTTTGGTAGAGCTTGATATTCTTTTTTCAGTACCATCAGTTCTTGATCATATGGTACCTCTTGAAATGGCTGAGCATCGATCAATTATTTTTGGTACAGTGTATTCTTTCCATCTTTTTTTGATGCTTCCTGTATCATTCAGTATTTTTCCCATAGAATTCATCAGTATTGCAACTGGTGGCTTGAAATATTTTTCTTCAGTTCTTTCAGTGTGAGAACTGCTGAGCATATTCTCTTCTCTTTTGCTTTTCCAACTCCGTAATACTGGACTTTGTCTCTTGGTTTGTCCTTTGGAATTTTCTGTTCAGCTATCTTACTTCCACATTTCATTTCTTCCATTTGCTTTAACCTCTATACGCTCAAGAGCAAGTTTCAGTCTCTTATGACATCCATTTTGGTCTTTTCTTTCTTTCTTGTCTTTTTAATGACTTTTTGATGAACACCTGTATGATGTTCTTGACGTCATCCACAACTCTTCTGATCTTCAGTCATCTGTGTATAATGCATCAAATATGACTCTGAAATAGTCTCTAAATTCAGGTGGGATATGTTCAAAGTCAGGACCATTGATAATATAGTGGGTTATTAGTTGGGCTGCTAACTGAAAGGTCAGCAGTTTGAATCTATTAGACAGTCCATGGGAGAAAGATGAAATTTTCTGCTCCTGTAATGGTTTCTAACTTTAGAAACCCTATACAGGCTCTCTATGAGTTGTAACAGGTTCCATGGCACATAACCACCACCAATACCACCATATTCAAGGTCTTATTTGGGTTATTGTATACTTCTTTTCATTTTCTTCAGCTACAGCCAGAACTTTCATATGAGTAATTGGTTCTGTTCCACAGTTCTCATTTGAATCTAGTTTAGTTGTGCTGGTGTGGTTCTGTAGAATAAGCAATGGACTGTTAACTTAGTCTTGTCTTGGCTGATGATATTGAGCTTCTCCATTGTCTCATCCCACAGATGTGGTCAGTTTGATTCTTGTGTATTCCATTTGTCAATCCCTTTTTTTTTAAAAAAAATTGTTCTTTATGTATATATTGTTGTTGTTGAGTGCCATAGAGTCAGATCTGACTCATAGAGACCTTGTATATGGTTTCCAAGGAGTGACTAGTGAGTTTGAACCACTGACCTTGAGTTTCAAACCAAGTTTGCTGTCCAGTGCTTATCCTACAATGCCACACCATTTATGCAGTTGAAAAAAGATATTTGTAATGAATAAGTCATGGGAATTGCAAAATTCTATCATGCAATCTCTAGCAGCATTTCTGTCACCAAGGTCATATTTTCCAACTATTGATTCTTCTTTTGTTTTTCCAACTTGCCCATTCCAATCACCAGTAATTATCCATGCATCTTGATTGCATGTTTGATCAGTTTCAGACTGAAGAAGTTGATGTTGTTGTTGATAGGTGCCATCAAGTTGGTACCAACTCATAGCAACCCTATGCACAACAGAACGAAACACCACCCCATCCTGGGCCAACCTTACAATTGTTGCCACGCTTGAGCCCATTGATGCTGCTACTTTGCCAATCCATCTCGCTGGTGGTCTTCCTCTTTTTCTCTGTCCCTCCACCTTACCAAACATGATATCCTTCTCCAGCGACTGGTCTTGCCTAACAATATGTCTGAAGTATGAGAGATGAAGTTGGCCATCCTGGTCTTCAAGGAGCACTCTGGCTACACTTCTTCCAACACAGATCTGTTTGTTCTTTTGGCAGCCCATGGTACTTTCAATATTCTCCCCCAACACCATAACTAAAATGCATCAACTTTCGCATGCACATGAGGTTATTGAAAATACCATGGCTTGGGTCAGGTGCACCTTAGTCCTCAAGCTCACATCTTTGCTCTTCAACACTTTAAAAAGGTCTTGTGCAGGTGATTTGCCTAATGCAATACGCCATTTGTTTTCTTGACTGATGCTTCCATGAGTGTTGATAGTTGATTCAAGAACAATGAAGTCCTTGACAACTTCAATCTTTTCTCCATTGATAAGAATGTTGTTTATTGGTCCAGTGGTGAGGATTTTTGTTTTCTTCACATTAAGATGCAATCCATATCAAAGGCTATGGTCTTTGGTCTTCCTTGTAGGCATATGGCTATTATCCTGTCATAGACAGGATTATATTTCAAGATAGAACTTGAAAAAAATGTTTTATGATGATTGTGACACCATTCCTTACATGTTCTGATTATTAATGGATGTCTACTGCTGTTTCTGCTCTTTCTTCCCATCAGCAAATTGCTTTGCTTCATTCAGGTCATTTTGGTCAATTGTTCTGAAGAGGAAGCTCTTTCCAAGACAAATTTTGAGAGCCTTTCAACCTAAGGTGCTCATCTTCTGTTACTACATCTGTCAATGTTTTAGTGTTATTCATAAGGTTTTCAGTGACTAACCATTGAGAATTGGTCTGTCTCGCCTTCTTCCTAATCTTCTTAGTCTGGAAGCTCTGCTGAAACTTATCTGAAACCTAATGGTGGCAATATTGCAAGGCATGAAAGTACCACAAACTATGTCACCAATATTTTCAATACCAGCAGGATCACCCATGGTGGGCAGGTTTCAACAGAGCTTCCAGACTAAGACAGATTAGGAAGAAGGAGAGATGGACTAGTTCTGAATGTTAGCCACTGAAAACCTTATGAATAGCAATGGAACAATGTAATATTAGTGCTAGAAAATGAAAACATTCTGTAACTGTGGACTCAAATGTAACAACAATTGTGAGGCTGACACAGGACTGGGCAGTGTTTTGTTCTGTTGTGCTGAACTGACTCAATGGCACCTAATAACAACAATGACAACCAGAAGAATGAACAAATATATGTCAGAAAAAGTACAGTCAGAATGCTCCTTATAAGCAAGGCTGTGTCTTAGGCTGGGTTTTCCAGAGAAGCAAAACCAGTGAAACTTATATATGTAAAGAGAAGTTTATACCAAGGAAATGACTTGCAATAGAAGAATTCCAGGTCTCCAGCAGAAAAGAGACCAAGATTTTCCTGCATGTGCATTTTATTGAGAGCAGGCCATACCCTCAAGGAAACATCCTTTCAATTGTTTGGCTTCTCATAGCTAATCACCATAGATTTAGCTCTGCTGTATTAGATTTTACTTTGAGAATAAGCACATCTCAACTGCCAAACCAACCTAGTCAAGTTGACACAAAACCCTGACGATCACAGATGATGAAACTTTGTCTTACATTCTCTGGACATGTTATCAGAAAGGACCAGTTCATGGAGAAGGGCATCATGCTAGGTAAAGTAGAGGGTCACTCAAAAAAAAAGGAAGACTCTCCAGGAAATGGACTAGCACAGGGGCAAGAACAGTGGGATCACACATAGGACCAAGTGTGAGAATGGTGCAGGACTAGGCAGTGTTTCATTCTGTTGTACATAGGGTGCTTATACATTAGAGCCAACTTGACAGTGCCTAGCAACACCAATATTCAGGGATGTTATTATATATTTTCATCAATACAATGGGCTTCTCACAACCTGGAACTTCTCAACCAGAAGTATTCAAACTCTTTAAGCCAGGGCAAGTTTTCATGTCAATACCCATCTCTTAGATGATGTGATATCTATGGAACTAGCAAACAAACAAAACACAGACTAAAGAAGGCCCTATAACCCAACACAAGGAGCTCTGGTAGCATAATGGTTACAAATCAGGCCGCAAACTGCAAGGTCTGCAGGAGAAAGATGAGGCTTTCTGCTCCTGTAAAGATTTACAGCCTTGGAAACCCTGTACAGGGTCGTTATGAGTCAGAACCTACTCCACGGCACATAACCACCACCACCACCACATAATCCAACACACATACTTACATTTATTCTACTTATCCAATTCATAGAGTCCATTAGAAAAATCATTGTGAAGTGTGACAAACATTTTCAAGCGTAAACATGGCACAAAGCTTTTATTTCCTTTAGTATCAAGCCTTTCAGTCATTTAGCCTACTTAGATTTGTACTGCTTAACTATGTCCACACCTTCATTCTTGCACGTAAAGCTCATCAAAACAAGTCTCATCCCACTTCAGGGTCCAATTTATATCATCAGTCTCCTCTTTGTGATTTTTCACCTCCCTTATTTAGCCCACATTTTGATTTCAGAGTTTTCCCAAATCTTATTTCCCTAACCATTTTTTTTTTTTTTTTTAGCACAAAAACATTTGTCACAATGAGTTTATTGCTGAACTATTACATGTATCAGCCTTGACCCTCCTGTTAGATGACAAACTCCTGGATTAGACTGTAGTTTCCTTTATACTTTCTCTCTGTGGTCAACCGATTGGCATAAAGTGTGACTCGATATAGATTCCTAACTGATTTGATGCATTGATTCTGCTTTAAGAAGGGTAGTTGTGGACATATAAATGTTAAACTCTTTAAATTATTATTGTTTTTATGAATATGATGCATTACTCACAAACTCACAAAAACAGCAATCCATGAGCTGGAACCATTTCTTACAATCATGTCTTTCTAGAGTTTAATGATGTGATGATACTAGCACTCAGAATTGTAAAACATTTGAAAGATCTATAATGGGGTTAGTCAGTACCATAGTCATATGATAGAGCTTCCTTAAGTAAGACCATTTAGACGTTTCTTTGTGCATGTGGACCTCCTAATTAATGCCTGAACTCATAATTCCCTGACTTTTTGCCACAGCATTCTTAAGTTCAGTTCTTCTCTCAAGGACATGGAAAACAATCTAAAACTCCTTTGTTTTTCCACATAAAGATTAATCTTTTCTATAGGATAAGGGGAAAATCAAAGAGCAAACAGTATATAATTGAGTATTAACATCTGCAGAGTCACAGATCCATCTTCTAATTTACACAAAGGATCTTTTAGGGTTTTGTGTCTGTACAAATTGCTTGAGTTGTTTTTGTTTGTTTGATTGATTGTTTTTTAAGGTAGGAAAGATGCCCAAACAACCCATCAAAATTTCCCCTACTCCACTGAGTCTAGGACTACTTTGACTTTAGGTTAACATTACTAAATCATCTAATAACCAAGCATCTCTATTAGTGCTTCTTTAGACTTCAAATCCTGTTTAAGAGCTTATTTAATTATATACTTTCAGAACAAGTTGCTTGGCTTTCCATACATTTAAAAAGATAGTATCATTTGTCCTTCTTTATTTTAATAACAAATTCATTAAATAATTATATTAAGCAGATTTTGCTGTCCTAAAAATACCCCACAAAGCCAACCAGTATCTCTGTCTCTTACAATAACCACGTTATTAGGCTTTGATTTCAACTTAGGGCTGGATTCAGCTGAGTTTTGCTGGGCTCCATGGCAAGTATATTTTCATTCTGGAACGCAGAGTGAAGGAATAGCCACTCTCTGGGACATGTTGTCCTCATCGTGGTGGGCGGAATCAAGACAGAATGTACTAAACCATATAAATTATACAAGCACCCTTAGAGTTTCTACTCATTCTATTGGCCAAAAAAAAGTAAAACGGCTTAAGTCAAGGCAGGGAAATGTGTTCTGATCATAAAGAAGATATGGCAAGAGTATTATTGTTGTATGTTGTCAACAAGTTGACTGCAATTCACGCCAACCTTACGTATACCAGAACAAAATGTTATCTGGTCCTACCATCTGCATAATCAGTGGTTTCAAGGGAGGATTGCAGGGGGTATGGACATCACCCTCTGATGCTGTCAGAGGTGGTGATGCCAAATGACCCCAAGGTCGATGGTTGAGGCAGGGGAACCCTGCATTCGGGTGCTGCAAGGGGAAGGGCCTCCAGACAGTGACATTACAAGGTTGTTGTCACTCATCATCCAGTGCAGTGGCTTGGCACCACACCCTTCCATCACTCACCAGTCAGGATACCAGTGGGCAAAGAGGAGGGTGTCCACCTTGGATAACAGGAAAGGGAAGGAACCAGTGGGGGAGCAGAGCGGTCAGGGCCGGGAGGGGTGGGGTTGCGTGGCACGACCCTGTCCCCTGCATGAGAGCAGAGCAGAGCCAGGCTACGCAACCCATGGGTTCAACAACTGACCCCCAACAACAACAAAAAAGACAGAGTGGGGCTGATACCGTTTGTTACGCACTGGGTGACATCGATCTTAGTACTGTCACTGTTCGTGGTCATTAGGATGTTTGAGTTCATGTTGTGACTATTCTGCCAATCCCTCATTTCTTCTTGTCATTGACACTCTACTTTATCACATATGATGTGCGTTTCTAGCCATCCGTCTTTCTTAATGACAAGTCCAAAGTAAGTGGGCCAGCCTCAGAGCCCTGGAGAAAAAGCCGCTTCCAGTTTTGCCGCAGCCCTCCTCCTCCTCCTCTTTCAACATGACAGATGCCCCTGTGTCCTTCACCAAGGACTTCCGTAAAGTTGGAGTGGCCCGGCCGTCTCCAAGACCGCGGTAGCACCCATCCAACGGGTGAAGCTGCTGCTGCAGGTGCAACATGCCAGCAAGCAAATAAGAGGACAAGCAATACAAGGGCATTATCGGCTGTGTGGTTCAGATCCCCAAGGACCAGGGAGTCCTGTCCTTCTGGCGTGGTAACCTGGCCAATGTCATCAGATACTTCCCCACCCAAGCTCTCAACTTTGGTTTCAAAGATAAATACAAGCAGATCTTCCTGGGTGATATAGACAAGAGGACCCGGTTATAGCCCTACTTTGTCAGGAATCTGGCATCCGGTGGTGCTGCGGGGGCGACATCCTTGTGCTGCGAGTACCCTCTTGATTTCGCCCGTAACTGTCTAGTAGCTGATGTGGGGAAAGCTGGTGCCGGAAGAGAGTTCAAAGGCCTTGGTGACTGCCTGGTTAAGATCTCCAAGTCTGGTGTGATTAAGGGTCTGTACAAATCGGGCTGCGAACCTCAGTGTCAGCAGTTCGAAACTACCAGCTATTCCGCGGAAGAAAGATGAGGCTTTCTGCTCCCGTAAAGATTTACAGCCTCGGAAACCCTGTACAGGGTTGCTATGAGTCAGAACCGACTCCACGGCACATAACAACAACCAAGGGTTTAATGTGTCTGTGCAAGGTATTATCATCTACCCGGCTGCCTACTTCGGTATCTATGACACTGCAAAGGGAATGCTTCCAGATCCTAAAAATACTCACATTTTGTCAGCAGGACGATCGCTCAATCCGTCACGGCTTTGGTCGGGTTGACTTCCTACCCATTCGACACTGTTCGTTGTCGCAGGATGATGCAGTCAGGGCGCAACGGAACTGATATCATGCACACAGGCGCCCTTGACTGCTGGAGGAAGATTGCGCGTTGACGAAGGAGGCAAAGCTACCTTTCATGGTCCAATGTGCTCAGAGACCTGGGTGGCGCTTTTGTGCTTGTGTTGTATGATGAAATCAAAAAGCACACATAAGTTCTTTCCTAGTTTGTTTTCCCCTGTGAATGGGCATGTTGTATTATAGAACACATCTTGAGCATTCTTGAAACACTGTTGGCTGTCTGTATCCATGGCAACTATCTACTGGTTGAAAATGTGAAGCAATAATATTCATTGGACCAGTTTTCTCTTAAAGCCATTTCCATGATGATACTGATGATGATGATGATGGAACTCAATTATTATTATTTTTTTTATTTCAGTCACTCTTAATAAAGAAAAATTTGAAGGAATAAAAAAATCTGAAACACACACACAGAAACAAACAAGCAAAGTGGGCTAAAGTCTTACCATCCTCACTTTGAAGTGACATTCTGTTTATTTATCTTCTAAGACTGATTTGTTTGTTCTTATAGTACATGATATAGTCACCACAACTAAAATTCATCAATTTTTCTTCTGTCATCCTTTTTAATTGTCCAGGTTTTGCATGCCTATGAAACTATTGATATACGATGGCTTGAGTCAGGTGCACCTTGATGATCAAAGTAACATCTTTGCTTCTTAAAATGTTAAAGCAGTCTTTTCAGCAGATTTTCCCAATACACTCTGTCTCTTAATTTCTTGGCTGCTGCTCCCATGGACGCAGATGGTTGAGGGAGTGAATATGAAATAATGTAATCTACCATGTTCACAATGTTCACTTCCTTTCTGTAAATAAAAGGCATTTACCCCCTCCTAAAAATGATTTAAAAAATTTAAATAATGTGCTTTCTTTAGCAGTATATATACTGAAAGTGGAATGCCATAGAGAAGATGAGTATAGTCCTGTGCAAAATGACACTGATATTTGTGAAGCAGTTCATAATTTTAGGATGAGTGGAAATGGGGAGCCTGGGGAGGAAGTGACAACAGTGTTGTTACATTAAAGGGACTGAACCAATGTCATGACACAAAATGTGTATAAATTATTGAATGGAAAACTAATTTACTCTGTAAACTGTCACCAAATTACAATAAAACTTCAAAAAATATAAATATTAAGTTTAAATTTTAATTAAGGTCAAATTCTGAGGTTCTGGGAAGCACATGAAATTTGTGGGGACGCTATTCAACCCAGTACAATTGGGTTTGAAATTCTGGAGTCACAAGCCTCATAAACAGTCTCACATTAATGTACTTCTATACACATGACTGAAAACTGAAAACTAACTTTGCCTTTTCCAATTAGAATATCCCAGCAGGCATAGGCATTTTCACTTATACAAATTCAAGATGAAAGGCAGAAATAGTTTTATTAAAATGCCTTGTGGCCTGGCATTTTTCTCCAGCATGCTTTGTGAAAGAAATATTCAGTGTTGAAAATAGAGTTGAATGCTGTTAATATGGTAATTATTTTACTTTCCAAGGCAACCACTGAGCAAAGGAAAATTGCCTTGAGGTTTATAGTTTATAGATCTGATCAGGAAGAATAATTTTGCCTTCCATCAATTTGTCAGATTTTAGAAAAATCAAAAATTGAAAAGCAATTTTATTGTATCGATTTTCAAGCTGTGATTTTGATTTTGGTCTAAGCAATGTGAAGGAATCTTAAGAATATTCTTTACTTTTCTCTTAGCACAAAATTTTGTCCTGTACAAGAAGAGTTCAGAACACTTAAAACATAGATAACAGCATGGACAGACCCCATTGTCCCTTTGATTGGACAGCTGGGAAATGTTCACATGCTGATAAACTCAAATCCAAACCCACTTCTGTCCAGTCCACTCCACCTCCTAGCGACGTCTTCATCTTCCTGCCGCAGAGATGCTGGTGGAATGGAACTTCCAACCTGCTGGTTAGCAGCACAATGCTTAACCCATTGTGCCACCAGGGCTCCAAATATGCCGATAACAAACATTTAAAAAACAAAACACTTCTGGCTCAGGTTGTGCTTTATGTACATGTGTTTTAAAAAGAGGCATCTTTCACATTTCAGTTAGAATCTATTTTCAAAACAGGATCTGGGAAAACATGACTTTACAGATCATACGGAATTTTAAAATATCCACATTTATTTAATATACACTTCTGACTTCCCTTTAGCATCCATGTATTGCCATTGACTATCACTGTATAGACCAGTGGTAAGTGAGAAAGGAAGTTAGTTAGTAAAATAAAACATTTAGAAATAAGAAATGGAAGAGATAAAATGTTGATGTAACAGTAATATATGATGTGATCTTTTTATCACCAAAAACATTGGATGCATGACAATATATTTTCACATTAATGACACCAGCCTCTGTCACATTGTTGCTGGAATCTGCATCTCTGTTCTAGTCTTAGACAAAAACATAGAAAAGGCAAAGTTTGCCTTTGGTGCCATTTATTCACCCAGGGTTCCTTTGTTCATGCTATAAAATTACTTCATCTTCTCCACCCTAATATTAATAGCTTCTAATAAGTAACATCATGCTAATAAATACTAACATCAATAAATAACATCATGCTAAATGGAGAAAAGATTGAAGTTGTCAAAGACAACTGACTGGATCCACTATCAACACTCATGCAAGCAGCAGTTGAGAAATCAAATAACGTATTACATAAGGCAAATGTGCCACATGGTTGTTGCTGGTGGTGGTTATGGGCTGTGGAGTCAGTTCCGACTCATAGATACTCTTAGAGGGTTTGTGGGGCTGTAAATCCTTCTGGGAGCAGAGAGCTTCATCTTTCTCCTACAGAACAGCTGATAATTTCAAACTGCTGACCTTGAGGTTACCAGCCCCACCTGTAACCACTATACTACCAGAGCTCATTAATAAGTGTGTAAGTCCAGAGAATATATCAAAAATGTCTGAAAGCTGATTTGCTACTTTCTTTGGTGTGTTAGCTAGTTTTTACTGTCATAATGCTATGTAACAACTCTACAATTTTGGCTCTAGAAATGTCTCCCTCATTGTTCCAAAATTGTTGCCAGTTATCCCTATGGTTACTTGTATCTCCTGTAATGTGCTATACGTGTCCCCTAACCCAGACTTTGATTAAAGTTCTAGGCTTCATTCTAATTGCACGAAACCAGGTCTGTTTAATTTAGTTACTGTCTTTGAACCAGCCAGCAAACAGACAAATGCTAATCACTTTGGTTCTGAGACACACATGCATCGTGGTTCCCTGAAGCTCAGGAGCTGCTTGGAAGGAAGGTACTGGAAAGAAAAGGAGGGCGCTCAAACTAAAAAGAAGTGATCAAAAGTTGCAAGAATCGGCAAATGTTCAACACAGAAGATCATGCTTACATTTTAGATTTCAGATTTTCAGCTCATGTTTGTGCTTTAGAAAAGAATGGTTGTAGCCTAATCTCTCTACTAGTAAACATCTCTTCAAAGACTGAACTACGGTGAGAAAGTTTGCAGAATGAAAAAGAAAGGTAAAGAGATACCTGGTGAAGGGGAATGATAGCTTCCTTCCATCATAAGAGTCAGAGAGAAAACACAGCAACTTGGACTTAAATATTTTCCTTCCTTGGAGTAAATATAAGGCATTCTGAGTAGAAGTATCTTCTGGCACATCAGTCTTTGTTTCATTTCTACGGGAATAAGTAGTTTTAAAAAAAATCAAAAGATGTATGTAAGAGATGGCAAAGGATAGATATTAAGCAATGTAGGTAATGTGAAAAATATCCAGGTGCATATAAAATTTTGGTGATGAATGACAAATACTTAAGTAGAGTTAAAGAAAAATTTGCGTGCTCATACTGATAGAGTAAGGAACTCTGGTAGCGTAGTGGTTACAAATTGGGCTGCTAACCTCAAGGTCGGCAGTTCGAAACTACCAGGCATTCTGCAGGAGAAAGATAAGGCTTTCTGCTCCCGTAAAGATTTACAGCCTCGGAAACCCTGTACGGGGTCACTATGAATCAGAACCGACTCCACAGTACTTAACAACAACAAACTGATAGAGTTAGAGGCAATGCTTTTAAAATCTGCTACTATGAATTATCAATAAAAGATTTCTATATACAATTCACTGTGGTTACAAAGCTCCTGTCTCGACTTTATTTTTTGACTTGTCTACAAAGTGATTTGAACTGCCCTGAAGATTTACGATAGTCTTCATAACTCTATTTGAAGCCATCCCTCTGGAGAAAATCTGTAATTGTCTGCTGCTTTATACTCTAAAGATGAAATAAATAATGTATGTTGTTGTTGTTAGGTGCCATTGAGTCGGTACCAACCCATAGTGACCTTATGAACAGCAGAATGAAACACTGCCTGATCCTGGGCCAAACTCACTATTGTT
>NW_006408519.1:9855716-9869600 GCF_000296735.1 Chrysochloris asiatica
TATGTTCTTTTTGACAATGCAACATCATTCCTCTTCAATTTGTCATTCCCGTCATAGTAAACCATATGGCCATCAGATTCAAAATGGCCAATACCAGTCCATATCAGCTCACTAATTCCTAAGCTACTGATGTTTATGCATTCCATTTCATTTTTGACAACTTCCAATTTTCCCAGATTTATACTTTGTACATTCCATGTTCCGATTTTCAGTAGATGTTTATAGCTGTTTCTCTTCATTTTGAGTTGTGCCCCATGAGCAAATGACAGTCCCACGGGCTTTTCTCAAACCACAAGCTTTACTCCATTTGCATCATCACAGTCAACTCCACTTTGAGGAGGCAGCTCTTCCCCAGTCGCATTTTGAGTGCCTTCCAACCTGAGGGACTCATTTTCTGGCACTATGTCTGACAGTGATTCTCTGCTATTCATAAGGTTTTCAGTGACTAAATATTCGGAAGTAGTTTGTCACTCTTTCTCCCTAGTCTGTCTTTGTCTGGAAGCTCATCTGAAACCTGTCCACCATGAGTGACCCTGCTGGTATTTAAAATACTGGTGGCATAGCTTCCAGAATCACAGCAACTCACAAGCCACCACAGTACACAAACTGACAGATGAGTGGTGGCTGTTTGGTTCTACGTGGAAACTGTCACTTTAAATTTCGAGGAGACCTGTGCGCATGCGTAGTAGAACCCTCCAGGGGTGAGGGTGGGGTGTCCATTTGCTCAGGCATCCCCTCTAGTCACCAGAATGGATGTGTGCAGACAGCCAGAGACCAATGAACACATGCCAATAAAAAGAATGTCCACACCTGTATCTCTGTGGTTCTGTCAGGTGTTTGTGGCTGTTCTGATCTTTCCCCCACTTGGTCTCTCCTAAGATTGTGGCTCTGGGAGTAGCTTAGCATCTTGAATTAGAAAGCAATGGATTTCTTGATTCTACTACAAATTCCCCTAGCTGTAAGCCTTCCAGTCTTCTAAATATTCCTTTATATGTGGTTCAGGGTTCTAGCACCATCCCCTGAGCCTGCTTGCTCTGGTATTCTGCGTTGTTGGTGACAGAGCTCCTCACTGCGCATCTCCCTGATCACATCTTGAGATGTGATTAAACAGTCCCAGGTATGTGGAAAGCACTCAGTCAACTGTGGTGGTGGTGGTGGTGGTGGTTGTGTCACCGAGTCATTTCTGATTCATAGTGACCCTGCTTAGGGTTTCCGAGGCTGTAAATCTTTATTGGAACAGAAAGCCTCATCTTTCTCCCATAGATTGGCTATAGATTCAAACTGCTGACTTTGTAGTTAGCAGCCCAAGCTACCTGGACTCCTTTCCGTAAGCTCGAGGACCAGGCATGTTTCTTACTGCTGTTGTGATTTTGCAGTATCTCATTTGAATCTTTTTGTCTGTTTGTTTGAAAAGGGCAAATTTTGTGTGTAAATTGTGCTATTTCAGATTTTGTGGCAGGAGAGTCTACTAACACCTATGTCTGATCTCAAAGGATGAATGAAGAAGGCAGCTGGTTCTAACATTTTTTTTCCCTTCGACAGCCCTCAGGGCGGGCCACCAGGGCCTCACATGCAGTTAGGACTGTTGTATAGCTTCTAGAGAAAGAGCACTTGAACATCTTCAGAATGCTAAGCTTTCTTTCTTTCTTCCTTTTTTTTTTTTTCCAAGGAATAGTATCCATGTGTCGCAAAGTGAAAATTAAATCCAAACTTCCTTCATCATCAAACACTTACTGTTCTTCTTTGAAAACGTGGTGAATCTGGTGCTCATGAAAACATGGGTGAGTGAGGATCAGTGTGAAAGGCTAAGTAACACATGGCTTCCTCCTCCTCTCTGGCTCTTCCATTTCCTGATCCTAATTACCCCCCAACAGAAGAAAAGTGAGCAAGAAAACAAAAAAGATGCAGAAACAATACTAACAAAGTACAGACTTACATTCTCATCTGACCATTAATGACAGAAGAGAATGTTAATTAAATGCACTACAGCATGCCCTGATTAGTAAATACTGATAATTAAATAATAATAATTTAGAGGTTTGAGATTATTGCAGCTGTAGACTGATTTATTTGAATACATGTTTTGTAATATGTCTTAATTGCATTTGTGAGCAGCACTTGTGTCACAAAGTAATTAGTATTCTTTATTTTTGAGGTTTTAATCTTTTAAACACACACACACATATATTTTTAAGTAACTCTGATGACAATTTGTGTTGAGCATTGTTCTACTAACCTCAAGAGCCACTCCCAAGGAGAAAGATGAGGCTGTCTGCTCCCATAAAGGGTCACTATGAGTTGAAATTGACCTGATGGCAGTGGGTTTATACATATGTTATTTGAAGATTATTCTCAAAATATAACAAAAAGTAGTCCCTGGAAAAAGTAGTAATTGATGTTTTCATACTAATTTTTTTTGCATTGCAAATCAAAACAAGATTTGATTATTACATTTCAGAATAGATCAGGGTCGGGGAGCAGAAGATGTGAAGATAAGTAGCCAAATATTTTGAAGAGTGAGTCATTAGGATTTATAGATGGATTGGATATGGGGTATGAAAGGAAAAGCAGATTCAAGGAAACTTGTATTTTTAACTTGAGCACCTGGTAGAATGAATTCACCACTAATTGAAATGAATAAGCTTATGAGTGGTAGAGGTTTGAGGTAGGAGTAGGAGAAGGGGAAGATGCATTCAGTTATCTGCATGAAAGGTTTGAGGGGACTGTAGAAGGATTAACGTAGGTAGTTATAAAGAAAAATTCTGGTGTTCAGGAGGGTTCAGGGTGAAGATGGTTGCATGTTGTCATTAACAGTTGTGGTGTTAACTCCTGTGGTATTGCTCCTGACTCAGCGTGACTCCATGCACAACAGGATAGAACGGTTGTGATCCACAGAGTTTCATCCGCTGATTTGGGGAAGTACAGTTGACCCTTGAACAGTAAGGTTTGAGCAGTGCGGGCCCGCCCTACTGTTGTTCTTATTGTTAAGTGCTGTCAATTTGGCTCCAACTAGTAGTGATTCTGTATAGGGTTTCTAAGGAGTGACTGGTAGGTTTGAACTGCCAACCTTGCGGTTAGCAGTTTGTTTATTCTACAGCACAACAACAGCATGGTGCTGAATTCAAGAGTTGTGGTATCTGCTTAAAATGCCATGTGATGCTAATCGTCTCCACAGCAGCACACTGACAGTATTTGAGTTCACAGCCATAGCAACAGAGGGAAAAAAATTCACGTATCAGCAAGCCCAGGACTGTTTTCCTAGTCCTTCTTTGTCTGGCATCTCTGCTAAAACCTGTTCAGTATCATAGCAATACATAAGCTTCCACTGATAGATGAATGATTAGTGAACTTGAGGTACACTGGTCAGGAATCAAACCCAAGTCTCCTGCAAGAAAGGTGAGTGCCCTGCCAGTGAATCACCATTGCCGGTTTACATCTCTTACATTCCCAACTTGTCAGGAGGGGTAAAAATGATCCTGGTCTACATTTTGAAAGATTATTTATTGAGAACTGCAAACAATTTTATTTTCACTCATCCCTTATGCATCCATAATCACAGAATTAGCAAAGTCTCTAAATTACAGCATTCATTGTCTTGCTCTGTTCAACATTAATCACGAAATAGTTTTACCTCTTAAGTTTGTGCACCTGTAAAGCAAGATCCATTGCAGTTAAGGACTTTTCATGCTTGTTTCAGATCGTCAGACTCAATCTTGAAAAAAGATGCCACGTACCTAAAAGAGTCCTGGTGTGTCACTGTAGGATGAGTATTGGACTGCTAATCACAAGGTGGGCTGTTCAAATCCACCAGCTGCTCCTTGGAAATCCTACACAGGGTGGTTATGAGTCAGAACTGACACAATGGCACCTAACAACAACAACTCAAATCAGTAACATTTCAAGTCAACCACGTTCTTTTCTATAATCCATGAACCAGAGTCCCTCTTGCCTCCATTTCTTGTTGGTTAGCTCTGTCTGACATCTGTCTGACTCCTTTCTGTTGTTAACACCTGTTTTCAAACATGACTTTTTCTTTTTATGAAAATGGAGTCCTTTTACAGAAGCACTGTTTTTTTAAATTGTGAGTTAAGTTTTTATTTTTAAAATCTACCATATGCTGACTCTAGAAATAGACTTTGGTTTTGATTTTTTTTTTTTTAAAGCCAAATTCAAGGTGAAATAGTAAGGAAAAAGAAGAACTAAACCACCTCTCTTTGAAGCAAATTTCTTTAAAAATTCATAACTCGAATTGTGAGAAAGAAGTGGCAATGTGTATCTGTAGAGATTGACAACCTTGGGAGCCCTACGGGGGAGTCCTACTCTGTCCTGTAGGGTCACTAGGTGTCAGAATCGACTTGCCAGCAATGGAGTTAGTGGCTAGATTGGCATATCGATAAAATCCTCTTTGTAAATTAACATGATTTCTTTTGGAATCTCTTGAAATGTTGTTGTTGTTAGTTGCCATTGAGTTGGCTTTGATGAGAGGGAGGATCATGTATAAAGAACAGAATGTTACAAACTCCTGTGCCATCGGCATGATTGCTGGCATGCTTGAGTCCTTTGGTGCAGTCACCAAGTCAATCCACTTCATGGAAGTTTTCCATTTCCTTTACTGACTCTCCACTGTACCAACCATGGCATTCTTTTCTAGTGATTGGCCTTTCCTGATGACATTTACAAAGGAAGTGAACCAAAATCTCACCAACCTCACTTTTAAGGAACATTCTGGTTATATTTCTCCTAAGACTGATTTGTTTGTTCTTTTCCCAGTTCATAGGACATTCAATATTCTTTGCCAACACCACCGTTTGAATGCATCTATTTTTCTTCTTTCTTCTTTTTTCATTGTCCAAATTTCACAAGCATATGAGGTAATTGAAAAGACTATGGCTTGGATCAGATGCACCTTAATATCAAAGTAGCAATTTTGCTTTTTAAATCCTTAGAAAGGTCTTTTGCAGCAGATTTGTCCAATGCAATACTGTTTGATTTCTTGACTGCTCCTTCCATGGAAACTGATATTAATCCAACCTTTACTTTATTCATCCAAAAAAAAAAAAAAAAGCCTACTCATTTAATGTCTAGAAGGCAGAGTTCTCTTTGTATGTGCTAATCTCTGGTTTCTTTCCTCATAGATGAATGACTCTGTTTTTCTATTTTCAATTGAAAAGCTTGCCAGGAGAAAAATAGTGATGCCAATGCTACTGATGTTTAGGTAGCGAATGCCAGGAAAAGCAGCATTCAGAACATTGTCTTTATAAGCTTCCCTTTTGGAATTGTGGTGCCAGGGGAAATTATTTACTGCCAGGCTGGCCTCAGATTTGAACTTTGTAGAAAAGATTTATTGACATTAACTTAGCATAAAGCTGTAACCATCCCTAAACAGACATTTGTCACTATAAACCCTTATTTTCAGGTGACTGACATTTTCCATAAAACTATTCTGACTTGAGGGCAATTCATAACAACAAAAACAGCAACATACTCCAAGTGGAAAAGTGATTTGAGTGTTTGATCCTTTATTACAATGTTCCCCGATCATTTCAGTCTTTTATTTCTATCAACTTCCTGGCCACACTAAGACAGTGTTTTGTGGATACATGTGGGAACTATAGATATCCATTCTAAATAAATGCCTGACGGAATTGTGCTTCAGGTAGAATCGTTGGTATTGAGAAACACACCAAGAAAGGAGCAACTGACTCCTGAGTACAAATGCTGCCCTTCCCAACCCCCGCCACCCTACTTTTCTTCATATGTAACATTGAGTGAGTGAAGTAGCCTTTCTAGCTCATATATTTTCTTACATATATTTCCTTACATATGCTTTAATTGGGTAAGAATATGTTCTGCTCATAAATCATGGTAAAGTTTAAAGAAAATAAAGTTAACTAAATACCTAAAAAAGATCTGGCCCAGAAGAAACAGACAATAAATATCTCATAGATCTTTTCTTTTCAATTCGTGAAAATAAAAACAAGCACAGAAACAAAACCACATGAGTAGGCAGGCAACCCAATAACAAAATGTACAAAAGAGCAGACACTTCTCCAAAGAAGATAGGCAAATCAACATGAAAACATGGTCAGCCTTATATGTTGCTGCTGCTGAATGCACTGGAGTTGGTTCCAAGTTTTAGGTACTGCATAAGGCTTCTGAAGCTGTAAATCTTTATGGGAACAGAAAGCTTCATCTTTCTCCCACGGAGCAGCTGGTGGATTCAAACAGCAGACCTTGAGGTTAGCAGCTCTACTCATAACCCATAGCTACCAGAGTTCTCTACATGTTATTTGTTGTTGCTATTAAATGCTTTGGAGTCAATTCACTCATATTGACTCTGTATAGAGTTTCTGAGGACAGCTGGTGGGTTTGAATCACTGACCTTGTGGTTAGTAGTCAAATGCTTACCCTGTTGTTGGTGTTAAGTGCCATAGAGTGGTTCTGACTCATAGTGACCCTGTATAGGGTTTCTGAGGAGCAGCTGGTGAGTTTGAATCTCCAACCTTGTGACTCAAACTGACTTTGTGGTCCAGTGCTTAATCCTTTAGTGCCACACCAGGACTCCTACAGCACCCAAAACATTGATAGCTTCAAGTGAATGTGGAACACCAAGGACTCCTATTCATTACTGGTGAGAATGCAGAATGATATGATCACTTTGGAAGATAGTTCAGCTGTTTTTTACAAAGTTAAATATAGACTTATCCTAAGGTCCAGCAATCATGCCCCTATGTATTTACCCAAATGAGTTGAAACCTTATGTCTACACAAAAACTAGCACATGAATGTTCCTAGCAATTTTATTCATAATTGTTTAAAATTGAAAACAGCCAAAGTGTCCTTCAACAGATAAATGGATGAATGAAATATAGCCGTGCCAAAAGAAAATCCTACCCATGACTATCAAGTTGATTCTGACCCATAGTGACTCTGCAGGCAGAGTAGAGTTTACCTGTGAGGTTTCTGAGACTGTAATCTTTACAGAAGCACACTGCCACATCTTTCTCTTGTGGAGTGGCTGGTGGGTTTGAACCACTGAACTTTCAGTTGACCACTACAGTATGAGGGCACCTTTGCAATAGAGTATTATTCAGTGATTTAAAAAGAAAAAATATCAAGCTATGAAAAGTCTTGCAGGAAACATAAATGCATACATTTGAGTGAAGGAAGTTAGTCTGAAAAAAGTTACTACCATGTGATCCCAATTATATGGTAATCTGGAAAAGGAAATGTATAGCCAAAAAACAAAAATCAAACTCACTGCCACTGAGTGGATTCTGACTTCTAGTGACGTTATAGGGCAGAGGACAGCTACTCCATAGGGTTTCTGAGATTGAACTTCTCTATGTAAAGATGACATCAGACTGCTTCATCTTTCTCCTGAGGAGCAGCAGGAGGATTTGAACCCCAAACTGATGCATTAGCAGTCTAGCACTACACCCACTGAGCCACCTGGTCTCCTTCGGGAAAGTATGGAGACACCAAATAGATGAGTGGTGGCTAGGGCTCAGGAGAGTATAGGGGAAGGACAAATAGGTGGAATATGAGGTATCTTTTGGGCAATTAAACTGTTCTGTATGATACTGTAAAGGTGGGCATGGGGCATTATGCATTTGTGAACCCCCATCGACTGGATAACAGAAAGCAAGAACACTAATGTAAAATATGTACCTTAGTAAATAATCATGTGTAAGTATGGATTCATCAGTTGTAAAGAATGCACCACACTAACTGCAAGATGTTAATAATAAGAGAAACTGTGTAGGGAGGAGAGGGAATAGGGGAGAATTCTCTGTACTTTCTGAAGATTTTTTCTGTTAACCAAAAACGCCTCTAAAAAATAAAGTCTATTTTTTTAAAAAATCACACACACGTGTGTGTGTGTTGTTGTTGTTGTTGTTAGGCGCTATAGAGTCAGTTCTGACCATAGTGACCCTGAAACATAGGTTTCCGAAGAGCAGCCATTGGGTTTGGACTGTCAACCTTGTGGTTTGCAGACAAGTGCATATAGATACACCCTCAACAAGCTGGGTTGACACAGCAGCTGCAACAATGATCAAAAATTAGTTTTACATTCATCCTATTGTGTATCCTTTCATTGCCATGGTTACAATCCCCTCCATGCATCATCAACTAACCACAGGGTGTATCCTGCAAGCCTGCCCTGCCCCTTCCAGGTCTTCAGCACACAGTCCCTCTCCCTCTCTGGGTCTGAAGTCCCCAGCTGCTCCAGGACCAGCAGTGTTTTTGTCCAGTTATACATAGGGTCACTATAAGACAAAACCAACTTGGCAGTATCTAACAACAACATGTATACCTGTACACACTCAGCAATCGTTCTGGAATAGAGCAACTCTAGGAATAGGAAATTGGTTTCTAGGCAGAATGGGAGACAAAAATCACTAGTAGGAAACAGAAGTTAAGACAAGTCCACAGGCTAGCATACAGACAAGGATCAGGGACATAAACAAGTGGCAAGGTTTATAGCAGGATAAACCAGTGGAGAGGCTATCATTTGAAGCACTGGTTATAATGACAACAAAGAGACTGAAAACATTCCTCAGGTACCAATGACAGGATCTCATAGTTGAACAAAGAGCTGAAAGTACTTATTGCACTTAAAGTGACCTTCAATAGCTATTTACTTTGCTATATTCCTTAACTTGTCAAGATTTGGAGAACTTAGAAACGGTGTACAAATTAATTAGTCCACCATGAACTCTTATCTGTGACACTAATCAGAGAAGTTCAAAAGTCAACCTAAGTGCTCTTGTGCCTTTCAATTGATTCCAAATGTAGACTTATCATCATGTTTGCTTTGTTATAAAATAATTTATAGCAAGCATATAAGTGGATCTGTGAGATCTAACTGAGGCAACTTAATGAGAATGTTTAAGTTCTGAATTTTATGTGATTGTTGCATTCTGTTTCCTCTTTGAAACTCAGGGAAATGTCTCATTTTAGTCAGTCTTGCACAAAATATGGTAAATCATGAAATAAGGCAAAAGAAAGAAACTAGGATTAGCACTGGAACACTAGCCTCAAGTTGGGGGCTTCAAACCTACTAGCTGCTCCTTGGAAACCCTATACAGGGTCATTATGAGTTGGAACTGACTTGACAACACTTAGCATCAACAACAGTACATTTTATGAAATAGCTGTTATTTGCAAAATTATTCTTTTTGGTTAGTCCAAGACATTGGTTAGATTGTTTCATTTATTTACAATATAAACACTGTAATAATATAAACAATAAATATATACTAAACAATAGTATAATTTGCATGTTGTTGCTAGTTGCCATTGACTTGAATCACACTTATAAAGACTATAATTATATTATATAAAAATTACATTAAACTATTATTTTAAAATGAGACATATACGCAATAAAGGTTTTGCCTGTTAGTCACTGTTTTATAAATTCCTAGAGAATATTTGGAAATAATTTATTAAGTTTGAATTCTTAATAGCCACATACTATTTATTAACCAAACAGATTTATGAGGAGAATATTGAAAGTGCCATGGGCTGCCAAAAGAACCAATAGATCCATTTTGGAGGAAGTGCAGACAGAGTACTCCTTGGAGGCCAAGATGGACAAACTTTGTCTCTCATACTTTGGACATACTGTCAGGATGGACCAGTTGCTGGAGAAAGATATCATGTTTGGTAAGGTGGAGGGTGAAAGAAAAAGAAGAAGACCCCCAATGAGATGGATTGGCCAAGTGGCAGCACTGATGGACTCAAGTGTGGCAACAATAGTGAGGTTGGCCCAGGATTGGGCAGGGTTTTGTTCTGCTGTGCATAAGGTCACTCTGACTCGATGGCACCTAACAACAACAACAACAGATTTATTACTGAAATAGACAGAAATATGTTCACTAATGAAAAACAGAAATTTTATGTTGACATAAATATCTAAGTCTCAACAAATAGATTTGTTTGAATATTTGCTACTGGGCTAACTTTATTTAGGTTATTTGAAGTGAATTATAGATTATTAGAAAAGAAAATATTAGAGGTTAAGAGATCATAGGAAATGTGAAATGCTTGTTGAGGATAAAAGCATGAAATGTGAACTTTTCTATTAAAAACAAAAACAATAAGCAATGAAACAACCAAACTGAAGTTTCCTGGAGAAGAAATTATACCTGAAGATTGTAACTTAGAAATTCCATCTAAGTTTCCAGTTTGCCAACTGTCCTACAAATTTCAGACTTGCTAGTCTCCATAATCTCATGAAGCAATTCCTTAAATCTCTTGATTCTGTTTTTCTGTAGAATCCTGACTAATCTAGGTTGCCATCTACATAGTACCTGGTGAGAATACTCTGTAGGAGTTGTACAAGGTGGCAGCCATGGGGCCCAGTATCTACCATGGATTCATAAGGAGAATGCAGAACTCTCACTTAAATGTTTCTTTGTGTGGAGTGGAGTGGTTAAGAGGGCAGTCTTTAGACCAGACTCTCTCCTTGGGTGTGAGTCTTGAGTATTCCAATTACAGGCTGTAATGTTGGACATGCCATAATTTCCTTTTTGCTAAAATGGTAATCGTACCTATTTCATAAGATAGTCATAAGGATAGATTTAATTAATACACTGGCACATATACATGCTATACTTATATTTTTATTGTTATAGTTCCAACACTTGATCAACTCTAATCTTCCTGTAGGCAGAAGTGCTCATTCTTTTGACAAACAACCATCCTCATAGTTAAAGGTTTTCCCAATTTAGTTTTGAACTCAAATTACTAGGAGCAATTCCTTGAACCAAAGACAGATCTTGGTGAAATAAGAGGTGAACATTTTAAGAGCTCTATTTATTGAGATGATTATCTCGAGACAAACCACATTCTGCAGACTAGTGGCATAACAGATAAGCTTTATATTACAGGGTGGGCTAAAACACTTAACTTTCTGGATAAAACTTTGCCCCATAATGGGGTGGGAAAGAAGGCATGTGGTAACATAAAACACAGACAGGCAGGCGCTTCCAATGTCTCACTAGAGCTGTTTTTGGACTCATAAAAGAAGATGACCAGGCAATTATTCTACTCTCCTTGGGGTTCTTGTGCACTGGATTCTTTGTTTTTTTCCTTCCCCTAGTATCTCCATTTCTTCATTCTTACATATAGCTTTGCCTGCTTTTCAACAATTATTTAAGGATACCAAAGTGATAATGCATTCTTTAACTTTTCTTTGGGGGGACCTGCTCTCTCTTTTATGATCCTGTGTTCTTACTTATCAGTATTTCATGTAAGTTTAATCTGTCTAACCAAATATCTTCCACCAATTTTATACCCTACTAGCAGTTTTTTGAAAAACAACATCAACAGCACCCCACAAATTAGAAAAGAAAGCGTTCTGCAGCTCTCAGATATCAAGAATAAAGAGATAATAGCCCCAGTAGAATGGTGGGAATGGGACATGTGGGGAGAACAGGGGCAAAGTTTTGGAGAATTACAATTTATTAGTATTTACCTTCCTGCTGTGCCTTCAGGAGGAACTGAAAATCACATTTAAAATATATAATTTGATTCCATATTTAGTCATCTCAATCCTACAATTTTAAAAATTACACTTTCCATTTATCTAGATGGCCATTGGGGTGGAGAGCATCTTCACAAAGTCACCATCTAAATGGGGCCGAAGGCCTTGTGCTATGTCACTGTCAGAACTGCTCTGGGAACTCTACTGTTTTCTGAATTGAGAGCCCAATTCAACTGTTTTTCAACAACTTTAGTAGGTCACTGGAAAACTGAGCCCTCCCTTGGGGTTACTGGATCAGAGCTTCTCTAATGGGTCATACCAGAGAAGTAGTCATTCCTCTGAGCAAAACTACTGGCTTGTATTGCACTCCAAAAGTCACTAATTTTCATGAAAAGAGGACTCCAAGTAACTTTTGAAAATGCTAGCTCTCAAGTACTGAATTATTTGCTGTGGCAACTGTGGTTTAAAATATGGTGAAGTTACATTTCTTGGTAATTTATGGAGGATGTAGTAGTTAGTTGTCATTGTGTCAGCTCTGACTCCTGGTGACCTTATGTATCACAGAGCTACACTTTGCCTGCTTCTGCATCATCTGCATGATCACTGGTATGTTTGAGTCCTTTGTTGCAAATAGGGAGGTTATGTCCTTTCAATAGGTTTATAAATTATTTGAAGTCTGGTCAAATTTGCTGCCTTCAGTTCTTGGGTGGTATAAATGGTTAAGTGCTCAACAACTAGCTGTAAGGTTGGGAGTTCAAGCCTACCCAGAGGCACTGTTCTAATAATCCATTGCTGCTATAGCAAAAATACCACAAGTGGATGGCTTTAGCAAATTGGAATTTATTCTGTCACAACTGAGAACATTAGAAGTCCTAGTTCAGGGTGCCTACTCTAGGGAAAGACTTTCTTTCTTTGTTGGCTCACAATTTAGGAGGATATTCCTTGTCTCCTTTCAACATCTGTAGGCCCAGTATTCCTTAGAGATTTCCATGTGTCCTGACATCAATCTTACTTGGATCTTGGAGTTTCTCAGTACGGGGACCTTGGATTCAAATGACACACTCTACTCCCAGCTCTTCTTGGTGATACTGAGGTCCCTCTAGCTCTTGCTACTTATTTGTTCTTTTATGTCTTATAATATAAAATGTATTGTGGGCCACACCCCAAAGAAACTTCCATACATTAGATTAGGGTTGCATGCTACCCTAATCCTTTAATAACTGATTGACTGATCACACCAGATCACATCATGAGAGATGAGTACATCATTACATAACTGCCAAATTCCTTCACTATGTAACTGCCAAACCACTGATACATAACTAAATTAACACATATTTTGGGGGACACAACTCAATACATGGCAGGCACCTGGAAGATAAGCCTGGTGATCTACAACAGAAAGGTGACAGCCTTTAAAGCCTCTAAAGCAGGTGGGTCTGTAGGATAAATACTGGTCTGCTAAGTGCGTTTGTAGTACTGTGGTGGCTTATGACTTACTGTAATTCTAGAAGCTATGCCAGAGGTATTTTAAATACCAGCAGGGTCACCCATAGTGGACGGGTTTCAGATGAGCTTCCAGACAAGACAGACTAAGAACAAGGAGTGACGAACTACTTCTGAATATTTAGTCACTAAAAACCTCATGAATAGCAGAGAAACACTGTCAGATATAGTGCCAGAAAATAAACCCCTAAAGTTGGACGACACTCATAATGCAACTGAGGAAGAGCTGTCTCCTTAAAGTAGAGTTGACATTGATGACACAAATGGAGTAAAGCCCTTGGGAGTAAAGCCCTTCATTTGCTGATGGGGCACAACTCAAAATGAAGAGAAACAGCTGTAAATATCCATTGAAAACTGGATCATGGAATGTATGAAGTATGCTTTTGGGAAAATTGGAAGCTGTCAAAATGAAATGGAATGCATAAACATCAATATCTTAGGAGGCATTAGTGAGCTGAAATGGACTGGTATTGGCCATTTTTGAATCTATGGTGTACTATGCCGGGAATGACACATTGAACCACATGGTGTACTATGCCGGGAATGACAAATTGAAGAGGAATGGTGTTACATTCATTGTCAAAAAGAACATAACCAGATCAGTCATGAAGTACAATGCTGTCTGTGATACGATAATATCCATGCGCCTACAGGGAAGTTAATACCACTATTATTCAAATTTATGCACCAACCACTAAAACCAGTGAGGATGAAATTAAAGAATTCTACCAACTTTTCTCAATCTGAAATTGATCAAACATGCAATCAAGATGTGCTGATTATTGGAATGCAAAGGTTGGGAGCAAAGAGGAAGGATCAGTAGTTGGAAAATATGGCCTTGGTGATAAAAATGATGCTGGAGATCGCATGACAGAATTCTGCAA
>NW_006408519.1:9870580-9884387 GCF_000296735.1 Chrysochloris asiatica
TCCCATGCGAGTAAAGTTTTAATAAAGGTAATACAGAAATGGCTGCAAGCATACATTGACAGAGAACTTCTAGAGGTTCAAGTCAGATTCAGAAGAGGCATGGAACAAGGGATATCATTGCTGATGTCCAATGGAGTTTGGCTGTAAGCAGAGAATATCAGAAAGATGTTTACCTGTGCTTTATTGACCATACAAAGGTCTTTGAATGTGTGGATCATGACAAGCTATGGACAACATCGTGAAGTATGAGTATTCTGGAACACTTAAATGTGCTCATGAGGAGTCTGTACATGGACCAAGTGACAGTTGTTCGAACAGAACATGGGGGCACTGAGTGGTTTAAAATTAAGACAGGTGTGCAACAGGGTTGTATTCTTTCACCATAGTTATTCAACTGGTATGCTGAGCAAATAATCCAAGAAGCCGGGTTCTATGAAGAAAAACGTGGCATATGAAGACTCATTAACAACCTGAGATATGCAGATGATACAACCTTGCTTGCTGAAAGTGAAGAGGACTTAAAATATTTACCGATGAAGATCAAAGAGCACAGCCTTCAGTATGGATTGCATCTCAATGTAAAGAAAACCAAAATCTTCACCATGGACCAATAAACAATATTCTTATCAACGGGGATAAGATTGAAGTTGTCAATGACTTCATTCTTCTTGGATCAATATCAGCACTCATGGAAGCAGCAGTCAAGAAATCAAACGATATATGGTATTAGGCAAATCTACTGCAAAAGACCTTTTTAAAGTGCTGAAGAATAAAGATGTCAGCTTGAAGACTAAGGTGCGCCTGACCCAAGCTATGGTATTTTCAATAACCTCATATGCATGCAAAACTCGACAGTGAATAAGGAAGGCTGTAGAAGAATTGATGCTTTTGAGTTATGGTGTTGGAGGGGAATATTGAAAGTGCCACGGGCTGCCAAAAGAATAAATAGACCTCTGTTGGAAGAAGTGTAGCCAGAATGCTTCTTGGAGGTTAGGCCAAACTTTGTCTTTCATACTTCAGACAGATTGTCAGGAGGGAACAGTCCCTGAAGAAGGATATCATGTTTGGTAAGGTGGAGGGTCAGAGAAAAAGAGGAAGACCCCCAGCGAGCTGGATTGGCAAAGTGGCAGCTTAATGAGCTCAAGCTTGGCAACCATTGTGAGGTTGGCCCAGGACTGGGCAGTGTTTCATTCTGTTGTACGTAGATAGGGTTGCTTTGTGTTGGTACTGACTCGATGGCACCTAACAACAACAACAACAAGTGCAAGGTAGTGTCTCAAATCCACCAGAAGCTCTGTAGAAACCCTATGAGTCACTATGAGTCGGAACTAACTTGATCACATGTAGCCACAACAACAAAACTCTTCATATATGGTGTTGCCATGAGTTGGAATTGGCTTAATGGCAATTAACAACAATGATGATGTTAACATGCCATTGACCCTCCAATACTGGAACTCCAAGGGAACACATGAGAAGTCATGCAAGCTTGCTGGTGACCACATTAATCTATTTGTGAGTGGAAGAGAGGGAAAGGCAGCAATGAAGAAATGGGTTATGTTCAACCATGATTCAGAGATTCCTGTTGACCTGGAGATGAGAGAGAGAAGAGGAAGGGCTGGTGGTCCAAAGTGTGGTGAACCTCACCAGCTGCTCCTTGGAAACCCTATAGAGGGTCGCTATGGGTCAGAATTGACTTGACGGCAGTTAACAACAACAACAGCAACAACTCACTTGACCTAGCCTCGATGGCTTGATAGTCAGAACTTGACTAGAGGAAGATTTAAAAAAAAACAATTTTGGTAAAGGAAAAAGTGTAAATTGCTACTATTTTATGAACTTGACCTATGCTTATGGATGTAGTTGCTCAAAATACCAACAGAGAGGGAAGGAGTCTTTACATCAAGTGTCAATCCTATCCCCTCTGTATACAGGGTAGATAGGGACAGGCAACTTAGACATTGGCTACCTAAAATGAGGGGGTGATAAAGGAATGAAGTGACTGGCTTACAAGTTTTCAATAGGGAATTTAGTTTTAGAGTGTGTGGGGGGAGGTAGAGTCCCCACTGAATCGTTTTCATTTTGTCTAGGCGGGTCTGGTGAAAAGAGATGGAGATAAGATTCTTATGATTCAATAGTGAATAATTGCTATCATGACTAATTATGACTGTCACAACTGTAAAGGTAGAAATTTTGTAACAAAAATGGGGGAGCAGTTAATCTTACAGTACAGAAACAGAGGACCCTAGAATCATCAAGGGATTAGAGCACAAGCAGAATGTGTGACCCTTTGCAGAACAGCAGCGACACCAGAGATTGAGACAGACACCAGAGATGGACATGGAGAGAGGGAGCAGCTGATGACTTCAGACTCATGGAAAGAGAAAGACTGAGTGCTGGTGGCCAGGAGGCATATTGCAGAATGTGCCCTTTGGTTGTTTAAATTATTATATATTCCTGAATGTGTTCGTGTACATCTCCCCACTCCCCCTCCCCCCCCCAAAAAAAAAATAAAAACAGAGGGTATGGAAGCAAATACTGTTGAATGATGATACACAGAAGAGATTTTAATCATTGCAATGAAATGATGGTGTAAAGCCGATGTTTTCCCATGTAAACTATCACTCCAATCGCAATAAATAATACATAAATGAATAAATAAATAAATAATGAACAAAACCAGCAAGAAAAAAAATCTAAATTGATGGAGAAAAATTTCCATGATGAACTAAAAGTCAAAATTTTAAATAAAGATAGGATTTCACAGTGGGGGAAAAAAAAAAAAAAAAGTATCATTGAGTCAGTTTTGGCACACAGCAACCCTGTATAGGGTTTCTGAGGAAATGCTGTTGGGTTTGAATCACAAAGTTTGTGGTTAGCAGACAACAGCAATAAATTAGATCAAGGGATACATATTTAGGGATCAGTCATTCTCCATCAGAAATTTGAACAGAGTAAAACACCACCATACTGAAGGTCAATGAGGGAGCACAGCTCTCCATCTGATTCACCTGTTCTTTGCCTTAAATTAGAGAGCTCCATCACTTAGAGGCAGAGTAACAAAAATGCTTAACCCTAGAAGATCTAATAATCATTCCTGTTCATGGAGATTCTCCAAGTGTCTCACCTCTAGTAGTGCAGTACAAACTGATAACCAGGTGTGAAAAGAATAGTGTTCATACATATTAGAATAAAAGGATTTTATATGGGGTTATTTTTTTAAGCAGTACAGTTAGCTAGGGTACAAGCAATATCTAATGTAAAATACTGTAGTTTACTCCTTTATCAATTGAACTTCCCTAGCTTAAGTTGACTTCCAATTAGAATATCATTGATGTTGTTAGCGGTCAGTCCCTGACTCATGGCAACCTCATGCACAATGGACCACAATACTGTCCTATCCTATGCCATCACCATGATTCATTGCTAACCAGACCATTGTAATACACAGATATTCACTGAAAAGACAGGGTTTGAACCCACCAACCACTTTGTGGGAGAAAGATGTAGCAATTTGCTTCCATACAGATTTACAACTTTGGGAACCCTATGGGACAACTCTACTCTAATGTGGGGTCCACTCTATGGCAATGGGTTTAATCTTTACAGAAGCACACTACCCAATCTTTCTTCCATCTTTTCCATTAGCAGCTATGTCTACAAAGGAAAAAGCTTTGCCAAAACCTGAGGAAGCTATCTGTTTGAAAACAAAACAAAACACAAATTTCACAGGATATGGCATGTTCTACGTTAGCATGGTAGAGCATTAGCAAAACTCTGGGAACTTCACTGAAATATTTTTAAATAAAATAACTAACCTCATTATTTCTTCATTTAAAACACACTCAACACAATATGGCAAATAAAATTAAAAATCAATGGGGAATTAAATTTGTTTTTAAGAGAACAGGATGATAGAATTAGTAATATGAAGCAAGAAGTGAGGTTAACACTCAGACTACATTTTATAAGTCTTACACATTTCCTGAACCTCTTTTTTCATATGTTTGTTTTTTCTTATAGATATAAGGTGCACGGAACTGGGATACAGAGCCACTTCTTAGGTATTTATTTATGGAGTAAGCTATCTTTGATAATGTAATGAGCAGTCATAAACACATCACCCCTAAGTTCTTGGAAAAATAGAAAAACACACATTTGGCTCTAAGTTTCCTAGCAGCCAAGAAAAAGAAAGAAACAGGCTTATTAACATGATTTGTCATTTTCACAAAATAATGATGAAGAAACATGCTCTCTTTTCCTGGGACTGTGAAGAATGTTCTCCTGTAAGTCTCATAATGGCAGCATTCTAAAAATGCTAAAAAAGAAATTAAAATAAAAAGTATTCAGCAACATCTTTAACAATAAATTACTTTATTCTTTAACTGTATTTGTTGCACAGAATAAAGTTAGCCAAGGCCTGATATAAACATATATAAAGTACAAACTTTATGTAGCTCCACCTGCAGCACAAATATCCAAAATTGCCATATATTGAATATTTTAGCTGAAAGACATGCACATTTCAATCCATGCAGTATCGCAGACTATTTCAATTAATGACAACAAAAGAGGTGTGATTACTCCTAATCTCAACACATTTAGTGTAAAACTGCACTTTGCATGACTTTGCTTATAGCTTCTTGGTTTAATATTAAAATGTTGCTACTTCATTAACTGAACAAATATTGAGATTACCCACTACATGCTGAGCAGTGTTCTAAATGTAGTGAACAAAACAGACCTACTTTCCTGCCCTGATGGTTGAGTGAGAGGAAACGCAGTTGTAGGTAAGCTTAGAGAGGCAACCGGGGAACAGATTGTGTAGGAGGATTTCAGGGACTTTGAATTGTACTCTGAGTGAGATGTGTTAACCATCAGAAGGTTTTGATCCGAGTTACACAATCTTATTTAAAGAGAACCAATCACCCTGGGTGCAGAATCGAAGAAGGGGAAGGAGTCAACAGGAACAGCTTAAAACAGTTCTGGCCAGCTTCTAGGAGAAACACCTGGTCCATTTTGCTACATTTGTGTGTGTGAAGAGTATAGACTTTAGTGTCCAATCTGTTTTTTTGTTTGCCCCCTTTTACCTTGGGGTGGGCTTTTTCTCCCTATGCTACCTAAAAAGAGATAGCAATTGCAGACATATAGTCAAGCTACAATCACACCCTATAAAATCCCACCCTCAGGGCAAGAGCCAATATCAGCTATTATACACTACATAGACAGCCAACACTTGCTAAAATCACTCTGTTGAGTAATAAGAGAAGTGAAAAGGGAAGACTATTTTCTGATCACATCTACCAGGAAGCATTCAGAAAGCTTAATTATACAGCAACATACATTCATCTAATTAGTGAAAAAACATCTAATTATTCAAAATGTACACCCCCCTTCTCAAAGAAACTGAAGATCTCAGTTCATGTACAGAAACAAGATAGAGTAACTAAATCAAATGAGCTAGAAGTAGACCCTTTGGAAGGAAGTCAGGCTTTGGAACTTCTTGGTAAGGAATTCATGAAAATGATATTGAAGTGCATCCAAATGCTCCTCAGAAAGGTGGAGGAAAATAAGGAAGAAGTCAGGAAAACGCTACAGGAACAATCAAATAAGATAAAAATAGCATTAGAAACAATTCAAAATCTGCAAAAAAAAAAAAAAGTCCAAATGAATGATAATAAAATATCAGAAATGGACAATACACTGAAGGGGAAAATGAGTAGAACTGAAGAGATGGAAGCCAGAACCAATGAGCTGAAAGACAAATCTCTCAATACTGCTAAGATAGAAGAACAAGCAGAAAAAAAGAATAAATAAATCTGAACAAAGTCTAAGATTCTTGTGGGACAATATGAGGAAGAATAATCTGAGAGTTATCAGAATCTAGGAACAGACGGGATCTCAGAAGACCACAGAGGAGATAGTTGAAGAGCTGCTGGAAGAAAATTTCCCTAACATCAAGAAAGATGAGAAGATAAACATTCAAGAAGCTGAAAGAATCCCAGATAGGATAGATCCCCAAAGAAAATCACTGTGACATATCATAATCAAGCTCTCCCAAAAAAAAACAAGGAGAGAATCCTGGAAGCAGTTAGGGCAAAGAGAAGAGTTACTTACAAAGGCAGGCAAATCAGATTAAGCTCTGACTTCTCAGCAGACACCATGAAGGAAAGAAAGCTGTGGGGAGACATATATAAAATCCTGAAAGGAAAAAACTTTCAACCAAGAATCGTCTGCCATGAAAAGCTGACAATCAAATATGAAGGTGTAATCAAAAATCAATTCCAGGATAAACAGAAGCTAAGAGACTTTCTCAAAGCTAACCCAGTGCTTCAAAACATCCTAAAAGGAATTCTTTGGCCTGAAAACCAACAAGTACAGACAACAACTAGAGACTGACATATGTGGCAATACCACCCAGAACTCAGTAGACAGAAGAGTCCAGAACAGAACAAAACTACAAGAATTAATCCAGAGGACATGAGAGGTCAGTCTACAATCAAAGCAATTGTGAAAGAAGGGGAAAATATAGGAACAGAGATCCAGGTGATGAGGAGGTCAGGTAGACTGTAGGATAAAATAGACTGTATTGAATGGAGGAAATAGGGTATGTAGGGTAATCTCAAAGAAAATTAATACTTCACAACATATCAGGGAAATGAAAATCCATATAGAACATGGAAACATTAAAACTATTAAGAAACTGACAAGAAAAGAGCACAAAAAACATGAACTCATCACAGGAAGGCATGCAGAACAAAGAAACTAATATCACCCCCCAAAACAAACATAATGACAGGAATTAATTCATACCTATCAATAGTTACACTTTTAACAGATTAAATGCACCTGTCAAGAGACAGAGAGTGGCAGAATGTATAAGAAAACAAGATCCTTCATTCAATACGCTGTCCTCAAGAGACACACCTTACACATAAAGACAAAAAACAGATTAAAGAGAATCAATCAAAGGCAAGAACTGAAACTAGGAAACCAGTAGAGTCCAGCCAAATAATCCAACATAGATTAAAAATCAGAAAGACTAATTCCCAGCATTTTCCTTTGTAATGAAAATTCTGTACTTTGTTTTGTCTTCTAGAACTTCTAACAAGTCTCCTTATTCAATATTCTGGGCTGATGACCTTTCTGTTTTATGGAGAAACTACCAACCCTACCTCTCACCATCACTCCTATCTACCAACTTGCATTCCTGTTCTCTGGAGGCAGTAAATCTTTTCTTTCTCAGTTGTCTCTATAAAACATTGTATATATCTCCATTGTTATATGCTCTCAAGTTGGTCATAACTCATAGTGGCCCTGTATAGGGTTTCCGAAAGGGCTGATGGGTTTGAATAGCCAACCTTGTGGTTACCAGTCCAGTGTTTATCCTATTGTGTAGAATTTTTACTAGATATTTCTATTTCTGTGTCCCCAGTGTGAGTTACTATAATTTAGGGATAGTGATTTTTTTGTTGTTTTATTTCATTTCCTTGTTTGTTTACAAATCTTTATATATCCAGTTTCTAGCAACATTCTTCACATTGAGTCTAGTTACCATGGAATCAATTCTATGTCAAAGTAGAACTGTGATCCCTAGGGTATTCAAGAGCAGTTATCTTTCTTCTGAAAAGAAGATCACCAGACTTTTCTCCCAAGATCCCCTCGGGTGGATTTGAACCTCCAACCTTTTGGTTAGCAAGTGAGCATGTTAACCACCCCACTTTAACATGTATGTTATTGTTGTTAAGTGCTATTGTTGGCTCCGATTCATAGCAACCCTATACAGGGTTTTTCAGTTAGTAGTTCAGTGCTTAACCTACAGTATTCCCCAAACCAAACCTGTTGCTGTTGAGTCTATTCCAATTCATGGCAACCCCTTCTGTTACAAAATAGAACTAACTGCTCCATAGGATTTTCCTGACTATTTTTTAGTAAAATCTTTTTTTAAATTATTTTACTTGTAGTTGGGGTGAAAGTTTACAAAGCAAATTGATTTTGGGACTGTAATCTTTATGGAAGAAGATTGTCAGGCTTTTCTTGCATGGTGACTCTGGATGGGTATGAATTGACACCCTTAGATTAGTAGTCAAGCACCAACTATGTTACTAATACCAAACCAAAGCAACGACCATTAGGCCAATTCCAACTCTTAGTAATCTGATACAAGATTTCCGAGACTGTAAATCTTTATGGAAGCAGTAGCCTCATCTTTCATCTTTCATCTTTCTCCATGGCATGCCATGATGGGTGTGAACTGCTGAACTTGTGGTTACCCTACAGTGCCAGCAGGACTTCTTGCTAAGCAAGTTGTTGCTGCTGCTGTAGTCAGTGTGTCATGGAGTCAGTTCCCACACATAGCAACCCCGTACTGGGTTTCCAAGGATATAAATATTAGCAGGAGCAGAAAGCCTCATCTTTCTCCTGTGGAGTGGCTGGTAGATTTGAACTGCTGAGCTTTTGGTTAGCAAGCCAATGTGTAACCCACTATGTTACCAGGGCTCCTACCAACCATGTTGTTGTTGTTGTTGTGAAGTGCCATTGAGCTGGTTCTGACCCATCGCAACCCTGTTATAGGGTTTCCGAGGAGCATCTGGTGAGCTTGAACTGCCGACCTTGCAGTTCAAATGGCTTAGCAGTCTAGCGTTACCCACAGCGCCAGACCAGGACTCACCAACCATGTTAATAGGTCCTAAATAATTATTTCTAGTATCAAAGAAATAATGGAGTGAAGAGGTTTTCTAGCAGGATGGCAGGTTTATATAGAACATTCTGTAGAAATAAATCCAGTTTTTTAAGTTCTTAGTTACGTGATTGTCTCTTCTCATTAAACTTCTACTGTCACTTACACATATCTTGAACACTTACTGAGAAGATAAAACCAATAAAGGCTTTATTTTGTTCAACATATCTAAGTTTAGTCAAGAGTTGGGTGGGTTCCATTGCCCAAAGAATTTGAAACTGTTACACTAATAGGATTTTAGGATATTTGAATATATATTTGAAAATCTGGATTAGTGTAACATTAGCTTTTGTTATGGAAAGATATAAAACATGATGTGGTCCCTTCCTCAACTTAATTTTAGAGCTAGTAAGTCCTGGAAGTATATGGTGACACCACAGGACTACACTACAATGAATGGGGACTATACTCTGGTAGCGTAGTGGTTATGAGTTGGGCTGAGAACCTCAGGGTCAGCAGTTTGAAACTACCAGCTGTTCTGAGGGAGAAAGATGAGTCTTTATGCCCCCATAAAGATTTACAGCCTTGGAAACCCTATGCAGGGTTGCTATGAGTCAGAACTAACTCCATGGCACACCACCATAACACCTGTATAGGAAAGCCTATTCTCTTCCATCTTTAATTTTCTAATACAAAATAGTTTCTTCCAATTTGAAGAAAAGGAAATTACGCTATATCCATTGGTTCACAGGATAATTTAATGTGGTGGTAGACAGTTTTGAAAACATGTCAGCTTGGGCATTTACTAAAAACTGGACAAACTTCACACTTTAAAAATCACTAGCTATTATTCAAGTTGTAACTTCCATGTCACTTGGATATGAAGAAATGGTTTTTAAAAACCAAGCCCACAAAATACTCCAGGAATTATATATCATTTTTCAATTGTCAACCACCAAGTCACTTGAACTTTAAAAAGAAGCAAGAGCCTTCCTTTCCAGTTATTCAAGTCTAAATGCCTTATTTAACCTAGTTTCAGACTGGGGACAAAACATTCTAATGCAACAAATAATGTAATAGCATTCCTGTTATTATTAGTTTGAAAGAGACCCTTGTATATAGTATGCCTAAGACATTGGCATAAAACAGAATTACTAGTCATTAATTATAGAGGTGAGAAGGAGGCTGATAAACAGAACTGAAGCAAAGTTGTCTAGGTAATCAAACTACTAGACTTGTATTTAGATCCCTAAATAATTTCCCCATTTTTTGTTGTTGTTGTTGCTGTTGTTGAGGTTTTTAAATCCATCTTCTGCATTATTTCTTGAACACCCTGGGATATTGTTACCATGTGGATTTTCCGGGTTTTTTGTTACTGTTTTTATAATTTACCCTAATTAAATGAAAAATGATGGTATGAAGTAAAACCTGGGGGTTCTCTATTCTTTTTCTCCTTTAATGCCACATCTTAAGCACAGCATTACCCCATGCTGATTCCTGTAACACTTTGTAGGAGGTCCCTATCCAGCAATCTTTCTTGTGCCTTTGAGACAACTGCCAACCATATTCCTGGTTGGGAGAAATGAAGGGGTTTAGCAAATTGCAAATCAAGAGTTTTAGCTCTATGATCTTTTGGTTCTCTCTAACAAAGTTCCAACCCCAAACAAATATTAACTATGTCAATAATGTTCAATACTCTAGAATTATTTCAATTGTTTTGAATTTTTTTAAAAAAGTGTAACATATACTTTAAAAGAATATATCACTTGATATTGAAGTAGGAATTACATGATCTTGTAGTTATCCCATTTTATAAATGACTATTAAGTCACTAACAGTTTGAAAAAAACTGTAAATAAAACAGTAAGTTTGAGTAAGTATTTTATCTATATAGTAAGTCACCGGAGTCCTGTTGTGATACTGTAAGATAAGCACTGAACTGACAACTAAAAGGTTCATGGTTCAAACCCACCAGGCATGCCTCCAAAACCCTATATAGGATCATTAGAACCACTCAATGGCACCAACAGAAGCAACAATTAAGTCACTCTTAATTGCACAATATACCAAAGGAAGTTTTTGGTAAATTTTAATATTCATATTTGAAAATTTGGCTTACAATATTCAGACCCAGATGCTCCTTAGAACCTCTATACAGGAACCAACTGAACAGCACTTCACAACAACAATGAACTTGGAAAGGAAAAGATATAGACACAGCTGTACAGTTACGTTGTTTGAATTTCTTACTCTATAGACACAATACTTATCCAAACTTTTTGTTTTAGTCACAACTTTTTCCAAGTATATTATAAACACTAATTACAAAACATTTGCTCTCTTAACAATGGCAAGAAAAATTCAAAGGGAGCCCTGGTGTAGCGATATAGGATAAGCACTGGACTGCTAACCACAAGTTCAAACCCATCAGATGCTCTCAGAAGACCTATACAGGGTTGCTGTGAGTCAGAACCAACTCAGAGGCACACCACCACCCACAAAGGTTCTAGGCATGTCAGAGTTGGGACAAGAATCAAACACCAACATGCCATTTCCCCCTTCTTCAGGTTCTTCTCTACCATACCACCTTTAGAAATGGTTATGAGTAAGTTTTTATTTCCACTATTCATCTCAGGGTTTTCTTCATATTTTTATTCTTAGATAGCTACCCAGTTTTAATTTTATTTGAAGCATTATTTTAACCACTTTTGATTATGTTTTTCTTCTACAAATGTTTTTTTCCCTAGTGACAACTGAAATTCAAGTGATGATTATAATAAAAGAGATTTTAAGAGTTTTTCCAGAACCAGGGTCATGGGTGACACTCCCATAAATCACACACAATCTCAACACAGACCATGTTACAGAGAAGCTTCACTCTAATAAGCATAATATACAGAGGTTAAAATAGCCCTGTTGTATTTATCTTTCAGTGTGCAGCTTACCAAAAACAAATTTCTGTCATCAACAATTATTAATCACTCAAATGCCCTGCATAGAATTTTAATAAAACATGTTATGAACTCAGACTAAGGGTGTATGGGAGAGACGCAAATGTGATCCAAATTTATAAAAGGAGATGGGGGTCCCTATTTCTTCACCACATCTGTTTGCCACATGTTCATAAATCACATCAATGTTTGAACATTTCTCCTAGCACCTTCTTGTCACTCTAGTTTTATAGTTCATAATTCTACCCCTCCTCCCTGAAAAAGACAAGTTCTCATTATTATATTTCAGGTTTGAAACTAGCATTTAACCAAGTATTATGTTAAGCAACTGCAGTTAATGATTTGTTCCCAAAGATCCTCCAGTTTTTTGAGATTTGGCCACAGCAAACTTATACAGGAGCACAACTTGTTGCTTACTGTAAACATCACTATAATTATATTTATCCACCAATGACCACCCATGCCAAGCCACACAAAAAAATGCCACATTTTGAGTCTGAATCCCTGAAAAGAATTGTTAAAAAGAAAGCTGCCAAGTGAGATCTTCAGAAACATGTTGCTACCTGTGTTGTCTTGTTATTCTTATTAAGCTGTTCAGTTGGTTCCAACTCAGAGTGACCCTGTAGGAGTTTCTGTCAAATAGCTGGTAGATTTGAACCATTGACCTGTGGTTAGCAGTCCAGTGCTTATCCTACAGCGCCATACCAGGACTCCCATGAAACCTATACTATGTTTATTTTCATCTTACAGCAAAGCTAGTGTATATCTGCATTAACTTCACTGCTTGTCCTCCATAAGCTTACCATATAAAACACCATGACATATAGAGCAACAAGATTTAAGTCTCCATTTTTAAGGTAGTCTATGTGACCTGTCAGTGTTATTAAGGGTAAACTGATGATACAGAGGAAGTATAGTATATGTTGTATCACATAGATTAAAAAGGAACTCTGGTAGCGTAGTGATTACTAATTGCGTTGCCAACCGCCAAGGTCAGTAGTTCGAAACTACCAGCTGTTCCGCGGGAGAAAGATGAGGCTTTCTGCTCCCGTAAAGATTTATAGCTTTAGAAACCCTGTACAGGGTCGCTATGGGTCGGAACCGACTCGACGGCATTTAACAACAACAAAACAATCTGCTCAATATAGCATTGAGATATAAAGTCCCCATCTTGCTCCAAACATACAGTACTGCTGGGTTAAAAACAAACAAATAAACAACAACAACAAAAAAAAAAAACCAGCAGTAAAACAGGCACAGGTTGTTGTTGTTGTTAAGTGCCATCGAGTTGGTTTCAGCTCATAGCAACCTTGTATAGAGTGTCTGAGGAGTGGTTGGTGAGCTTGAGCTGCAGACCTTGCAGTTCAAACTGACCTTGCAGTGCAGAGCATTAGCTTGCAGCACTACACCAGGACTCCAAAACATTCAAATAAGAGACCTTAATTTTAAAACAACAACAAAAAAGGAGAAGTTTGTTTTCCTCTGTGTGTTAGAAATAAACAGTATTTGAAGTCAGAACAGTGAGTGGGAGCTAAAACCAAATGGCCCATGATGTTCCTGGACCTGGATGTTCTCCTGACTTGGGGGGTCAGTCTCTTGAGTTGGGAATTGGAAGATAGAACAGGGGCTGAGTTTGCATGTCTGGGGGAGCATGAAGCCATAGGTGCATGCTTATAAACAAAACTGAGATCCTGGAAGGACTAAAAACGTTATTCCCATTAGACTGTAGATCTGGCAAGAGAAATTGACAATCTGCCTACTAGGCTATGGTTGAAAATTAATTATTTGCAAGAAATCTAAACTCACTATGTGCTAATACAGGATTGAATTCACATTATTATACTTTATAAAGAAATCTTGAGGGAAGAAATTGTAAAACCTGGCCAAAAAACTCAGAGGTAGACAAAAAGCCAACCCTAAGTAATGACTTCATATCCTCGAACCATGACACATCCTTAGAAAGCAATTCCCTCTGCAGATAGGTTCTAAGTCAAAAATTTAAAGACCTCAAGGAAACAAATCTCCATGAGAATCAGGAGTCTCAACAAAGAGGAGAATTCACATCATCAAATCAATAGAAAATTGAACAATCTGAAAACAAACTTGTTTTAAATGTCCAAAGGCACAAAAGGAGCAAATAAAAATAATAAGACCAGCTTCACCTAAAAAAAAAAAA
>NW_006408519.1:9884667-9901683 GCF_000296735.1 Chrysochloris asiatica
CCAATATATTAAACACAAATAAAGAGGAAAATAATCTGAATATATTAATACCTGCAAAAACTGGAATCTGTGTAAGATGGAAACCTGTCAGAGGAGGACAATTAAGGTATTTTCCACTAATAGAGAGCAATAGGAAAGTGGTAAGATGGTACCATGTCAAAGGCAAAAGTCTTCGGAGACAAAATAAGTCAGTCCCTTCAAGCTCTGGGTCTTCTAAGTTTCACTGTATATGTTGTACATAAGTGTCATCAAGTGGGGTCTGACTCATGGATTGCATCTCAATGTAAAGAAAACAAAAATCCTCACCACTGAACCAATAAACATTCTTATCAATGAATAAAAGATAGAAGTTTTGAAAGGCTTCATTTTTCTCGCATCAACAATCAACACTCATGGAAGCAGCAGTGAAGAAATCAAATGATGTACTGCGCTAGGTAAATCTGCTGGGAAGACCTCTTTAAATTGTTTAAGAATAAACTTTGAGGATTAAGATGCACCTGACCCAAGCCATGGTATTTTCAATAACCTCACATGCATTGGAAAGTTGGACAGTGAATAAGGAAGACCCGAGAATGATTGATACATTTGAGTTATGGTGTTGGAGAGGAATGTTGAAAGGACCATGGACTGCCAAAAGAGCAAATATATCTGTGTTGGATGAAGTAATGCCAGAGTGCTTGTTGGAGGTGCTTATTGGAAGTCAGGATGGCCAGACCTCATATCTCATACTTTGGACATATTTTCAAGAGGGACAAGTCACTGGAGAAGGATATCATGTTTAGTAAGGTGGAGGGGTAGATAAAAAAAGGGACCCCCAGCAAGATAAATTGGCAAAGTGGCAGCATCAATGGACTCAAGTGTAACAATGATTGTGAGGTTGGTCCAGGACTGGGCAGTGTTTCGTTCTGTTGTGCATAGGGTCGCTATGAGTCAGTACCAACTTGATGGCATCCAACAAAAAGATCATATATGTATTTGCATTATGTACATATTTGTATACACTCACACAATGCTTCATTAACTTGTTGTAAATTTTCAATTTTTATTCCATCAATTCCAAAAGTCTGGAGAGGACCATGCATAGAGTCAACATTTATGCTGTTTACAAAAGGTATTTGCAACAAAACATTCATTGGTTTTGCAAAATTCTATCATGCTATCTCCAGTATCTTTTCTATCACCAAGGCCATATTTTCCAACTACTGAACCTTCTTCTTTGTTTTCAATCTTTGCATTCCAATCATCCTGATTGCATGTTTGATCAATTTCAGACTGAAGAAGTTGGTGTGCTGAGCAAATAATTCTAGAGACTGGAATATATGTAGAAGAATGTGGTATCAGGATTGGCGAAAGACTGATTAACAACCTGTGATATGCAGGTGACACACTCTTGCTTGCTGAAAGTGAAGAGGATTTGAATCTCTTGATGAAGATCAAAGAATACAGCCTTCAGTACAGTATTGATTTCAACTCAATGTAAAGTAAACAAAAAGTCTCACAGCTGGACCAATAAATAACACCATGATAAAAGGAGAAAATATTAAATTGTTAAAGAATTCGTTTTGCTTGTATACAAAATCTGATGGGAGTCCTGGTGTGGCACTATGGATTAATGTGCTGGACTGCAAAGTTGGTTTGAACCTAAAAGTCAGCGGTTCAAGCTCACCAGCCAGCTGCTCCATGGAAACCCTATGCAGGGTCATTATAACGGACTCAACAACAGTTAACAACAACAGCAACACAATCAATGCTCATGGAAGTAGCAGCTGTGAAATCATTAGGGAAATCTGCTTTAAAAGACCTCTTTAAAGTGGTAAGGTACACCTGACAGAACCATGGTCTTTTCAATAGCTTCATATGCATATGAAAATTGGACAACTAATAAAGAAGACCATAGAAGAAGTGATGCATTGAGTGTTGGAAAAGAATATTGAAAATACCGTGAACTGCCAGAAGAACAAACAAATCTGTCTTGGAAAAAGTACAACTAGAATGCTCCTTAGAGAAACAAGGAGGGTGAAACTTCATCTCCTGAACTTTGGACATGTTGTCAGCCCCAATCTCTTGAGAAGAACATCGTGTTTGGTAAAGTGGAGATCGGGGAAAAAGAGGGGGATCCTCAGTGAGTGGGATTGTCATAGCGACTGTAACAATGGGCTCAAACAACAATTGTGGGGATGGCAGAAGACTGGGCCGTGTTTCCTTCTGCTGTGGATAGGGTTTCTACGAGTCAGACCTGACTGGAGGGCACCTAACAAACAAACATTCAAATATTGAGCCCTGGTGGTACAGTGGGTTGTGTTGGGCTGCTAACCAGAGGTTGGCAGTTTAAACGCACAAGTTGCTCTAAGAGAAAGATAAGGCTCTCTGTTCCCGTAAGAATTTATAGTCTTAGAAACCATGAACAGTCCTTCTCTGTCCTATCGGATCACAATCTAAAACAATGTGTTATGTTCTATCAGGAATACAAAATAAACTCATGAATTTACCAAGACATCATTTTTAAGAGTATAATGAGGATGGGAATAAACTAAACTAATACAATAGATGAAATAAGCACTTCACTGTCTGCATTGTTTTCACAGTTTCAATTGGTTGTGCTTACTTATTAAAACACATCCATAAAAGCAAGGGATTGAATGTATTTTTAAGAATTATGATGAAGTTGAAACTGGAAGTTTCAGCATGTATAGTGTTTTTGAGTATTGAATAAGATGAAACATGTAAAACAAGACAAAGCCATAGGAAGGAAAAGGAAAAGAGGAAACAAACTCAATGAATGGAAATTGTTACTACTATCACTTGTATATTTAAACTTTATGAAGTCAGAAGAAAAAAATATTTCTAATTACTCTGAATCAGTTTTCTAAAATATATTGAAAAAGAGGCAAGGAAGATATTGAAAGAGAGCTAACCATAAAAAGAATCCTGCTCTTTCCCTGATATTAGTTTCCAGTGTGATTGCAAATGACCATAGTAAACCTACAGGCAATTTGGCAACGTGGAGCAGAAACAGGACAGAGCAATAATATACTTCTGACATTTATCATAGAGAAATATAAGAAATCATAAACTGTGCAGTCAGAGAAAACAATTAACAAGAACCTGGTAACTGAACTTGAAGTCATTGCACAAACTCATTTGACAGCTAGTACTTACATTTCTCATTTTTAAAGTGGTGGTTGGAAATTCAACTCAGATAATGCTGTAAAACCATTATAAATGTTTCTTACCCCAAAGTGTTCTCCTCATTCTTAGAAATCTCCGAACTCTGTATCATTTTCATGGCATTTTCCCACATTCTAACTAGTTTAGTGAGCCCCCATGGCACAGTATTTAAATACTACTCAGTTGCTAACCAAAAGACCAGCGATTTGTACTCATAACTGGTCTGGTGTGACAATCTGCTTCTGTTGAGATCTGTAGCCGTGGAAACCCTGTAGGCAGTTCTACTGTGTTTATAGGGTCACTCTGAGCCAGAATGGACTTGATGGCAATGGGTTTGTTGGTTGGTTGGCTAACTGGTTTGAGGATTTCTTTTGAGTACTTGTTCTATGCTTTTCTTCTTGAGTATAGCAAATTTGAAGGCTTAAATAATGTCATTAACCTTTGGCTTTTCTCAGGTACCTACCATGTAGCTTGCATATAATAAAAACTCATTGAACTCGGTCTGTAAATGAGGAGATGAAAATATGTTTTCTAAAAGTAAAGAACTGAAATGTATAAACAGAACTGCTTAAATTCAGTAGTGCCTGTTCTCATTATCATTGAAAAAGATAGCCATTGTATTTACCCCTCTATTGTATTTACCCCTCTTCTAATAAAGACAAATAGATGTCAAGCAAGATAGTTACCAAGGAATGTAAGTCTCCAGTTTTTGAAGTTAAAAGACTTCCAATCCTTCAGGCATAGCTCCGTCTGACAGGAACTTCAAATATTTGGCCTTGAGGTATCAGACATAAAGGCACATTGCTACCCCATTATTCAGCTATGAAGCTGGCTCCTTTGTTCTTCATTCAAGAAATATGTTAGTCTAGAGCAGATGCTAGAATTGAGAATTCTAATGACCCCCATTTGTCTCTGACCATCTATTATTGTACCTGTAAAGAAAAAAAGCAACCGATGTAGAAGATCCAGTGAGACATCTTCTTATTGAGGCCCTCCATGTTTTCTTCCATCCTGCCCCTACCATCCCAAACATGCTCTTTCCATTCTTAGAACTCTCGCAGGACTGTGGATCATTTGCATGTTTTTTTTTTTTTTAATATTCTAACTACATCACTTTGTATCTCTCAGTGCCATACAGAGGATTCCAGTATCATTGTCTAAATATTATTTTCTATTAAACCTGAGATAGCTTTATTTGGAAAAGTGACCAAAACATTGTTGTTCCTTAATACACACACACACACACACACACACATATATATATACTTCCTCAAGTGCCAGATGGTTTCATTTCTACATCGTTGTTGATCTTCCTATGACACTTGCCAGGAGAAAGTTAGGGACACCTCTTCACATGTTTCTTAAAGTAGCCTCTCCAGATGTACCCCAGTAAAGATAATACCTTGCAAACCATAAATAAAATGGCCATAACAAGCTCAAATCAGGAATTTGTTAGCCAGTAGGAAGGATTTTCATTTTCCTCAACCAAATTCAATAAATAGGATAGCAGGGAATTGAATAGAGTGTGTGCTTTTTTGCCAACACTATAAACTGACCTCAGATCAACTGAAAAATAAATGTTTAAGGAGAGGGTTCAAGACACGGGCATTTTTCTTAAAAGCTCTTTCAGTGAATCTAACAACATTTAGTTAGGTTGAGAAGCGTGATAGAGGGCCTACTGTTAGAAGGCACACATCATCCTGTGTGCCACTGAGTTGATTACAACTCACAGTGAACCTGTCTAGGGTTTCCAAGGCTGTAAATCTTTATGGAAGCTGAAAGCCTCAACTTTCTCCCACAGAGACACTGGTGGATTCGAACAACCAAGGCTGAGGTTAACAACCCAACATGAAACACTCTACTACCAGGGTTCCAAAGAAGGATCGTCATCCCCTCTCTGTAAACTGAAAAAAGCTACACATTCTTACTGTTTTTAAAATAAAATGATTACAGATAAGAAACATGAGAAAAACCCATGTATAATTCTGATCTCTTAAGATAAAAATGATTAAAACCTTAGTATATTTTCTTCTAGGTCTGTTACTTTGCATGGCTACCTGAAAACATGTGTATCTACAAACCCTGTTTTGTGTTCTGCATTTTCACCTCATATATTATACAAATATTTAGAATCATAATTCCATTGAGAAGATAGCTGATAATGTAGGAAAAAATGTCAATGAGATTTAGCGACTGATGCTTTTCCTTACATAATGTGTCAGTCCAAGAAGTCTAATTCATCAGCAGAATGACCCTATCAGCAAGAAAACATTACCAAACTCACTTACTGAGAAATCAGCGCTCCTTCCTTCCTTTCGCCCTCTTTCCCATTCTTTCTCCCTATTTCCTTTATTTCTACAAATAAAATAGATTTATAACATTGAAAAATAGATTGAATATGGAGAAACTGGAAACTTTATCTACTCTTGGTGGGAATGTAAAATGGTGCAGTTGCTTTGGAAACCAGTTAGACAAAGAGTTCAACACAATTACCATATGACCTAGTGATCTCACTCCAAGTATTTACCCAAAAGAAATGAAACATAGTTTCCCACAAAAACTTGTACACAAATGTTCAAAGAAACATTACTCATAATAGCCCAAAGTATAAATAACCTAAACGTCTACCCACTGATGAGATGATAAATACTATGTAATAGTCAATAAAATACATATTATTCACCAATAAAATGAAATAAAGTACTGATACAGGTTACCAGGAGTCCTGGTGTGGTGCTGTTGGCTAATGTGCTGAACTGCAAAGTCGGTTTGAACCACAAGGATGACAGCTCAAGCAAGTTCACCAGCTACTCCTTGGAAACCCTATACAGGGGCACTATGGGTAGGAACCAACTTAACAACACTATGCTACAAATGGATAATCCTCGAAAATGTTGTTGTTGTTTGCCATGGAGAAATGCCTAACTCATAGAGACCCTTTGTGTGCAGAGTAGAACGGCCCCATTAAGTTTTCAAGGCTGCGACTTTCCAGGAGCAGATCACTAGGCCTTTCTTTCCAAGTGCTTCTGAGTGGGTTTGAACCACCAACCTTTTGGGCCACCCAGGATTCCTTTGAAAACATGATGATGATGGTGGTTGTGTGCGGTGGAGTCAGTTCTGAGACCCTGTATAGGGTTTCCAAGGTTGTAAATCCTTACCAGAGCAGAAAGCCTCATCTATCTCTCTAGGAGACGCTGGTAGATAAGAACTGCTGACCTTGCCGTTAGCAACGCAGTTCTTAATCCACTACACTACCAGGGCTCCTTTTGAAAATACATACTAAGTGAAAAACATCACATAACGTATCGTGTGATGTATCCAGAAGAGGCAAATTTATAGAATGGTGGTTTCCTGAGATTGGGGTTGAAAAGGGGGATTTGCAACGAATGCACAATGCTATGAATATATAGTTTTATAAACACTGAATTCTATGGTTTCCGAAGTATATCTCAATGAGACTGCGGGGTTTTTTTTGTTGTTGTTGTTTGTTTGTTTTTAAGATTAAAACCTTAAATCCCTTACTTCACATCTTAATACTGATGTCACTCATTAATTCCCTCTTTTTGAAGTGATTCTTCTCCATTCATACTCTTTCTTTCCTTCCTAACTACGTTTTTGTTTTTAAATGCAGTTGAACTGATTCCAACTCATAATAGCCCTGGTAGCATAGTGGTTACGAATTGGGCTGCGAACCGCAAGGTCAGCAGTTTGAAACTACCAGCCGCTCCGCGGAAGAAAGATGAAGCGTTCTGCTCCGGTAAAGATTTATAGCCTTGGAAACCCTGTTCAGGGTCGCTATGGGTCGGAACTGACTTGATGGCACTTAACAACAACATAGGGCTTCTGAGGAGTGGCTGGTGGGTTTGACTTGCTGACCTTGTAATTAGCAGTCCAGTGCTTATCCTACAGTGTCACACCAGGACTAAGTGAACTGATGAGAACCACTTTACCATCTCCTCCAGGGGAAAAAAAAAAAAAGAAAGATAATTATAATACCTGCTTATTGTTAAGTGCCGAGAAATCAGTTCCAACACTTAATAGGGTTTCCAAGGAGCTGCTGGTGGGTTTGAGCAACTGACCTTGTGGTTAACAGTCCAATACTTAACCTATGGTGCCACACCAGAACTCCAAAACCTGCTCTGTTGTTGTTGTTAAGTGCTGTAGAGTCAGTTCTGACTCATAGTGACTCTGTATAGGGTTTCAAAAGAGCAGCTGGTAAGCTTGAACCGCTGACCTTGCAGTTCAAATGGCTTTGCAGTCTGGCACATTAACCCACAGCGCCATAAAAACTGCTTAGTTCTTATATAAAACAAGTTGTTAATTAGCTAAATTCCTTGTTTGTCCTTTTTATTATCTTCTGAAAACACACATTAAGATTAACTCAATGCTATTCTGAAAAAAGTTCTCATTGAAAAATTCCATTTTGGTTAACTTACCACCAAAAATAAACAAAACAATTGTTGTCTAGCTGATTCTGACTCATGGCAATCCCATGTCTGTTAGAATAAAACTGTACTTCATAGGGTTTTCAATGACCAATTTTTCAGAAGTAGATGGTTAGGCCTTATTTGCAAGGTGTCTCTGGGTGGGCATGAACCTTTAATGTTTGGGTTAGCAGTCAAGCGTGTTAACAGTTTGCACCACCCTGGAACTTCACTGATGCTTGGACTTCCTGAAAAATGTAGGTAATAATGATTTAGACTGGAAAGGGGCTGAGAGATGAGAAAGAGGAAGTTGGGTTTGCTAAGAGAACTGCAGGGAGTTATGAAATTGAGGAGCATTTTGTATTGATAAGGATGGGCCTAACAGCAATTGCTACGTTGTCCCTGATTGTTTGTTGTGGTTAACTTGATTAAAGACAAGTTTAGAATCAACTTAAGCTCAGCTGGTCAAATTCAACTGTTACTCTAAATTGCATTTGGACATTTGGATATAGCAATTTGAGGTCTTCTGGGGACTTTCTCCCATTTGCTTTCAAGTGGTCTAAAATAATGTGAAATTTTCTGGTCTATCAGAGACTGGCTGGACATATGCAGTAGGAAGTTGGCCATGAACTAATCTCTTAGGGCAGACATCCCAGAACTGGTGGGTGCATTCCCTTAGATTTTCAAAAGCCTTGTGTTTGTAAGTGCTGTTGAGTTAATTCTGATTCATAGCAACCCTGTACAGAGTTTCCAAGGAACAGCTGGTGGGTTTGAACCACCAACATTATGGTGCTGACCCCACAGTGCCACAGGGGTCAAAAAAAAAAAGGAAAGCCCACAAAGCATTGTCCATAAGTTTAGATACGAAATGATTTAAAAGAAACTGTGAGAGGAAAAGGTCATTTAAAATGGAGCTTTATAGTCTTACAAAAATTTTTAAAACTAGAAATAAAAAACAACCTATAGCCTTTGAGCCAACTTTATAGATACTCAATTCATATCTATATGAATCCATTAAAATAGATGGATCTATAAAAAAAAAAATAGATGAATCTATTAATGTTGTACTCATGGTCCATCCAAGAAAGGTCTCTTTCTGTACAGAAAAGTAATGGTATACAAAATAAATGGTGTATTATACTATGGCAGCCTTATAAAATCAACTATTAGAATCTTTAGTAAATGTCAATGGCCTTAACGCAGGTTGTGTCCATTTCTTTTGAGCAAGAGTCCCAGATATACCAGCCCTTGCCAAAATGTAGCCCCAATAAGTTTCTGACACTGTAAGTTAGCAGTTGTTGTTGTTGTTAAGTGCCGTTGAGTCAGTTCCGACCCATAGCGACCCTGTACAGGGTTTCCAAGGGTGTAAATCAAACTTTAATGTGCATATGAATCATTAGAGCTTGAGAACCACCAACAGATAGTCTCCAATAAATATTATTGGGTTTCTTGCTGATACTGTGGTTGAATTGTCTGAAGTCTACCATAAGTGATAACTATGTTAACCTCTCCCACAACACCCTGCAGTATTACTGTAGCAATTATTACTCTGCTGGGACACTGTGGGATAAAGCATTGGGCCACAAAGTCAATGGTTCAAACTCACCAGCTGCTCCTTGGAAACCCTATACAGGATCACTATTAGTTGGAACCAACTCAACAGCACTTAACAACAATTTTAATATTAAGGAGCTCTGGTGGTACAGTGACTAAGCATTTGACTGGGTCTGGAAGGTAAAGCTGAAGCCCAGGGCTAAGGGATCTCCACATAGAATCCAGAGATCATGGTCAACATTAAGTCTGGAGGGCAGATCCACTACTTAGATGATCTCAGAGAAATGAGGGTTATTCTCAAGATTTGGGAGTGAATGTAAATTGTTCTGCTAAGTTTTTTTTTACTTGCTTGGTATCCGTCATTGCTTCTTTCTTTTCAATTTCCCCCATCCATAACTGAAATGTCTATTTTGTACCTGTTCCAACATTGTACTTTGGAATCAGATAATTTTGAGTCTAGATTTCATAGATTCACACAAATAACTAGTAATTTTACCCAAGATGGTGGTGGTGGTTATGTGCCGTGGAGTTGGTTCCCACTCATAGCGACCCTGCACAGGGTTTCCGAAGCTGTAAATCTTTATGGGAGCAGAAAGCCTCATCTTTCTCCCGTGGACCAGCTGGTAGTTTCAAACTGCTGACCTGGTGGTTCACTAATACACATAAATTCTCACCCACATTTGATTTTGATCATTCAGAAGATGAGATTTTGGACTTGGAGTCAATTTCCTAATTCAGGGATGATGTTAATAGTTGAATGCATTTTACATAATGCAAGGACATGAATTTGGAGGAACATGAATATATGTGTGGTAAATTGTGTATACCCCAACCCAAACTATGTGTCCACTTGACTAAGGCATGATTTCTAGTATTGTAATTTTCCTCTGGTTTATGATCTGATGTAACTATCCTCTATTTTGAGATGTAGTACAAATCCTGACTTCAGTGTATAAATGATGCAGGATTGGGCTATGTAATGAGGATTAACTTTTTTTTACTATGTTAATGAGGCAGGTTTAGGGTAGGTTGAAACATCTTTACTTTAGCCTTGATCTCATGTAAGTGGTCTGTATTATCTTTTATCTTATAAGAGATAAAAAGAAAGAGAAATGAACAGAATTCCTCCTAGACTCAGGGTAAAATCAGTGCCAAGACACCTGGAGATCTCCAAAGAATACTTGGCCCACAGAGTTGAAAGAAGACAAGGATCTTCCCACAGAGTGAATCAAGAGAGAAGTCTGCCTAGAGCTGGTGCTCTGAGTTTAGACTTGGAGCCTCCAAAACTGTGAGAGACTAGATGTCTGTTTATTAGAAGCCAACCACTGATGGTATTTCTATAATAGCAGCTCTAGATTACTAAAACACCATCTGTAAAAGGATTGTGTTACATCTTGTTAAATGCAAATCTATTCAGGTGTTAATATAGCAGTCACTGTGAGTCATTTGTTTTTCAGAATATTGTCTTTAAAGAAGTAATCAGATGTAACAAAAGCAACTCAAGACTTGGAACACACATTTAAGATAACTTACAAAAGATCATTCACAATTAGCAGCAATTTAGAAGATAGACAACCGATTTTAAGATGTTAATCAGCAGAGTGCACATTAAAACCAGAAGACTGCCTTGTGTGAGAAGTTTGAATACTGTGTTTTAAAGACAATGAAACTGGAATAAGTAGACTGACTGATGGTTTAAATATGCATTATCTGATTTTGAAATATTTAAGACAGTGAAAATCGGATTATTTATCCTAGTTTATATATTCCTTGAGGGTTTGGATGTGTCAGAAACTTATCAGGTAACTACTAAAAGTCGAAATTATTAACCCTAGGAATAAAAAGTGGTATTTTGGCTTCCATAAAGTGATTCAGTGTAATTCTTCAGAGAAATACCTGGATTCAAAAAATATATATGTGGAGTCCTGGTGTGTCACTGTAGGATAAGCACTGGACCCCAAGGTCAGTGGCTCAAACTCACCAGTCGCTCCTTGGAAACCCTGTACAGGACCACTATGAGTCAGAACTGACTTGATAGAACTTAACAACAGCAACATATAGATCTGTGGAGTCCTGGTGTGTTGCTATAGGATAAGCGCTGGACCGCAAAGTTGGTTTGAACCACCAGCATGACAGTTCAAATACACCAGCTACTCCTCAGAAACCGTATGCAGGGTCACTATGTGTTGGCAGTGTATCCATAACACTTATGTAGTGGGTGTTAAGTAATGTGTTAGTGCTTTAATAGGGCTGTTGTTATAGAAATTCCACCAGGGCATGGCTTTGCCAAACAGAATTTTAATAAATTTCTGTTTGTCAAAGCCATGCCCTGGTGGAATTTCTATAACAGCAGCCCTAGGTAACTAAGGCACCGTCTGTAAAAGGGTTGTGCTACATCTTGTTATGAGAAAGATGAGGCTATCTGCTCCCCTAAAGATTTATAGCCTCAGAAGCCCTATGCAGGGGGTTGCTGTGAGTTAGAACTGACTCTAATACCGAACATCAACATATATATAAATGAAATATATATTTAAAAGTTCAAGGAAGAATTCTATTATCTTAATTTAATTTTTCTACAAACTTTTTGAATCACTGGTATGGGCCAAGTAGTTGGGCTAAATGAAATCTTAGGTTCCTTAAAACAATTTTATAATTGTTATATGACGGAATTTAAAACACATGAATTGTTAAAAGAGACAGAACTTGTTTGAATTCTACTTCTGGCACTTTCTAATTATATGAGTAATTTATTAAATTTCTCTGAATTTCAGGTTTCTAATCATTGAAAGTCTTGTTGTGGCATTGTGGGTTAATGTGCCAGACTGCAAAGCCATTTGAACTGCAAGGTCAGAGGTTCAAGCTCACCAGCTGCTCCTAGGAAACCCTATACAGGGTCGCTATGGGTCGGAACCGACTCAACGGCACTTAACAACAAACAACAATCATTAAAATAGGATTAAAAGTAAAATATTACTCTGCAAAGTTATTGTGAAGATTACTAAAAATGAAGATACCATACCTACAAAAGACACAAAAGCTTCCAGTGGAAAAAAATATCAAACATTACAAATTTTGTTAAAAGGGTAAGGAATCAGAGTGGCAACAGGCTTGCCAGCTGTAACACTGAGAGGTTAAAGACAAAGAATAGCCCCTCACAATACTGAGTAAAAACGATTTTCATCCAGATTTCTGCACCTATTGAATCCCTTAATCAAGTTGTTGTTGTTGTTAAGTGTCATCGAATCGATTCCTACCTATAGTGACCATTTATAGGGTTTCCAAGGAGCAGCTGGTGAGCTTGAATCACTGACCTTGCAGTTCAAATGACTTTGCAGTCTGACCCATTAGCCCACAGCACCACACCAGGACTTCTTAATCAAGTAGGAGTGTATAATAAAGACACCTTTACAACTGCAATATCTAAAAACTCCAATGGGTCAGAACTGATGTGACAGCACAACAACAACAACAACACTTTAGGATGTTGTTGTTGTGAAGTGCCGTCAAGTCGATTCCAACCCATAGCAACCCTGTATAGGGTTTCCGAGAAACAGCTGGTGAGCTTGAACCACTGACCTTGCAGTTCAAATGGCTTTGTAGCCTGGCGCATTAGCCCACATTGCCACACCAGGACTCCACTTCAGGATAGTTTCCAGTAAACAAGGGAGAAGTCAACAAGGAAAAAATGAAACTCAGTAGGTCTCCTGATAGCCATGCCCACAAGAGAATGTGTATAACCCAGAAGACCATTTTATTAATTTTCCATGAGAAAATACAATTATCAAGTGCCCTGGAATACTTTACCATCTAGTCATTACATTCTTTCCCCAGAGAAAAATTTACTTTACAGACATGATTATAGTCAGTAGAGTGTTGCTTTGTAAATATGAATCAAAGCAAGATTCTCTATTAGTGCAAATGTACTCATGTCTGCTGTCAAGATATAGTATATAGAAGTCTTTTGTGATATTTCCACCCCACTCTAGATAGTAGGGAAAACAACAAGTTCCAATTCCATGTGTTAGTCTATAGTTATTTTTCATCTTCTCTAGTAAGTAATTTTCACTCAGTATGCCATTCTATTTACTAATTAGAGGTTTTTGAAATTGCCTCAATTACATATTTACAAATCATCTTTTTAGAGTTGATTACTTTTACAACACTCATGGAAGCAGCAGCCAAGAAATCAAATGATGTATTGCATTAGGCAAATCTGCTGTACAAGACCTTTTCAAAGTGTTGAAGAGCAAAGATGTCAGCTTGAGGACTAAGGTGCGCCTGACTCAAGTCACGGTATTTTCAATAACCTCATATGCATGTGAAAGTTGGAAAGTGAATAAGGAAGACTGTAGAAGAATTGATGCCTTTGAGTTATGGTGCTGTAGGGCAACATTGAAAGTACCATGGGCTGTCAAAAGAACAAACTGATCTGTGTTAGAAGTGCAGCCAGAGTGCTCCTTGGAGCCCAGGATGGCCTGACTTTGTCTCTCATACATTGGACATATTGTCAGGAGGTACCAGTCACTGGAGAGGGATAGCATGGTTGGTACGGTGGAGGGTCAGAGAAAAAGAGGAAGACCCCCAACGAGATGGATTGGCCAAGTGGCAGCATCAATGGGCTGAAGTGTGGCAACAATTGTGAGCTTTGCCCAGGACCAGGCAGTGTTCTATTGTGCACAGGGTCGCTATGAGTCAGTACTTGATGGCACCTAACAACAACAACAACTTTTACTCTTCAATGATTATGTATGATTCTTAATTCTTTCATTCCTTATGTATCTATAAGAACTACATACAGAAGGTTTTGGGAAAAATTCCCTTATCTTTTAATTCCATTTTTCCATGAGCTCTTGAAGTTCTCTGCCTTGTATGTCTCCCTGAACACGCAATAAAGTTAAGAGGAATTCTCAAATATGTTCATCACAAAACAAACTGAGTATTATGAGTTTATGCAAAATACTCACCTTATTCAAAGCATATTTGATTGCAATGAGCAGAAGCAAGCTTAAGAGAAGGGTGATAATTATAATGATATATGAATATTGTAAGGAAAACCCACACCATCAAGTTTATGATGGATATATTTGGAGACTCTGACACAAAGAGATATTGTATCATTATTGTAGCAGTCTACCATTTTGGGGGCCAGACTACCCTGCATTCTAGTTATCATTAACATGGCTCAGTTATACAACATATGTCTAATTATTTTTGGTTTTTCAATCTTTTTCATTTTAGAACATGAATTTTCTGAGATCAATATGTATCTATATATTCTGTACTTTGAATGGTCATAGGCATCCTTTGTAATCACATCATGCACACACAAACACACTCACTCACCCATGTACACACACTAGCCATTCAAATTCCATTCCAAAACTGTTCAAGAAGAGTCCAAATAAGAAAACTTAGTAAAATTTCAAAATAAAGTGTACTTTTTTTTTTTACATTTTTATTGTGAACTGAGTGATAGTTTACATGGGAGAATATCAGTTCTATACTCATCATTTCATTGCAGTTATTACAATCCCTGCCGTGCAACATCATTCAACAGTAGTTGCTTCTATTTCCTCTGTTTTTTTGGTTTTGTTTTTGGGGGACAGGGAGGCATGGGAATTTATAATCATTTAAACAACCAAAGGGCACATTCGGCAAGCCTGCCTCCTGGCCACCAGCACTCAGTCTTTCTCTTTCCCTTCATACCCTCATCTCTGTCTCCATTTATGGTGCTTCTCAGGATAGGGTCCCACATTCTGCTCATGCTTTTCTCCCTTAATGGTCCTATGGTCCTCTGTTCCTGGACTGTAATATTAATTACTGACCTCTTTTTGTTACAAAACTTCTATCTTTACAGTTGTGACAGTCACAATTAGTCATGATAACAATTATTCACTACTGAATCATAAGAATCTTATCCCCATCTCCTTTCACCATACCTGACTAAACAAGATGAAAACTACTCAGTGGGGATTCTACCTTCCCTTGCACACTCTGAAACTATACTCCCTCTTGAAAACTAGTAAGCTAGTCACTTAATGCCTTTTTAGCACCCCCATTTTAGGTAGCCAATGTCTAAATTGCCCACTCCTATCAACCTTGTATACAGAGGGCATAGGATTGATACTTGATGTGATACAATTTACACTCGTTTCCTTTATCAAAAATTGATTTTTTATCTTCCTCTAGTCAAGTTCTGGTGTGGACCTGTGGGCTAATGCGTCAGACTGCAAAGTCATTTGAACTGCAAGATCAGTGGTTCAAGCTCACCAGCTGCTCCTTGGAAACCCTATACAGGATCGCTATGGGTTGGAATCGACTCGACAGCACTTAACAACAAAAAGTCAAGTTCTGATCATCAAGTCACTGAGGCTAGGTTGAATGGCTAGGAAGTTTGGGCATTCTTGTGCATCTCCCCTCACTTCATATCAGCTGGATGCTTCACAAAGAGTGCTTTTGATAGTGAGTTTTTAAAAAGTCTCAGGTTAGACAACATTTTGTAAAAGTATAGGGTCCACCTAAAGTTTCCATGCTTGCTAGTTAAATTTTATCTATCCTATAACCACTAATGTATCCACTAGTCCCAGTCCCTTTGGTCTTTTTGTTTAAATCATTTCTCATTGAGGAAATCCTGTGATAATGAATGTAAATTCATCCCTACCACTAAAATAATTGGAATCCTGGTGTGGCACTGCAGGTTAATGCGCTTGCTTCACTGCAAGGTCGGTTTGAACTGCAATGTCAATTCAAGCTCACCACCCTCTCCTCAGGTACCCTATACATGATCACTGTAAGTTGGAACCAACTTGACAGCACTTAGCAACAAGAACAACAACCAGAATAGTTATTAAAGAATTTCAGTGACATGCTGAAATGGGGAATATTATGACCTCTGGAGTATTACAATCACCACTGAAATCAAGATTGTAAGTGCCGTCAAGTTGCTTCCAACTCACAGTGACCCTTTCCAAGAGGTGGTGGTCCAGTGCTTATCCTACAGCACCACAATTAGGGACTGCAAATGAAAGGAGTGAAAAGATAGTCTAAGCATGTGGAAATATTAGGGAGCAGAGCAGCTGGAAGGGAAATGCTAGTGCAAAAAAAGGACAGAAAGGAATGCTGTGTCCACATCAAAGATGGAAGGGATATGAAAGGTGGAAAAGAGGAATGAACTATTAAAGATTCAGTGTGTTTCAAGCAATTGAACTAACTTCATATTAACTGTCACACTAAGGTTCTCTTCAAATAGACAGGAATCTGGGGACCATTTGTGAGGTATTCTGTCCTTTGTTTAAGGCTGTCTTGAATAAGGGGTCTATCTACATTGAAAGACATAAAGCTTCTTTCAGATGAAAGATATTTCCAAGCTTATATACTCATATACTAGGCAGAGTTTCCTAATCTGTAATATGTGATCTCCCAATGGGATCCATGGATAGAATTCTGAGACTTTGTAAACTTGGTTGGAAAAACAATTATTTAGATTTTTCTTAGCCTCCATCTGAAATTTAGCATTCTTTCCAAATATGGATATAAGTAACATGCCACAATAGTATTAGCAGTACTTGGAACTTTGTCATAAATAGAAGTCATCAATTTTTTTTATCTTATTATAATGTTTACAGATACATAAACTTCATTACTTCTTTTGCATTACAGTAACTACTAGACCTGCCCCCAGACATTGTTATCAGAAGTACCAAAGAAATATTTCTCTTCCCATATCACACACACAAAAATGTTTTTTGATAACTGTATTTTAATATCATTAGTTTCCTCTGAACTTTTAAATAGTTTACTTTAGGGACTTGAAAACAATCTAGAAAAGGTTTCATGTGCTTTCATAAATCATGTTTGTTGTTGTTAGGTG
>NW_006408519.1:9902681-9909628 GCF_000296735.1 Chrysochloris asiatica
AAAGCCTTTGCATAGTCAATAAAGCACAGGTAAACATCTTTCTGATACTCTTTGCTTTCAGTTAAGATCCATCAGACATCAGCAATGATATCCCTCATTCCACAGCCTCTTCTGAATCCGGCTTGAACCTCTGGAAGTTCTCTGTCAATTTATGATTATAGCTGTTTCTGTATTACCTTTAGCAAATTATGATTAAGGGGACTCAAATATACATGATATAATTAGTACTCTCATGAAAATTAAAATTATCTTTTTATTTTATAAGCAATACAGAAGCATAAAAAAAAAATCAAATAGTTCAGAAGCATCTGCGTTTGCTTCACAGACTCCTACTACCCAAAGGCAGCCATTGTTCACTATATGGTATGTATCCTTGTTGATATTTTCTTGTCTATTAGAAATATCTATTTTATAGTATTTTAGAATGTATAAATAGACTTTGGAAGACTCATGACAAGGCTTACATGTTTATTTGGACTCCTAGCCTCTAAACATGTAAGACAATAAGTATCTGATTTTTGAGTTTCCCCTCTCAAAAAGGTATAAATTGAATCACAACATACATATCATCCTACAGCTTGGCTTTTCAATTTAACAGTATATTGTGACCATTTCTCCATACCGTTACATACAGATTTGTCTCATTATATTATAATTATGAAATAACATGTCATGGTATTGTTATACCACAAGTTATTGAATTGGTTTTCTACTAGTAGTCAGTTTAGTATTTCATATAAGGTGCGGTGAATGTCTTTATTCACAGAGATTATATTGAAAATATTTAACAATCTTAATTGGATATCATATGGAATCCTGGTATGGCACTGTAGGATTAGCACTGGACTGGGAACCACAAGGTTGACAGTTCAAATCTACCATCTGCTCCTCAGAAACTCTGTATAGGGTTGCTATGAGTTAGAATGACATCAACCATTGTGTAGTGAACAACCGAAATGGATCCCAACTTTGGTGCTGGAACAAGGTCCTTCCTCATGGCCTCCTAATGGGTCCAGCATTAATCCTTTAATAGCTGGATCATAAAAGACTCGCTTTAAAGGGCTGGGTAGCTAAGGTATTGGGTTAGGAACCCAAGAAGCTCAGTGTTAGAACCATTTATCACCAAATACAGAAGCATTTCTGTGTTTTAACAACCATCATGGCTATAACTTTGCCTAATGGCTATATATGATGATAAATCCTTCATGTATCTTTGAATATTATGTAAGTGTATTTATTGGTTTAAATTTCTAGTGTGCTATTGCTGAATCAAAGCAAATACATATTTTTTATTTACATAAATGTTGCAAAGTTGCTCTTCAAAAAAATGGACTCATTTCATCTTCCTGTATATGTGCATAGAAATCTTAATACTTAGTATTAAGTCTTCATTATTGCTTAGTATATGCTTTACAGAAATTTATATTGTTCTCTTTTATTTTACAATTTAAAAAATTACGAGTGAGGTGGAATATTTCATTGCTTACACAATTAGTATTTTCTTGTCTGGGGACAGATACCTTGAGTCCTTTGTCCATTCTGCTACTGAGTTTTAATTTGTCTTAAATGGCATTTTAAAGAGTTAAAAAACATATAGACTAAAGTAATTAGCCTTTTGTCTACCATACTTATGTTTATTTTTCCAAATTTTTAATTTATTGATGTTCCTAGTTGTACAGAAAACTTTTATTCCTATATACTCAAAATTATCACTTGAGCTTTTGGATTTTGGGTCTCATGTTACTTTTTAAAAGCTTCCTATTCCTTGTTTATTAAAAACAGTCATCTGAGGTTTTTGTTTTTTTTTTAAACTACTTTTATGGTTTTAGTTTAAGATTTTTTGATCCATCTGGAATTTATTTTAGTATAATGAATGAGGTAGGAACATAGCTTAATTATTTTCCAAATGACAAGCCCATTGCTCCAACACTATTTATCGACTAATCAGTCTTTCCTCCAGATTATACAAAATTTTTAAATGTACTGGAGTCCATTTTTAGATTTTCTGATCTGTTCCAGTGTCACACTGTTTTAATTACTGCAACTTTATAATATGTTTTAATATTAACAGCATTCTCCCTCTTTAGCACTCTTTTTTTTTTTCAGATTTTCTTAACAATATTACATATTTCATATGCACCATAAAAGTTTTTATTATTTTTTTTACATTTCACCAAAAAGGGTTTTCTAATTAGGATCAAAGTTAATTGCTGGATGATATTAGAGACAATTGATATCAATAATATTGAATCATTCTAGGAAAAAATGTCTTCTTCTGTACTGATGTGTTCAGTAGAACTTTAATGTTTGCTTTGCCTTTTACAAAGTTGTGTTCTTGAATTTTTTTTATTTTGAATAGGATCTTTTAATAACATATAATTTTCAACCAATTTTTTGGGGTGTATATGAAGTTGCTGATTTTTTGTTTAAATTTTAAGCTAGTATGTTTACTGAATTCTAATTATTTCCCATTGTTTTAACTTGCTTCTTTTGGACTTTCTATGTAAACAACCATCCCACCTGAGAATACTATCTCTTCTTTCACACTTTTTATATCTTTTATTTCATTCTCTTGTCTAGTAGCATTTTTCAATATAAGAAAAACCTCAAAGTAATATAATCATGATAGAAACTTATTCCAGAGACAAAATCTCAGGTTAAAATAAAATGATAGAACTAAAACTCTGTGTTCACAGGAGCGGCTTTCATATGTAGTCTTCACTGTATTAATCATTTTGACCATATTTTCAAGTCTAATACACACCTCCTGCTTCAAAATTGCCCTAACATTTAAAAAATAAAAACACTTATAGCTGTGGACAGCTATAAATAACCATAATAGAAGGCATTCACATTATGCTTTCAAAATGCACTTGTTTAGTTTTATTTTGCCAATAACTTAAAACACATGTAAAGGGCAAATTCTTCTGCACAATCATATTCTACAAGTGGCATGTACAGTAACTGATAGCATTTGACAAGTTTTTACCAGCTGATTTCTTTTCAGAGATTGAAAAGCCAGTTGTTATAATCAGTGCAAAGTGGAAAAACATGTATCTTTCCAACCCAAGGACTGTTTTCTGGATTATTTTTTTCACCTGTGTTAAATTGTGTTTCTACAACAGCAGCTTTGCTGGACGTGTTGCAATGCCTTTTCCCTTTGTTCCTGTTGCAGAAGCTGCAGGTCAGTAACGTAGTTCTGCTCATTAGATACTATTTGGTGATGAGATGTATAACTTAAAGTTGAAGATATCAATGGACTTCCAAATGTTCCAACTCTTTTAAAGATCAACTTGAAAAGCTATTGGGCTTTATATACATAAAAACACCACTTCCATTTCCTCATTTGTAATGCCACAGGACAGCTATCAGGACAGAACAGGAATAGGAGTGATGCACAGAAAGGAAGCCTTTGAGGCCCTTCTTCAGTAATGAACATTAGAACTGAAAGTACCTAAGGAAACTCAGATTTGAACTGTGGATACTTATTTACATGGAACAAAAAGTATCTCCTCCACTCTGGTGTGCTGATATGTATCATGGCCCCTTTCCTATACATTGAACTTCTGGGCCTGGAGTATAAGCAGAGATAGATGAGAAGACAAAAGTGTTGCATGTTCAAGGTTGAATGATGGAAAGATTACCGTTGCTTGAAGAATAGGGAGTTCTATGGTTCCTTAATTCTACTGACTTTCCAGGTAGATACAAGAAGCTTTTTTCTACACATACTATGAAACTATATTTCCCAAGTTTTAGGAAACAATTTTGATGGTTTGTTTATATTTAAAATTTTGCTATCTATTGAAGATTTCTCCCGTGGAGCAGCTAGTAGTTTTGAACTGCTGATCTTGAGGTTCGCAGCCCGATTCGTAACCACTACGCTACCAGAGCTCCTTAGATGAGGCGTTCTGCTCCCATAAAGATTTACAGCCTCGGAAACCCTGTACAGGGTCGCTATGAGTCAGAACCGACTCCATGGCACACAACAACAACAACATTGAAGATTTAGTACTTCTTGAATATGGTTTTCTAAATAACTTTAAAAAGTTAATAATGACAAATTTGGTAAATCTGCCAGTGATCAAGATCCAAGAGGAAGAGGGCTAAGTTTATTTTAAATCTCTCCTAGTCAACTGAGCCCTGGTGGTGCAGTGAATTAAGCACTGGGGTGTGAAGTGAAAGGTCAGCTGTTCGAACCCAGCAGCTGCCCTATGGGAGAAAGACAGGCAGTCTGCTTCCACAAAGATTTATACCCTTAGAACTGTTCTCTTCTGATCTATAGGATCACTATGTTTTGGAATCAACTGAAGGGCAGTGAGTTTTATGTTGTTTTTGTTAAGTCCTGTGGAGTTGGTCCCGACTCAAGGAAGCAGTGTATAGGGTGTCCAAGGAGTAGCTGGTGGATTTGAACCACTGACCCTGTGGTTAGCAGTCCAGTGCTTATCCTACAGTGCCACACTAGTGGATTTTATAGTCAATTATAATAGGAAACTTTTCTATGGAATCAGGATCAAAAAGGAGAAAGATGACAGATGAGAAAGGACATAACTACAGTACAAACTTTGAGTTGTGAAAGGTAAATATAAAGTGGGATAAGCAATGATGTAGCCTGAGGTAGAACTTCATGGGTTGTTTTATATGCTATGGATATTAGGTTACAGTTCAGTGACAAGTTCTGAAAAATTCAAACAGAAAGAACCTTTAACACAGTGACTTTCATTTTTTCCAGTTAACTAAACTCTCTGTCCCTGTATCATAATACAGTTTTGCATTTATATCATTGTTGTTGTTAAGTGCCATGGAGTCAGTTCTGACTCATAGTGACCCTGTCTAGTGTTTCTGAGGAGCAGCTGGTGAGCTTGAACTACCGACCTTGCAGTTCAAACAGACTTTGCAGTCCAATGCATTAACCCACAGCACCATACCAGGAAAAATTAATTATCAGAAAATTTATTGTATTATAGGTATGAGCCACCACTTGTCTATCAGTTTGTTGTACTGTGGTGACTTGCGTGTTGCTGTAAAGCTGAAGCTATGCCACCACTACTATAAATCCCAGCAGGGTCACCCATGGTGGGCAGGTTTCAGAAAAGCTTCCAGACTAAGAGAGACTAAGGAGTGGTAGATCACTTCTAAAGGGATAACCACTTAGAACTTTATGAATAATAGCAAAATACTGCCTGATAAAGTGCCCGAAAGTGATCCCACAAGTTGGATGGCCCTCAGAATATGACTGGGGAAGAGTTACTGCCTCAAAGTAGAAATGACCTAAATGAGGTGAATGTAGAAAAACGTTCAGGACTTTCATTTGCTGATGGGGCACAGCTCAAAATAAAAAGCAACAGCTGCAGATATCCATTAATAATTAGAGCATACAGTGTACAAACTATGAATCTAGGAAAATTGGAAGTCATCAAAAATGAAATGGAACACATAAAAATCAATATCCTAGGCATTAGTGAGCTAAAATGGTCTAGTGTTGGCCATTTTGAAGCAGACAGCCCTATGGTTTGCTATATCAGAAATGATAAAATTCAGAGGAATGGTGCCTCATTCATCACCAAAAAGAGCAACTCAAGATCTATCTTGAAGTACAGTAGTGAATGTAATAGAATAGTATCCATATGCCTACAAGGAAGACAAGTTTACATTACTATTATTTAAATGTATGCACCAATCACTAACAATAATGACAGAATTGAAGAATTCTATCAGCTTCCTCAGTCCCAAATTGATCAAACATACAATGAAGAAGCATTGATCACTATTGATTACTGGAATGTGAAATGCACAAAGAGAAAAGATACACAGTTGGAAATTATGGACTTGGTGATAGAAATGATGCTGGAGATTCCAAGAAAGAATTTTACAAGACCATTACAAATACCTTTTCCAATAATATAAAAGGCAACTATACACCTGGACCTCACCAGAAAGAATACACAAGATTCAAATTGCTCACATTAGTGGGAAGAGACAATGAAGAAGCTCAATATGATATACCAAAACAAGGCCAGGGGCTGACTGTGGAACTGCCTATCAATTGCTCATATGCAAGTTCAGGCTGAGGCAGAAGAAAATTAAAACAAGACCACAAGGGACAGGGCTTAATGGCAGATTAGGGAGAAGCATGGTATAGACCTCTGACCACAATACCACAGAATACCAGATGAAAGAGGTTCAGGGGACAGTCCCAGAACTGAGCTACATATAAAGGAATACTTAGAAGGACTAAAGGCTTACTGCTAATGAAATTGTGGCAGAAGCAAGGAAAGTGGTGTTTTCTGATCTGTGGCTGCCGGTGGGTGCCGGAGCAGCTATCTAGGGCGTGACAGAGCAGGAACAGGATCAGTGGAGCACTCCCACCACAGAGGTCTGACCGATCGTCAGAGATAAAGGTGTGAACATTTTTTTCCTGTTCATTGGTCTCTCACTGTCTGTGCATCTCAATTCTGGTGACATGAGGGGATGTCTGAGTGAGTGGATGCCCCACCCCCAAAGGGGTCTCCTCACAGCTCTGCTCAGTAAAAGACCACAGTGCTCAGAATCTAAGAAGGGGGAGAGGTCAATAAGAACTGCTTAAATGGAATGGTTTCATTCAGAGAAGCAGTGACACCAGAGATACAGGCAGAGATGAGGACTTGGAGAGAAGGAGCAGCTGAGGACTCTGGACTCATGGAAAGAGAGGAATTGGGTGCTGGCAGTCAGGAAGCAGGTTTGTAGAATGTGCCCTTTGGTTGTTTAAATTATTATATATTCATGAGTAGTATTTCTATGTACACAACCCCCCCAAAAAAAACACACAAAAAAAAACCAGAGGGAATGGAAGCAAATGATGATGCACGGAGGATATTGTAATCCTTGAAATGAAATGATAGTGTAAAGCCAATGTCCTCCCATGTAAACTATCACTCAGTTCACAATAAAAACTTAAAAAAAAAAAAAAA
>NW_006408519.1:9909813-9911381 GCF_000296735.1 Chrysochloris asiatica
TTTTATTTATTTTTTTGTTTCCCTTTTACCTTGGGTGTGGGGGCTGTTTCTATCCCTACGTTACCCAAGAATAGACAGCAATTGTTATCATATAGCCAAGCTACAATCACACCCTATAAAATCCCACCATCCAGGCAAGAGCCAAGACCAGCTGCTATACCTGCTACAGTTACTCTGAGTTGAGTAATAAGAAAAGAGATCTCTTGATCACCTCTACCTGGAGGCAATCAGAAAGCTTAATAATACATCAACATACATTCATCTATTTATTGAAAATGCATCTAATTATTGAGGATGCCCAAAAAACAACTGAAGATATCTGCACATGTACAGAAACAAGATAGAGTAACTGAAACAAATGAGCTGCAGGTAGACCTAGACTTCCCACTGGAAGGAGGGCAGGCTTTGGAAGTGCCTGTAGAGAAATTCAGGAGAATGATATTGAGGTGCATCCAAATGCTCCACAGAGGGGTGGAGAAAAATAAGGAAGAAGTCAGGAAAGTGCTACAGGAACAATCAAATAAAATAGAAATAGCATTAGAAAACAAGGCCACAAGAGTCAAATTATGACCTTGAGTGTATTCCACCTGAGCGTAGGGTGGAATCAAGAACAGAGTGATGGTGATGGATTAGGTGCTGATGTTTGAAGATCAGAAGAGCTGTGGAATGGCATCAAGAGCATCAAACATGAAGAAAGCCAAGGGTTATTTAAAAAAAAACAAACAGGAAAGAAAGCAAAGACAAAAATGAATGTCATAAGACATTCTGAAACTTGCATGAAAGAGATGCTAAACCAACTGGAAGAAATGAGGAATCCAAAGAATTGAACAGAATATTTCAGAGGATAGATTCTGAGACAAAGAAAAGTAGTATAGTGAAATATACAAAGACTTGGACTTGAAAACTGAAAGGGAAGAACACACTCAGCATTTCCGAAGCTGAAAGAACTAAAGAAAAATTCAAGCCTCGATTTATAATATTGAAAGATTCTATGGGCAAAATGTGACACTGTGGGTTAATGTGCTGGACTGCAAAGTTGGTTTAAACTGTAAGGTCTGTGGTTCAAGCTCACTAGTCACTCCTCGGAAACTCTATACAGGGTCACTATGGGTTGCAACAAACACGGTGGCATGAGCAAAAGGAAGTACTGATGTGGTGCTGTAGTTATGATAAGCAAGTACTGGACTGCTAACCTAAAGGTCCACACCTACTGGTGTATTTACCAAAACAGTCTAGAAATCCTATACAGTATTTCTATTAGTCAGAACTGACTTAGCTGTACTTAACAACAACAATATGGACAACATGTTGAATGGTGCAGGCTGCATCCACATCTGGTTGAAGGAATACACAGAGTCACTATTATCAAAAAGAATTTGTCAATGTTCAACCATTTCAAGAGGCAGCACATGATCAAGAACTAAAGGTACTGAAGGAAGAAGTCCACGCTGCACTGAAGACACTAGAGAAAAACAGGCTCAAGGAATTGATGGAATACAAATTGAGATATTTCAATAAACTAATGCAGTGCTCTGGTAGCATAGTGGTTACGAATCGCAAGCATAGTG
>NW_006408519.1:9912900-9926390 GCF_000296735.1 Chrysochloris asiatica
CGGAGCAGCTGGTAGTTTCGAACTGCTGACCTTAAGGTTCGCAGCCCGATTCGTAACCACTACGCTACCAGAGCTCCTTTCTATGCTTAGTTCATTTTGTTTGTGGGTTTTCTTATTTTCATTTTTGTTGTGTTAATGTTTACTAAAGATTTCTGATTTTCCTTTTTTTGTTGTTAATTTTGATGTGCAAGTCTATTATTTTTTCTTTGAAGTTTCCCTGTAATTTATTAATTTTTTTCTCTTGTTAAAACAGTCTGTTTTATCTTGAAATCTATTTGATTTCCTTGCCATTTGGAAGTTCTGTATCTACACTATTTCCACATTTTGCTTTGTAGTTAACTTCATTATAAATTGATATGTCTGGTTTCCTATTTTCAGTCTTGTAGGTTTGTTTTACTTTAAATACTTCTTTATCTGGAATGGGAGTCCTTGTCTGGCACTGTGGGATACAGCACTGGACTACAAACTGACCAGCCGATCCTTGGAAACCCTATACAGGGTGACTATGAGTCGGAACCAACTCAACAGAACTTAGCAACAACAATATCTGGAATGAATGTTGGGCGGTGTCATCTATGGTAATCTCACATTGTTGTTAGCTGTTGTTGGTTCTCAGTACAAAGAGCACCCTTTAGCATTTTTTGTAAAGTTGGTCTGGTCATTACAAATGCCTTTAATTTCTGTTTATTAGGAATTGTCCTAATTTAGCCATCCTATTTGAAGGACTGCTTTGCTGGGTATATGATTTTTAGCTGGAAATCTTTTTCTTTCAGAGTTTTGTATATGTTGTTCCATTGCCTTCATGCCTGCATGGTTTCTGCTGGGAAATTGTAGCTAAATTTATTGGTTCTCTTTTTTAGCTAACTTTTCACTTTTCCCAAACTGCTCTCAGGATACTTTCCTTGTCTTTTATTTTGGAAAGTTTGATTATGATATGTCTTAGTGATTTTCTTTGGGGATCTATCTTGTTTGAGTTCATTCCATTTCTTTATGCTTATCTTCTCATCTTTTATGATGCTAAGAAAGTTTTCTTCCAACAACTCTTCGACAGTTTATCTGTGCTTGTCCCTTCCTGTTCTGGAATTCTGATCAACTACAAGTTGTGCTTCTTCAAGGTGTCCCACATAGCTCATAGGATTTTTTTTTTTAACACAGGGAAACTCTGCTAAGTGTATTTAGTTAATCATTTAGAACCCTTTCAATAGCAAGAGACATCAACCAAATTCTTTGATTTGGGTAACAACATTATAATAACATATTGGCACCCAGAGCTAGGAAAGATATTAAGGTAAATCATGGAATAAAGGAAGAGCTGAGCTTAAGTTAAGGCTTACTGCTCCCAATGAACTTTGTTCATCTTTATTTGTCTGTTCTTAATGGAAATTTTTTAATTCCCTACAAAGAGAGAGTCCATTCTCCCATTTGTTTTGTAGCAAAGCAATTAGGTCATGAGAAGTAAAGAGAGTGGATAGTGGATAAGTTGCCTTTTTTTCTTTCTATTCACTGGGGACATGGGTTTCTGCAGCTAAAGGAATTTACATGCTATGGATTAATCATTTGAGGCTTGGGAGTCATTGTAGCTATTCAACCAGGTGATTTAGACAAATGGTATCAACAAGTATGGGTTTAATCTCTATCAAAACTTCCAATTTCCATGAAGATGCTTGAGAAGTTAAAGAAAAATCTCCATCTGTAGTAGATCTAGACAGATTAGCAATCTCAAAAGCCCGCTGAAATTTTTGTTTTGCAATGCCCAAGTAAAAGTAGATAACTGAACATCACATTTAATTTTACTCCCTCCCAAATTTCATCAAAGATATCAAACAAGATTTTTTTTTTCAATCAAGGAATAAACCCATAAATACAGGGAAAACAGAAAAGGTAAAAGAGCACATATTTTGGGGGGCTAGAGAGCAAATTTTAAAAACTAGTGCTGATTTAGCTTACTGGAGAAAACTAAGTCTCAAGCCAGCAGTGGGAACAAAAAAGAATGAATTTTGTTTGCTCCACCAAATCTCCCCAAATCTCAGGAATTGGGACAAACCAATTGGTAGAAGGGATGAAGGGAACAGCCAAAATAAAAAGGATTGGTTCAAAGCTGTTTAAAAAAAGCATTTAAGATCTTCAGATCTACCCACCCTCTATATGTAGATGGGTAACTGTTTCTCAGCACTCCCACAGCAGACTGAGATTTATTGCTTGGAGGGGGAAATACAGCAGGGTTCTGGACTGGCAGACATTAGTCTCTGTTGGGGTGAAGAATCTTGCTGAAAACAGTCTTGTTCTTTCTGTCCATTTGACTCTCAGAACACTAAAAACCCAGCCTTTATATTCCAAGAAAAACACTGGAGGGGTGTCCTCAAGGGAAATGGCTACCCCAAAGGAAATGTGTAAAAATGCTGAAGTTGGAAACTCATCAACAAAATTTCCTAACCTCATTATCCTACCAAGATGTTCACAGTTGATAAGTATCCCATATGCTCAGATTTTCCAATCAATGTTTTAGCTGTTTACTCTCAAATATAAGCCAATAATTAAGATTACTGGACATTTGAGGAAGCATTTTAACATGGGATTTAAAGAAAAAGAAAGGGGAAAAAAACATTTTGGGAAAAACAGTGTACAATGGGAAGAAAATGTGATAATCATTAATATTGTCTGAGGAGTCCTGGTGTGGCACTATAGGATACATATTGAGGAGCAGGGACAGTGATTCAAACTTAGCAGCTGCTCCTTCAGAAACCTTATAGAGATCGCTATGAGTCACAACTGACTCAATGACACTTAACAATATTCTCAGAGGGTGAAAGATATTACAAACAAAAGTCAAGCAATAGTTGTTAGAAATTAAAAATAAGAAAACATTTAAAAACTAGATTGGAATATGCAGTTGTGAAAACATCCCAGAAAATGGAAAAAAGACAAAGAATTGACAGAAAGAAAAAAAATATATGAAAATCAAGTTACAATTCCAGATCAAAGTCCAAAAGATAACAAGCAATTATATGGCATTTACAAAATTATGTTTTTACTGTTAGTGCCATCAAGTCAGTTCCAACCCATAACTACACTGCATAAGATTTTCCAGGAGCAGCTGGTGAGTTTGAACCAATGACTTTGTGGTTAGCAGTCCAGAGCTTATCCTACAGTGCTGCAGGCTTTATACACATTAAACCATTGAAGGGCATGATCTATCCACTTTTATTATTTTTGTCTTCCTAGTGGGAAAGCTGAAGCAGAAAAAAATAAGTCACACATCTTGTAAGAGGAAATTCTAAGATCCAAGTTCAGCCCATCTGACTTTAGAATTTGAGTATTTCTCACTACTTAGCCTTTCTAGAGTTCTAGGAGAAGAGAGAGCAAGGAAAACAAAGTAGGAAGAGAACAGTCATTCCAGATTGGATGTACTTATGAAGCTGTTGCTGTTGTTAAGTACTGTCGAGTCTGTTCTAATACATAGTGACCCTGTATACGTTTTCTGAAGAGCAACTTGTGAGTTTGAACCTCTGACCTTGAAGTTCAAATTGACCTTATGCTTATACTGCAGTGCCACACCAAGACTCCCTTATAAAGTACTTATAAAGTAGTAGTAGTTGTTGTTGTGTGCCGTCAAGTCGGTTCTGACTCATAGTAACCCTGTAGATGGTTTCCAAGGAGTGGCTGGTGACTTTGAACCACCGACCTGTGGTGCCATACCAATACTTCACTTGATAAAATACTGATAAAGTAGCCAGCACATTAAGTGAAAACAGAACCACTTCAGGATTAGCTCAGTGACATTTCAGAAAACTAAAGACAAAGGAAAGACCTAACAAGCTTCCAGAGACAAAAGAACAGTGATAAAAAAAAGATCAGGAATCAAAAGAATTGGGACTTCTCAACATGAACAATGGAAGCTAGACAACAATGAAAAAAAAAAAAAAGTACAATGACTATAAAATTCTGAGAAAAAACATCAAATAAAGGATTCTGCCTTGGTATAAATACACTCTAAGATATGTGAAGTCCCTAAAATTTTTCTCCCAGGTACTTTGTCAGGAAGTCACTAAAAGAGAATGCTTTGAAGATGAAGGAAGAGAGGCCACAGAGGGCTTTAAGCCTGTAAGCAGGCTGCCAACTGGTCTGGCCCAGGACACCTTCCACCGGCACCAGCGCATCACAAAAGTGCCGCCTGAGGAGTTCCACCCCTTCCTGGTGAAGATGAGGTGGATTCTTAAGTCTATTGCATCTGCTAACATGAATTTCGATCAGTTGGAGGCATTCTTGACTGCTCAGACCAAAAACCAAGGTGGGATCATATCTGACCAGGCTGCTGTCATTTCCAAATTCTGGAAGACCTGCAAGGCAAGAATTTGAGAGAGCCACATGGACCACAGCCTCTGGGACAATGGGCTTCCAAGCTTGAGCTGGAGAGTCGATGGCAAGTCACACTCAAAGCGCTCTGCTCAAATACACAGCCCCATTGCCATAGTGCAGCTGGAATTAGGGAAAAGTGGAGAGCAATCTGAATTTCTGTGTTTGGAATTTGATGAAGTCAAGCTCAACTAACCCCTAAAGAAGCTCTCAGAGGTAGAAGAACGTATCGGCACACGGATGCAGTCAGTCTAAAGGAATATGATCTAGGAAGGAGTTGGAATTATTGGCGTGAAGGTATCCATGTTTCCTCTCCCTTGACCTTTTAATCTTATTTCTTCATTGGTATTAAATCCTCAAGTTAGAATCTTGCCTGCCTTGGGATGGCGAGGGGAAGGAAATGAAGGAAGAAGAGATCATATAACAGAAGAGAGGCTAAGGAAATCAATTCCTGCAATGTAAATAGTCCAGATAGAAGTCAGAAGGCTTGAGGAATAATTTTTTCAATAAGATGAAATTAATAGACTATGGTATTCATCTAAACTCTTAAGAGGACATTCAGACATTTGGAAGACTTCAAAGTTTAAGTTTTAATTTATGATAAATAAATATATGTATACTTAAATTCAACACATGAAAAAAGTAGCTCCAGGGAAAGTGGTGTGATTGGTAATAAAAACAAAGTATTCGTAGTCATTATTGGTGGTACAGTTTTGAGTTGCTATTGTTGTTATTAAGTACCATCAAGTTGGTTCCAACTCATAGTGACCCTGTGTAGGATTTCTGAGGAGTGACGGGTAGGTTTGAACCGCTGTCCTTTGGTTAGCAGTCCAGTGTTCATTGTTGTTGGCTGTGTGCTGTCAAGTCGGTTCTGACTCACAGTGACCCTGTATAAGGTTTCTGAAGCTGTAAATCTTTATGGGAGCAAAAAGCCTTATCTTTCTCCCACATAGTGCCTGGTAAATTCAAACTGCTGACCTTGTGGTTAGCAGCCCACTAGGCTACCAGGGCATTAACAAAATTATACTGATGTGAACACTCAGTAAAGGCCTCTCTAAATCTATGATATAACTACACTGGAAGGAAGAGGGATAGAAAGGAAATATATATAAGATGAGATGGACACATTCTCAGCTTTAGTAGGAAGTATATGATGCCTAACACTGAAAAAACAAAAAACAGAATCATAACCACATCATTTTAGAAATACAGATGTACATAAAAATTCTCTAAAAGTATTGCTTTTCATATACAATTTCTATGAACTTTGTAGAACAGCCAACTAAAGTCTGTAAAGTATATGTGTATAACTGACAAAAATAAAGACCAAAAATAAATCTTTTGTGATTATTAGAATGTTTTATGACTATGATTACTTGTCATATATATTAAAGTCCTTGTATACTGAACTTACCTATAGCCTCAGAAACCCAATATTGTTGTTGTTGTTAAGTGCCATCCAGTCAGTTCCAACTCATAGAGACCCGGTATAGGGTTTCCAAGGAGTAGCTGATGAGTTTGAACCACGGACCTTGCAGTTCAAACCAATTTTGCAGTCTAGTGCAATAATCCACAGTGCCTCACCAGCTCTCCTTAAGGCACTGTGGGATAATGCACTGGACTGCAAGGCTGATTTGAACCACAAGGTCAGTGATTCAAATTCACCAGCTGCTCCTTGGAAACCCTATACAAGGTTGCTATGAGTCGGAACCAACTCAATGACACTTAACAATAATAGTAACACTGAATTTATTAAATAAGAGCATGGAGTAATATATATATGGAGTAAATATAATCAGGACAATACTATTGTATTAAGTACCGTCAAACAAGTTCTGACTCATAGTGACCCTGTGAAACATTTCTGGTGAGCAGCTGGTAGGTTTGAACTACCTACCTTGCAGTTAGCAGTCTAGTGCTTATCCTATAAAGCCACACCAGGACCCCAAAGACACATACTGATATATACAATGTCTTATAAGTTTGACATATTTTTATCATTATTCCTTCTTTAATGTATTGTGTATTCTTATGAGCTGAACATTATGGCCAATTGAAAATGAAATTTCAGAGAACTAGAGAAGTTTTTAAAATTTCTCAAAGTCCCTTAGGAATTTGGTGAGGGCAAAAAGATCAGAACATAACATTCCCAATTTTCTGTCCTCATGCCACAAAATCATTTGAGTTTCCCAAATATATTTTTTAAAACAATAAAGTTTATTTTGTTAGATAATTGGAGTATGCCAAAAAAAAAAAAAAAAAGAAGAAGAACAAGTAACAATGCTGGCCCGATTGTAAACTAATCTGGTATATTTGACAAAGACTGGTGAACTCCTATTAGGTATTAAAGAAGAAAAGTCAATATCCTTCAAAGTGTTGCAACTGTAATTGGATAAATACCCTCGTGAACAAGTATAATTGTTGTTGTGAAATGTTGTTGAGTTGTCCTTACTCACAGTGACCCTGTATAGGGTTTCCGAGGAGTGGCTGGGTAAATATGAAATCAGGAAAACAAGCAACAGCAGCAACAAATGTTGGCTTACATTTATATTCCATCAGACATCAGTGGAACTGCTTCTTTTTGGTTTGGGTTGAATAGGATGTCCGTTTACCTTTTACACCAGAATATTATTTAGATCTAAGTTATATGAGATCTTTCCTTTTTAACAAAAGATTAAAAGAGCAGAAATAAGATGTAGTACTTGCCTCAGGTTTCTCATCTATAAAATTAGTAAGACTACCCATCTCTCAGTTGTAAATATGAAATGAAATAATTCATGAAAGCATCCAACCTTCTTGAAATTTTGCCTATGCCCGTTTTGAATATATAAATCAATGTTATAACTGACTATATGTCTTAGCATTATTTCAGCTGCCATTTCTGAATATTGATGAGCATGCTTTTGGTATCTTAGGATATCATCAACATTTGACCAAAAATTAGTGTGGATTCTAAAAGAGATTGCCCCTCAGCAATCTTTATAGAAATCAATATTTCTATAAAGAGTTATCACTCCATATTTCCATCCCTCTCCTTTATGTTTATCTATCTTTTCCCTCTATGATACTTGATTAAAATTAATATTTTCAATATGTCCAGTTTTATAAGGAGAGATTCTTTAAGTCAAAATGAAATAAAAGCTAGTGTGTAAATGTATCACTTTATTATGAAAGTACTGATTTAAGTATGGGATCAATGCACAAAGTAGGCAGTAATTTACTGAAATTTAAAAGCAACAATTTAGGGAAGCCAAAAAAAACATTGGACTTAGGAATTAAACAGTTAAAAAGAGACAACTATAGTTTATAAATTTTGTATTGATGACAAAAATTCATTAGCTAATGCATTAAAAACTTTATGAACACTAATTTTATATCAAAACAGCCTGGGACTAGCTCAGTGATAGACACATACAACAACAAAACAGAATTGAGAACCCAGAAGTAATCAATTCATTGATGGGCAGCTGATCATTCACAGCCAAAGGCTGTTCAGTGGGGAAGAAACAATCGCTTCAAAAAAATAGTGCTGGCAAACTGGCTACCCATTTGCAGAAAAATGAAATAGTATCCATACCATACATGATGCACAAAACGTACTCAACATGGATCAAAATCTAAATATTAAAGGTAAAACTATAAATTTCCTGACAGATGACATAGGGACAAAACTAAGGGACCTAATTTTCAGTGTGAGTACACAACTAAAAATGCACGGACAACAGAAGATACATCAGATAATTATGACCTCTTAAAATTTAAAATATTTAATACTCATTGAAAGATTTTACCAAAAGAGAAAATACAGCTTGGGAAAAAAATCTTTGGCAGTGCTATTTCTGACAAGGGTCTAATCTCAAAAATATATAGAAAACTTCAACAACCCAACAACAAAAAAGACAACTCAATTGAAAATTGGGCAAAACACATGAACATGCATGTCACCAAAGAGTACATTTAGGCAGTCAACAAATACAGAAAAAGATGTTTATGATCCGCAAGCATTATAGTTGCTGTAATTAAGTGCCATTAAGTCAGTTCTGCCTCATAGCAAACCTGTGTAGGGTTTCTAAGGCATGACTGGTGGATTTGAGCTACCATTAGCCATCGTTGTTTTTGTTGTCAAGTGTTGAGAAATCGATTCCAACTTATAGCTACTCTATGAATATTGTTTAGAGTTTCTGAAGCTTTAAATCTTCAAGGGAGCAGGAAACCTCATCTTTCTCCATTGAACGACTGACAGGCATTGTTGCTATTGTTAAGTGCTGTCGAGTGGATTCCAACCCACAGCGACCCTGTATGGCGTTTCCAAGGAGCAGCTGGTGAGCTTGAACCACCAACCTAGCAGTTCAAACGGCTTTTCAGTCTAGCGCATTAACCTACAGCGCCACACCAGGACTCCAGTTCATTAGAGAGACGCAAATCAGATCTATAAGGAGATACCATTCCACCCCTGCAAAAATGGCACTGATCAAACAACCAGAAAACAATGAATGCTGGTTAGGTTGTGGGAAGACTGGAACTCTCTTATACACTACTTGTTGTTGTTAGGTTGTTAGGTGCCATTGAGTCAGTATCAACTCATAGAGACCCTATGCACAACAGAACGAAACTCTGCCTGGTCCTGCGCCACTCTCACAATTGATGCTATGCTTGAGTTCATTGCTGTTGCCACTGTGCCAATCCATCTCATTGGGAGACTTCCTCTTTTTTGCCGACTCTCCACTTTACCGAGTATGATGTACTTCTCCAGGGACTGGTCCCTCCCGATAACATTTCACACCATCTGTCTGTACTTCTTCCAAAGCAGATTTGTTTGTTCTTCTGGCAGTCCGTGGTACTTTTAATATTCCCCTCCAACACCATAACTGGTGGTAGGACTATAAAATGGTACAACTATGACATAAAAAGGTATGATGTTTCCTCAAAAAGCTAGAAATAGACTATCGCTCTAAAAAACTCTTGGAACTTGACACTGAAGCCACTGCTGGAGGTCACCTTTACAGCCAAATAATAGATTGGCTTACAAAATAAACAATCTTACCCAGAGTAACATGCTCCCTTCAATAATCAACAATATGAGAACAGAAGGTAAACATTTACCCAAAAGCAAAGATGAATACGCAAGGAAGGGTAAAGCCAAATCACTGGTAAGAAAAAAACCACAACAACATGGAAATAATGACAATGTTGATACATTGTGAAAATGTAACCCATGTCCTAGAACAATTTGTATAATTTGCTGTCTAAACTTTTACCTAAAATTTAATAAAATACATTTAAAAACAGTTTATGCATATGAACTGAATGTCCAATATGTGTCTCTATATCTTTAATATTTGGTTTTCTTGGAATGAGGCATGAAAAGCACATAAAAAAAGTTTTGATACCAGATTTTGATTTAATAATTAAGCAATGTTTTTAATTTAGTGTTAATGTTTGCTGTTTACATGCTTGATGTTGAAAAGCCAACTTCTTTTGGTTTTCTTATTTCTATTCATGTTGTTTATTGTTGTTAGGTGCCATCGAGTCGGTACTGACCCACAGTGACCTTATGCACAGCAGAATGAAACACTGCCCGATCCTGGGCCAACCTCACTATTGTTGCCACACTTGAGTCCATCGATGCTGCCACTTGGCCAATCCGTCTCATTGGGGGTCTTCCTCTTTTTCTCTGACCCTCCATCTTACCAAACATGATATCCTTCTCCAGTGACTGCTCCCTCCTGACAATATGTCCAAAGTATGAGAGACAAAGTTTGGCCATCTTGGCCTCTAAGGAGCACTCAGGCTAAACAACATGAAAATCTATTGATTGGGTTCCGGTGCAGGGGAATCTTAGTGTCTTGCCCGTTTTGTTAATCTTCTCATTAAATTGTTCTTGAGGCCATTTGTATTCATTTTATGTTAATTAATAAGATATTTGTTTACATATTAGATGTGTGAAAAGCTTTCTTTACATTTGCTTACTTAGATTTGTTGTTGTTGTGAAGTGCCATGGAGTCAATTCCGACCCATATGACCTTGTATAGGGTTTCCAAGGAGCAGCGGGTGAGCTTTAACCACCAACCTTGCAGTTCATATGACTTTGCAGTCTGACACATTAGCCCACAGCGCCACACCAGGACTCTACAAAGCACTATCCAGGCAAAAAAAAAAAAAAAGAAATCACATCAAAAAATAATGAAACAATACAACAAAAAACCCCATAATATCACAACAGCAATACAGAACAAAAACAGTCTAAATGCAGGAGAACCCATTACATTTCTTTTGTTAGACTTCATTATCAAAGGATACTCTTAGTTGGCAGTTTTACCTATGATCATTTCATTTACCTCATTTTAATAAAAGTTATTTTTTAAAGTTTATCTATAAAACCTTAAATATAATTCAATCAAACAAGAAGCTGCAGTATAGTGAATAAGCACCAAAATCTACTGCTTATAGTGGGGTGAGTAACCATTTAGTACCTTAGGATTCCATATTGATAATTGTGGATAATGACAGGGTATACATACCTCATAGAATTATTGCTTTTTAGCTTAATTTTTCATGGTGAACGGATTAGTTAAGAATGTTTTGGGCTGTAAATTTAGGCCAAGAAACAGTGGCTTAAAGGAGCTCTGGTAATAGTGTTATGAATTGGGCTGCTAACCTCAAGGTTGGCACTTCGAAACTACCAGCCGTTCCACGGGAGAAAGACGAAGCTTCCTGCTCCCCTAAAGATTTATAGGCTCGGAAACCCTGTGCAGGGTCACTATGAGTCGGAACCGACTCCTCGGTACTTAACAAAAACAACTGTGGCTTAAACACCCTGACATTTGATTTCTCACTTAAAAAGTCTGGAGATAGGTTAGGTTGAGACGGAACAATGTCTGGATGTCAATGTTTCTAAAACTTTTTTGACTTCTGGATTATTGGCAAAATTTTCTGTCTAGGAGATGCTCCATTTGGTTCCAAAGAACCTATGGTGAAAATTAAACCAAGACTCATGAATGAGTAGTCTTACATCTAAGACTTGATAAGGAGAGAACAAGAAAAACCCAACATGATCATCAGCCTTGAGAGGTGTTCTGACTGTACTAAGAGACTGTGATCTCTAGTCACTTAGCTTTAATTGGCTTTTGGGGTATGTACAGTATAATGCTGAGTGTTTGTCACACTTGTAGAGATCTTGGACCAAACTATTTACAGCTGTTTGAAGCTTCAACATACAATAGAAAGGGCCTGCTGGGTCTGGCATTTGCTGACACAGCCTTGGAGTCAATGAAAAAGTCTGGCTCCTCTTTTGAGGTCCTCATAGTGAAGGATTTGCAGACAGTAAAATATACAAGAAGCTAAGAATCATCCTTAGCAGCAGTCAAGTTTCTTCTCTACAGAGACTCCACGGAGTCTACTTTACTACCTTTTTTTCCTGCAGAGCTCTGGAATATATTCACCTTTCTCACTTGGAGAACATATTCCACAATAAAACATTTTACAATATTTGCCTAGATTTGCCACCCAAAGAACTACTACACAGAGGAGGCAAACCAGAAATTCTGCAGGCTGAATCCAATGAACATGTTTTGTGTGTGTGTATTTCCCCTTGGAAACTTGTTTCATTTTGTTTTGTTTAGTTAATTTGAATTAGTTGCCAGTTTAAAAATCAGGACATCTCACTTTTAATTTTTTTAGAAAATCCAGATTCTTGGTTTCTCTGGAAGTCAGATCTGGCAACATCAGGTCTGAGTACCTTTTCGGCAACAGCTAGATTGGGCTGGGTAGTAGCTGCTCTCTTCAGAAGGGGAATGGGATTTCAAAGGTGACAGAGTCCCACTGAAAGTCTTTCTGCATTTATATCCCCTGCCTGGCTCTAGTAGACATCTGAATTTACAAACACTATAAATAGAAAATGTCTTTAAAATATAGATTCAAAACATACAGAAGAATACATAAAAATATTACACTCAACACAACCTCTTAGCCTGCTTAAATACTGTTATTTTCCTATAGCAGTCTCAGAATTTTTATTAAAAAAAGAGCAAGAAATTACATATCAGTTCAAGCTCCCTATTTAACTTTCCCAAATATTATTCCTTTACAAAAATAAACATGATTCTGACTTTGGTCTGTATCATTTCCATATATGCCTTTATATTTTTGCTAGTTACTCCACTGCACTAAAAAAATGTATCGGAGAACAAACAAGATGGCAGATCGGGTGGAAGTGCAATAAGGAGGTCCATCAGTAACAACACAGAATACAGGACTAAGCTGGCTCAGGGGATGGTCCCAGAACTCGGAAGCACATATAAAGGAATATTTAGAAGGTTGGAAGGTTTACAGCTAGGGGAATTTGTGGTAGAAGCAAGAAATCCATTGCTTTCTAATTCAAGACACTCAGCTGCTCCAGGAGCCACCATCTTTGGTGAGACCAAGTGGGGAAGGATCAGAGCAGCCAGGGACACCTGACAGAACCATGGAGATAAAGGTGTGAGCATTCTTTTCTTTTGGTATCTGTTCATTAGTCCCTTACTGTCTACAGTGCACCACCATTCTGGTGACTATAGGGGTGTCTGAGCTAGTGGACACCCCAGCCCCATCCTTGGAGGGTTCTACTACGCATGTGCACAGATTTCCTCAAAATGTAAAGAGACAGTTTCCACTTAAAACCAAACGGCCACAGCTGGCCCTGAACTGTTTATAACTAAAAAAAAGGCCTGAACAGGGATTGTGGAGTGGGACAGGCAGACTAAAAAGGAAAAAGGCTGAAAATTAAATCCTAAATTACATCAAAATGACAAACAGTGGCATCTTGAAATTTCTCAGGAAAAAGAGTGAAAAGGGGAGCCCATCTCCTGATCACATCTACCTGGAGGTAACCAGAAAGCATAAAAAATACCAAAATATACACCCATCTAAGTATTAAGGCCACAGATAGCCCCTGAATATGCCCCCAAAACAGAAGCAGATGACCACATCTGTACATGTCCAGAAACGAGATAAAATAACTGAGGCAAATGAGCTGGAAGTAGACTTACACTCCATACTGGAAGATGGGCAGGCTTTGGAAATGCCAGAGAAGGAATTCAGAAAAATGATTATAAAATGTATCAAAACATTTAACAATGGAGTTGAGAACAATAAGGAAG
>NW_006408519.1:9927748-9952250 GCF_000296735.1 Chrysochloris asiatica
TGTAAAATAGACACTTGAGTGGGATAGAAAGGAATGTTGGGAAACATGATTAGAGAAAACGTGTAAGCCCGTCTTCAGCCTATAACTGATTGGAATACCTAAAAGGGGTTCTACAACTTGCCCAGTGAAATAGGCCTTGTGCAAAGCGTTTACAGAGTGTAGGACCTTAGGTGGAATCCTGAGTCCCATCCATAACCTTATGAGGTGGGACATTCCCACTAGAAAGGACAAGCAGACTGGAACAGCTACAGTGACAGAAGATATATCCTCAAAGAACGATCATCAGGAAAAACCCCAAACAAAAATGTCAGCATGACTGGCTACTACAAGAATAAGCCAGGAAGACATCAAGGCTAGCAATCAAGTGCCTTCAGGACAAACTCCCCTCTAAGACTGAAACTCAAAGGGAATACACAAACAAGCATGTAAGCTTGCTGGTGACCACATTGGTCTACTGGTGAGTGGAAGAGGCGGAAAGGCAGCAATGAAGAAATGGGCTGAGTTAAACCCCAGACCATTGAATCCTGTTGACCTGGATATGAGAGAGAGAAGAGGAAGGGTTGGTCGGTCCAAAGTGTGGTGAGGCCTGAGGACACTTGAGCCCATGGATTGGATACTAAATCCTTTGTTATTTATATGCATCAAACATAGCCCAGATTTTGATGAATCTTTCATTTTTGTTGCCTTATATTGTACAAGCATCTATTTTAATGTAAAAATTGACAATATTTTCCTTCAGATTGTATTTTTTGAGTTTTTCATTAGAAATTCTTAACTAATGCAAATCATGAAAATACCCTGATATTTTCTTTCAAAAGGTTGCTTTTCACATTTAGGTCTTTAATCTACTTGGAATGTATTTTTGTGTACAGTCTGAGACAAAAACCCATTTTTTCTTTTATGAATATCCCATTGCAATTTATGGAATGGTTGTGGTGGTTGTGGACTCCTGCTGTGCTGTAGGATCAGCACTGGACTGCAAACCACAGGGTCAGAGGTTAACACCCACCACCAACTCCTTGGAAATCCTATACAGCATCGCTATGAGTTGGAACCGACTCGATGGCATTTAACAACAAAACAATGAATATATAGTGTTTTAAGGCTATCAGGAACCCTGGTAGTATAATGTGTTATGACTTGGATTGCTAACCACGAGATCAGTAGTTTGAATTTACCAGCCGCTCCGCAGGAGAATGATGAGTCTTCCTGTTCCCTTAAAGATTTTTCAGTCTCAGAAACCCTATACAGGGTCGCTATGAGTCAGAACAAACATGATGACACAAAACCATTACCACCACCAAGGCTATCTGTTCTGTTCTATTAATCTACTTGTCTATTTTTGTGCCAGTACCACTATTTTGTAGTCTTGGTATAGTGCAGCAGGATAAGCATTGGACTGCTAATCGCAAGATTGGCGATTCAAATCCTGTGGCTACTACTCAGAAACCCTATACAAGGTCACTATGAGTCGGAATCAACTAGACAGCACTTAACTATAACAACAACAACAACCACTATGTCATTTACTTTAAAAGATTTGTCTTGGAGAAAATCTCTCCTCTTCTTCCTTAAATCCTTTAAAATGATCTTGATTATTTTTTCCCTTTTTCGGTTCTGCATGAATTTTAAATAACTTTTTCAATTTTCTCAAAAGTAAAATAAACCTGTTGGAATTTTGGTAATATATTGCAAAGAATGTTCAGGATCTATTTGAGGATAATGGAAACATTTAGAGAAAGGTATCTTCTTATTCATAAATGTTATATATTCTCCATATTCTATGTTGTTGTTAAGTGCCACTGAGTTGATTTTGACTCATAGTGATCCCATGTGACAGGATAGAACTGTACAGTAGGATTTCTAAGACTGTAACCTTTACAACAGTACATTGCTAGGTTTTCTTTCACAGAGCCCCTGGTTGGGTGCAAACACCTAATCTGTCGGTGATCAGGCAAGTACTTAACCATGGTGCCACAGTGTGCCTTCCATTTGAGCAATGGTGGTTGGTGGTGGTTATGTGCCGTGGAGTTGGTTCCAAGTCATAGTGACCCTATACAGGGTTTCTGAGGCTGTTGTTAAGTGCCATCGAGTCGATTCAAGCTCATAGTGACCTTGTATAGGGTTTCTGAGGAGCAGCTGGTGGGTTTGAACTGTTGACCTTGTGGTTTACAGTCCAGTGCTGATCCTACAGCCACACCAGTATATGTGGTGGTGGTGTGCTACGGAGTCAATTCTGACTCATAGCAACCCTGAATAGGGTTTCCAAGGCTGTAAATCTTTATGGGAGCAGAAAGCCTCATCTTTCTCCTGTGGAACAACTGGTAGTTTCGATTTGCTGAACTTGAGATTAGAAGACTAACCCTTAACCACTATGATACCAGAGCTCCTTACACCTGTAGGTAGAAGGTATTAAATATGTTTGTTGAGTGAATAAGTAAACAGATGATGAGCTAACAACTATCATTTAATTCCAATTGGTTCAGCAAGTAGGTCTCAAGCCTTACTTGTGTCATATTGTTGTTAAGTGCCATTGAGTCGGTTCCAACTCGTAGCAGCCCTGTATGTATTGGGCATACTTTTCATTTAATCAGTAAGTAAGCTGAATTCTGTTATTTCCATTTTCAAGAGATCTAGAGGCAGGTGGTTCCAAAGTTCTAAATTCATCAGCTCAAAGAACCTGAGACTTCTTTCTTTGCTCTCTCATCTGCAAAGTGATGGTGGCCACAGGTCTAAGCAACCCATCCTCATAAGAACATATCAAGCAGCAGAAAAGAGATGTATTCCTGCCTGTGTCTCATTTTAAAAATGAGGGAACTTTGACTCCTACTGAGCATTTTATTGCATCACATTGGCCAGTGTTTCATCACAGTTCACATTTGAAAAGATGACTGACAAGAGAAGTAGTATAATCACGACTTTTTTTTTTTTACACTAATTACCATTCACTTCTGAAAGTGGAGAATTGTTGTTAAATGGAGTCAAGTCTGTTCTGTTTCTGAGGAGCTGCTGGTGGGGTTTGAATTGCCTACCTTACAGTTACCAGTCCAGTGCTTATCCTACAGTGCCACACCAGGACCCCGGGACTGGAGACTTGCTGCTGTCATCAAGTGCCATTGAGTCAGTTCCAACTCATAGCAATCCTGTTTTGGAGTGGCTGGTGAGTTTGAACCACCGACCCTGAGGTTCAAACTGACCTTCTGGTCCAGTGCTTATCCTACAGCACCACAGCAGGACTCCAGGACTGTAGAGTAGACCTCCAAATACTTGCAAAAGTAAGAATTCTATTAACATGGAATGAAGGTGAGAATAGTTGCTGTAGGTTGAACAGACCCACTAGTAGACACTGCAGGTGCCCTGACCACATCCCATGGGTCTACTCTGAGGACTCCCACATATATTTTTCTCAACACCCCAGGCTCTCTTCTTCTCTCTGCTTGAGAATATTCTCTGACCATGGGTGCGTGTTCCCTCAAGAATAATCCTCAATCAACAAGGAATGGGCACTGGTGGGTAAATACCATAGCTGCCCCTCACCCCATTAGTCATCATTGACTTGATGGCAATGGAGTTTGGTTTTTACCATCCCAATTAGTGGAACATTCTAGATGCATATTCTACCAAGTCTCTAAGAGGGTCACCAATAGGATGGAGCTCCAGTTGCCCACAATAATACCCTACTCATTCATACATCCTTCACGATTTTCTCCCCTCCCTGTCTTACTATCTTACTCTCTTACTGTGCTTCCTGGGAATGCATGTGATTCTTTGTCTTAGGGTCTTTGTAGTAAAGCTCAACTAAGACAGCAACAAAGGGTGTCTGCCATTTTCAATTCAAGTGTCTTTTTTTCTGTGAAGACTTTCTTGTTCTCCAATAAAGAGTGACTGATTCCCTTGTGTGACTACTAGCTTTTTATAAACCTCAGTTATAGCACAGTTTTTGTTTTCCTATTGTACTTTAAGCTCCTTAAAGTCAAGGGTCATATCCTATTTGTTGCTACCTTCCCATTCTTCAGCAGAGTGCCTGGTCTAAATTTGTTGTTGTTGTTGTCAGGTGCCATCGAGTCGGAACCAACTCATAGCGACCCCATGTACAGCAGAACGAAACAATGTCCGATCCTGGACTTGAAACGTTTACTGATGAAGATCAAAGAACACAGCCTTCGGTATGGATTGCATCTCAATGTCAAGAAAACAAAAATCCTCACCACTGGACCAATAAACAACATTCTTATCAATGGGGAAAAGATTGAAGTTGTCAAGGACTTCATTCTTCTTGGATCAACTATCAACACTCATGGAAGTAGCAGTCAAGAGATCAGACGACGTATTGCATTGGGCAAATCTGTAATACTTTTAAAGTATTGAAGAGCAGAGACGTCAGCTTCAGGACTAAGGTGCGCCTGACCCAAGCCATGGTCTATAGTAGGTATTGGGAATGTTGAATACTTCAGCAGAACCCATTGTGTGATTTCTTATATGGAGCTTCTTTTCAAACAAACAAACAAACAAAAACTTACACTCTTGAGCATCCCAGTCCTTCCGCCTCTTTTCTCCCTTTTGTTGTCATCACTCCCATTACCGTTACTCTCTGCTTCAACTGCTGACATAAAGGTTAAATATCTGGATTGCTTTAGGCAAATAAGGTTTTCATATGGGATAAATATGCTCTCCGTAATTGAATGTCCCACAAGACATTTATTTTCTTTACCCATGTTTTAGCATTCCCAATCTCTGAGACAGTTCTTTTAACCCAAATATTGCTTCACAGCTGGCAGATTGTCTCCAGACCCACTAAAACTCCAGCTCACTGTGAAAACTAATAACTCACTGTCCTACAATATGGGATACAGGGCAAAGGGCTACCCTTCTGCTGCTGCAAGGAAATTTTATTTGACAAACTCTAATTCTTAGTGACATATTTAGTATATTCCAATTTTTCTCTGAACTTTATAGTCCCATCAGTAAAACTAAAACTGCCTTAAAGTATTGAAAGAGAGTAGCTGGTTAATAAAAGCCAACTGAGTAAGGGTAGTGCCTGCTCTGCATTGATCCTACCCTCATTCTTTACAAATTTAAGTCCTGGGTGAAAAAACTATCTAAATAAATAGAAAAACAACACCACCAACAAATAGTTACAGTTGTCAATACAACTGATGCTAATTCCTGATGTAAAGTGACAGGTAAAGGATAACAAAATAAAACAACAATAAAAGCAAACTTGGGACTCTGGGTAACATTTCGGAAAGAGAGGAGATTTTCAGACCAGTACAAAGCTACAGCAATGCCAATGGAACTGCTGACGTCATTGGATTAGTATCAGTGTATTAACAGTTGTTGCGGTGAGGTTAGCTTCTCATGCTGATATCTACTTGACATTTAGTTGAACACAGTAAACAGGAGGGACAGATGTGGAGAGAAATGGTGGTCTGTTTCTAGGGTCAAACAGAATCGTCTATGAGATGAATGTGACGCAGGTGTCAACTGGTGGGCAAACGTGCAAGAAGTAGCACGCTGCCATGGAGAGTTTACTCTAGTTAGTGAAGGCAGATTTATTTGGAGCTAACCAAGCTCCCCTCACTCATACAGGTCCCTTTCAAGGGCCTATACCTTACAGTCACTTCCAAGGGATCCCTTAATATTGTATGATCATCGAGTTCCAAAACATCTGAATCTTCCAATCAAATTTCATTTTTATGGGACTCTTTAAAGATGCTAACCTACAACTTAATGAAATACAGATTTTAAAGAGAATGTGAAAGATTGCAATTCTGAAAAAAGAAGGTTAAAATCTTGTATGATGCAACAAGTATTGGCCAGTAAGTTTAAAATGCCATCCTTTCCCTTAAAAACATTACAGTATAATTGAAGAATCATGATATAGGCTCATAAAAATAATTATTGAATTAAAATTAAAGAGTGAGTTCAATTCCTTTAACACATATCTACTAGATATTGTTGTTGTTGTTAAGTGTTGTTGAGTTGGTTCCAACCCATAGCAACCCTGTATAGGGTTTCCAAGGAGCAGCTGGTGAGCTTGAGCCACTAACCTTGTGGTTCAAACCGACTTTGCAGTACAGTACATTAGCCCACAGCGCCACACCAGGACTCCAGATATTAGATAACCAATGGTAAATGAAACAGATTTGATCAGCATCCATGGAGTCCACAGTCCAATGGGAAGGAAATCAAAAGAAGTAAATTAATTAATACGAAGAGTTCTACAAAGGAAATAGAATAAGACAGATGGTAAAGAAGGAACTTCTTTTAGACTGAAAAACTACTTGGGAAGGTGACATACCTGAAAGAAGAGAGTCAATCATGAAAAGAGAAGATAGGAAATTAGCTCTTTACAGACATGTAAACACCCAACGTAGGAAGTAGCTTGGCCCTTTTATACAGCAGAAAGAAAGCCAACGTAGGTAAATACCATAAGGAGGGAAGACAAGGGAAAGACCCTTGGTATATTCTTCTTGAAGATGGAGACATTGGAGCATTTGCAATACAGCTCTTAACTTGAGAGGTGATGGGGTTTGGAAACTGACCTTGGTTTTTACAGCGTAGTGGTTTAAAGTTCAACCATTGCATTCCATGAGATAGTTTATAAAACTTAAAATGTTGCTGTCAGGTGGCATTGAGTTGGTTCTATACACATCAGAATGAAACACTATCTAATTCTGCACTATCCTCAAAACTGTTATGTTTGAGTACATTGTTGCTGCCACTATGCCTATAATCATGTTGGGTCTTCCTCTTTTCCATAACCATCATTTTACCAAGCATGATATCCTTCTACATGAACTGATCCCACCTGAAGAAATGTCCAAAGTACAAGGGATGAAGTCTTGCCATCCTTGCTTCTAAGGAGCATTCTGGTTGTACTTCATCCAAGACAGATTCATTTCTTCTTCTGGTAGTTCATGGTACTTTCAATATTTTTGCCAACATCATCACCCAAATGAATCGACTCTTCTTCAGTCTTTCTTGTTCACTGTCCAACTTTTACATGCATATGAGACTACTGAAAATACTATGGCTTGAGTTAGGTAATCTTACTCCTCAAAATGGTATCTTTGCTCTTTTAAGAAATCTTTTAACAAATCTGCTCTTGTGTAGCAGATTTACCTCAATGTAACACATCATTCAATTTATTGACCGCTGCCTCCACGAGTGTTGATTGTGAATTCAAGCTAAATGAAGTCTTGGACAACTTCAATTTTTTCTCCTCTTGTTACGATAATATTTATTAGTCATGTTGTGAGGATTTCATTTTAAAAAAATTTTTATTCAGGTGGAATCCACACTGAAGGCTGTAGTCTTTGATCTTCAGTTGTAAGCATTTTAAGCCCTCTTTGCTTCCAGTAAGCAAGACTGTGTTATTTGCATATTACAGATTTTTAGTGAGTCTTCCACCAATCTGATGCCACATTCTTCTTCATATAATCCAGTTTCTCAGATTATTTGTTCAGCATACCGATTGAATCAATATGGTGAAAAGATACAACCTGGCAAACACCTTTCCTGATTTTAAAACAGTCAGTATCCCTTTGTTCTGTTTGAACAACTGCTCTTGGTCTATGTACAGGTTATTCATGAGCACAATTAAGTGTTCTGAAATATTATCATAGTTTATGTTCCACACAGTCAAGTTTCTTTTCAGTCAATAAAGCAGAAGTAAACATCTTTCAGGTATTCTCTACATTCAGCCATGATCCATCTGATGTCAGCAACGATATCCCTAGTTCTATATTCTCTTCAAGGAGCTCTGGTAGCCTAGTGGTTAAGAATCAGGCTGCTAACCTCACGGTCAGCAGTTCGAAACTACCAGCTGTTCCGCGGGAGAAAGATGAAGCTTTCTGCTTTTGTATAGACTTAAAGCCTCGGAAAACCCGTACAGGGTCACTATGAGTTGGAACTGACTCCATGGCACATAACAACAACAATGTATTCTCTTCTGAATCCAGAAGATATTTCTGACAGTTCTCTTTGAATGTACTGCTGTAATCATTTTTAAACTATCTTCAGCAAAATTTTGCTTCCATGTGATCTCTATATATTTTTCACTCTTCTTTCTTCCACACAGAGACATCAACAGCTGCACCATAGACAGCTGCTCATGAGCTTTTAATATCCCAGATGCTACCCGTCAAAGTAGGATGTAGAACATTGTCTATGTACTATGTTGTGCCAATGGCCATTACATGTGCTATTAATCATATTGCTCAATGATTTCCAAGCATGATGTCCTTTTACATGGACTGATTCCACCTGACAACATGTCTAAAGTACAAGGGACGAACTCTTGCCATCCTTGCTTCTAAAGAGCATTCTGGTTGTGCTTCATCTTTCTTTGGAATGGGCACAAACATGGCTCTCTTCCAATTGGTTGGCCAAGTAGCTGTCTTACAAATTTCTTGGCATAGACTAGTGAGCACCTCCAGTTACATCAGTTTGCTAAAAGACTTCAAATTGAATTACGTTAATCCCTGGAGCCTTGTTTTTAAAAGCCAATGCCTTCAGTGAAGCTTGGATCAAGTTTTTGATCAAGCTCAACCTTTCAAAATGGTTGAACATCTACCATTTCTTTTTGGTATTATAGTTACTTGTGTATTCCTTCCATCTTCTTTAGATGCTTCCTGCCTCTTTCAAAAATTTGCCCATAGAATCCTTCAATATTGAAAGTCAAGGCTTGGATTTTCTCTTCAATTCCTTCAGGTTGAGAAATGCTGAGTGAACTCTCCCCTTTTGGTTTCTAACTCCAGGTCTTTGAACATTTCATTATAATACTTTATCTTGTCTTCTTGAGCTGCCCTTTGAAATTTTCTGTTCATCTCTTTTACTTTCTCAGTTCTTCCTATTGCTTTAGCTTCTCTGTACTCAGGAGTTTCTACTGACATCCATTTTGGTCTTTTCTTTCTTTCCTGTGTTTTTAATGACCTTTTACTTCCTTCATATATAATGTTCTGGATGCCTTTCCACAACTCTTCTGATCCTCTGTCATTAGTGTCTGATGTGTCAAATCTATTCTTGAGATGATCTCTAAAATTAAGGGGGTGGGGCATTTCAAGGTTATATTTGGGATCTTATGGATTTATTTTAATTTTATTTAGCTTCAGTCTGAACTTGCATGTGAACAAATGGTCTGTTCCACAGTCTGCCCCTGGCTTTGTTTTGGATGATGCTGTTGAGCTTTTCCATTGTCTGTTTTCACAGATGCAGAAAAGTTTCATTCATGTTACTAATATCAACTCTTCTTTGAGGAGGCAGCTCTTCTCCAGTCTTATTTTGAGTTCCTTTCAACTGGAGGGGCTCATCTTCCAGCACTATACCAGACAAACTTCTGCTGCTATTCATAAGATTTTCAATGGCTAACCATTTAAACTCGGAAACCCTATAACAGGGTTGCTATGAGTCAAAACCAACTGAACAGCACACAAAACCATTCAGAAATGGTCTGCTTCTACTTCTTCCTAGTCTGTTTCAGTCTGACAATAAAGAAATAAAAATAAGTACATGTTGTTTTGGAAAGTTACTAAATTTTATTTGGTTAAAAATTGTATATGATTGCTGATTTGTATTATGTTAGAAAATTGTAAAAGCCCATCTCACAGAATTCCAATTAAGAAACATTGTTATTATACATCAGTCCTTTCACTCATCTGGCTTATAAAATAGTAAGTAAAGCTGCACCCGACACTTTGGAAGAATTTGCTGTGTTTACAGACCTTAACTATGGATGAATCTTATATTCCTTCATCTGTTAATATAGGGGAAGAAGTGGGGCAAGAAGGAAAACCTCAGTTGTCTAAGCTTCTTAAATTAAAAACAAAAAAAACACAACCTTTTACCAGCTAAGGTTTGAGAAATAGAGTGGGCAAAATTTCACCGTTACTCAATATCAACTTGGATAAAAATTATAAAAGGAATTTTGTTGAAAGTCCTTCTGGCTGATTTCTTTCTGTGGAAGTTCTGAATCTGCATTTCACTTCTTAATGAAAGAAGTAATAAATTAGGGTCTCACTAATTTATTACTTAAGAGAAGCTGTGCTGGAATTAGATCATACTTGGCTTTAAAGGCAAAGGCATGGAGATTGGGTTTCGATCTAAACGCACTGAGAAGTTTTAGCTAGGAAAATAATTAAGCCTCATTTGTTTTAAGAAATTGTAAAGTTAATGAAGTGGCACAGGCAATATGCTATGTATGGGAAGATTCATGTGTACTCATCATGGAGTCCTGGTGTGGTGCTGTGGGTTAATGCTCTGGACTGCAAGGTCAGTTTGAATCACAAAGTCAGTGGTTCAAGCTCACCAGCCACTGCTCAGAAACCATATTCAGGGTTGCTATGAGTAGGAACCTACTTGATGGCACTTAACAACAACAACATAGTCAGAGAAGGCTTCTGAATGGAAATAAAATTTGGACCTTAAATGATGAGTGAAATCAGATAGACAAAAATGTGTGATTAAGAGCAGACATTCTTGGCAAGTGCAATTGCAATGAAAACAGGCTTTGAGAGAGATTTAGATCAGAGGAGATAGGGAAGAGACCCACTGAGTTGTGATATATTAAGTTCTGATCAAATTGTAATGGACTCTGTGCATCAGAATAGGAACATAAGAATCACAAGACATTCTAAAAATTTCGTACACATGACAAAAAAGAAGCAAAGCACCAGCAACAACAAAGTTGGTACACATATGAAAGGACAATTCATTAGAAAGTAGAAAAGGAAGTATACAAACTACGTAAGAAATAGCTGAGCAACAATTCATATAAGGTCTAAAGTGAAATATCCATTTCCTTTGTCATATCCAGTTAAAACCCAAAGGACCTTGCTAATGGTTCTATTAGTCTTTGATTGTTGTTGTTGTTAAGTGCCGTCGAGTCGGTTCCGACCCATAGCGACCCTGTACAGGGTTTCCAAGGGTGTAAATCCTTACGGGAGTAGAAAGCCTCATCTTTCTCCCGTGGAGCGGCTGGTAGTTTCGAACCGCTGACCTTAAGGTTCGCAGCCCGATTCGTAACCACTACGCTACCAGAGCTCCTTAGTCTTTGATTAGCGGGACATTTGGAAAAAAAAAAAAAAAAAAAAAAAAAATGAACACAAGCCAGAATGAATGCCTCTGGGGTTAGGGCTAACTGTTGAACTGGTGATAAGAGTCAAAATCTAATTGAATATGGTAAAATTGGAGAATTTAGCTCTAATTCAAGTTGGTATTCAGTTAATTTAATATGGAAGATGGGGTATGGTGGCTGCTGCCATGGATATACATTGTAGGTGTTGTAAAGTTCTGTCGAGCCAGTTCTGACTCATAACAACCCCTATATGGGGTTTCAGAGGATTGACTGGTAGTTTTGAATTACTGACCTTGTGATTAGCAGTCCAGCACCACACCATTAGTCAGTGTTATTAGAGTCAGGTTGTTGTTGTTGTAAAGGGCTGTCGAGTTGGTTTTGACCCTTAGCGACCCTGTATAGAGTTTCTGAGGAGCAGCTGGTGAGCTTGCACCACTGACCTTGTAGTTCGAACTGCTTGGAGTCTGGCGCATTAACCCACAGCACCAATGTAAGTGGTTGTAAATGGGAGGTGATGAAGGGGAGGCAACCGATGTATTCATATTGAACAAGGACCACTGTCAGTAGTATGCATGAGACTAGGATCTCACTCTCCAAGAAGAGCTGGCACACTAGGTTGTTCATTAAAATTCTAAGATGGAGATAAAAGAGTTTGACACCACAAGATTACACTTTGAATGCTCTGGCTTCATGTAGGTAAAATACTAATTCAAGATCCCATCCACTGGGGAAATCGTACCCCTAAGACATTGTAAGTCTTGGTTCCAAAGATCTCAGGGCTTGGATAAATCTTGAGACTGCCTAACAGAAGGAGTTAGTGTGGTTCATTTTGATACTTACAGAATGGCAATTACAATCTCTGAGCCTCAATTTCTTTATATGTGTGGATAATAACATCTAAATTGCATGGTTGTTTTGAGGATGTTTGTAAAATTGTAAATGGTACCTATTTTTCTTATTATTAATGAGGCCATCAGCAAAAATAGAAGTCTGTATCAATAGTACCTAGAAAGTAAGTTCTGCAACTTAAAATATCTATTCCCTTGTGCTCTAAACTAAAGAAGTTACAAAAGACAATCAAAGATACTGGGTCACAAAGGTCTTAATGTTAAATAATGAGGAACATAGGACATAATGGCCCAGAAGGTCCACAGTGTCCTTGGTAAGTCTCATTTTTAGGTTTATCTCTGAAAATATCTCAAGGTTGCTCAGGTTTCAAGCAGAAGGTACTATAAACAGCAGTTCCAGGACAAAGATATCTGAAGAATGACAAGAGTATTCACTTGACTTTGCAGAGGAAAACGTTTCAAAAATATAATGAATCTGCAGGCAGAAAGGACAAGTGTCTGCATAGGATTAAAGGACTCATGGATGACGTTTGAGTATAAGGCAAATAATATGCTCAAAAACAGAATTAGTACAGAAGGAAACAGTAGGTATAGACAAAGTAGTATCATAGCACTAATGAAATTATCTAAAGAATAAAGTGGAATTATTATACAAAGAGAATTCAATCCTATGCAAGGGAGAAGGCATCTGTTAAGGGAGATAGGCTCAATATAATCAACTAGAACACCGTGCTGTCCCCATTACAGCATGTACTATCCTGAAGTGTAAGGAGCTCTGGTAGCGTAGTGGTTATGAGTCAGGCTGCTAACTTCCAGGTCAGCAGTTCAAAACTACCAGCTGTTCCACAGGAGAAAGATGAGGTCTTCTGCTCCCATAAAGATTTACCACCTTTGAAACTCTATACAGGGTTGCTATGAATCAGAACCAACTCCTCAGCACATAACCACCACAGCTCTGGTAGCATAGTGGTTACGAATTGGGCTGCGAGCCACAAGGTCAGCAGTTCTAAACTACCAGCTGTTCCGCGGGAGAAAGATGAGGCAGTCTGCTCCCGTTAAGATTTACAGCCTCGGAAACCCTGTGTGTAGGGTCGCTATGTGTCGGAATCGACTCCACAGCACATAACAACAACAACAATGTGCAACTAAAGAGGAAGTAGGAGGGTAAGCCAAAGAGATTTCTACTAGGGTTTCAGTTCATATATGCATGGGTTTAATTCAAATAAAACATGTTTAAACATGTTTCTGTGTTCAGTGAATGGCTGCAGACAGACAAGGTCTCTATGTAATACACTTGTTTTAGTATCATTGTTGTTGTTAAGTGCCCCGGAATCAGTGGACTCATGGCAACCCTATATAGGGATTTCAATGAGTAGCTGATGGGTTTGAACCACTGACATTGAGGCTAGTAGTCCAGTACTGATCCCAAAAGGTACAATCAAAACAGTGGCTTCTAAAAGAATCTGCTGAACCAGTTAAATTCACAGCGGAGAGATCAGCTCAGAAGGTTATGACAACTGTGTTTTAGGATTTCAAAGGAGTAATTTTGATAAATTTTCTGTAAGTACACAGAAAAATCACAGGGGTTTATGATGACATTTTAGGAAAATTAAAAACTACATTAGTGAGAAAATTACCAGCAAAGCTGTGCCAATGCCCCGCCCTGCCCCCCATCATGACAATGTACCTGCTCGTCTTCAAGGGTAGCAAGGACTCTCCCACAAGAGTTTTGTGGAAACCTTCCCCCATCTACCCTATAGCACTTAACTTCCCCTACCAGTCATCCTCTGGTTCCCCAAATTCAAGGAACATTTGAAAGGAACATAATCGGAGTCCCTTAAGGATACTAAACTGCTGTTTTGATGTGGTGTGAATGGCAAAGCACAGAAGTTTTTAAGAAGGCTGAGAGATAGAAACATTGCCTTGGGAAGTGTGTAAACCTAGATATGGCAAGAAACAATAGCATCACATGTTCATATTTTTGTTCAATAAAGGCTTCTATGATTTTGTAGCAAAATTTTTTTTACTTATCCTTTTGTATAATCCTATTCCCTGCTTCTAACACAGTGCATGGCACATAGTGAATACACAATCAATGGTTAGTGTGAAATGACTTAGCAAGTTAGCATCACGGGAAATACTTCATCAATCTGTGTGGAAGATGAGGATTTTAAGTAGGAAGGAAAATAAAAAAAAAAAAAAGGAAGAAAAAGGGAAGCAGTATAGCACATATGCAGATACGTCTTTAAATGTAAAAGAAAAGCTGACTTCTACATCTGTGGCCATAATGAAAAGGGGAGAAATAAAAGCAAAGATTAATTCTGAGTAATGGATAAGTATAGATTAAACTTTAAATTGTGGCCAAACATGGTTAGAAATCAGGTTTAAGCTCAATTTGTGATGACCATAATTGTCATTTTATCTGAGTCTGTGACATTAAAAGGTAAATATTACTAATTACTTTACATTTAGGATCCAATCCTGGCAACTTTTATAATAAAATGAAAAAAGAATCCTTCAGTATAAAATAAGAAAATAGTCAGGAACAGTAAAAACAATATAATTATTAATTCAACACCAAAGACGACATGTCCAAAAACCTCGCAAACTAACTTTGACAAAAGTGGCCCAAGATGATGGAATTGGAGATACACATCTATTGCTCTATGTTACACCTAGATGATTTAAAGGGACCCTAAAACTAAAGGGTATCAGAAGGACCAAGACACTCTCTTAAAGGCCATGTAAACATGTGTAAAATAACTAGAGTTCTCAATGTGAAAGCTTATACTTCATTACTTCATCTGAAATTTTATTCAAGCCATTCAAACCCAGAGAAATGTGCAGCTTTAGCAAAAATCATTCCCTCTCTTGAAACAAAATATTAATGTTACCACCGATGCACCCCCTTTTCCTAAGCATTCTTCATTTCAGATGTTCTTAATAGAATTCTGACACTGCATCTAATCAATCTATATTAAAGGGCCAGCAATAGGACTTGACATTTCTTCTGGAAAATTACACGTGTTAACATAAAATCTGTGCATTTGCCACAGAGTTATTTTGTATTAAATGAAAACTGCTGCTTAAGAAAACAAAAAATTTTGCCTGAAAAAAATTGGGAACATTTTATCCAACTAAATTTGATATTGAAATTAAAAAACGAGACAGGGATAAATATATTGCTATTTTTAAGTTGATATTTATACACCAAATAAAACTATTTTTGCCTGTTGTATCCTTCTGTCTTCTGTGATACCACATTGCTGATACCACATTAAGCCTAGCTTTAAAACAATAAACATTCTAAAAAGCAATACAATTTAGCTTAAGGGAAAATTTCTCAGTTCAAGTTTGGATGGACCGGGCTAACTGGACAACCAGATGATCACATCTTTCTAGAAAGACTATGATTATGCTGTGGATAGTTTACATCTTCTCCTGAGCAATGAGATATTATTATATAATACCAAAAATAATTGCAACTCTTTATTAACAGCAGCCTGATATGTCAGGAATCATCATTTTAAAGATACGGACCTTCATAAAGATTAAGAGGCACTGAGCTTCTGTTAAGGATGATGGAAAACGTTGGAAATGATTAATTGTGATGAACAACATGATGAACATAATCAATGTACATGTGGAGACATTTGAAAGAGCAAATGTTTTGTTACCTATATATTTACCACAAGTTTTAAAATCACATTGTGTGTATTCTTCTTTTCTAACCACAGTTCTTAATATATAAAAGATCACTGGGTGGCACAAATGGTTTGCTCTTGACTACTAACCAAAAGATTGTCAGTTCAAACTCACCCAGTGCTGCAGTGGGAAAAAGATCTGGTGATCTGCTTCTGTAATGATTGACAGTCAAAAAAAAATCATATGGTGCCGTGGAGTCATCTACCCTGTATTTGTACTGGCCAAAATTTGATTACTAATACCATTAATTTAACCCAGTCCATATCTGGTAGCATTGTGATTACGAATCGGGCTGTGAACCTTAAGGTCAGCAGTTCGAAACTACCAACGGTTTCACGGGACAAAGATGAGGCTTTCTGCTCCTGCAAAGATTTACAGCCTAGGAAATCTTGTACAGTGTCGCTGTAGGTCAGAATCGACTCGACAGCACTTAAAAACAACAACAAAATATTTGTTCAGTTTTGTTAAAAGACAGAAACACACACCCAATTTAAAACTTCACATTGGCAAAGTCACATTTAATAACACTAGATTAGATAAACATTAAAGTCACAAGCATCAACGTTCCATGCTTCATGATGACTAAATCTAAGCTGGCCAGAGAGTCAAAGTTTCCACACTAGCCTCTGCCCCAACCTCTCTACCCAGGCTCTTGAGTTTGTTGTGTGTGTCACTGAGTCGGTCCAGACTCATAGTGACCCTGTTCAGGGTTTCTTGGGCTGTAAATCTTTATGGGAGCAAAAAGTCTTATCTTTCTTTCATGGGGTAACTGGTGTGTTCAAATTGCTCCCCTTGCAGATAGCTGTCCAACTCAGAACCCACTACACCACCAGGGCTCCTCTGTTGAGTTTAGATAAACTGAAAAACATGTAGCTATCGAGTTGATTTTGACTCATAGTGACCCAGTGGTGGTGGTGGTTATGTGCCGTGGAGTTGGTTCCGACTCATAGCAAACCTGTACAGGGTTTCCAAGGCTGTAAATCTTTACGGGAGCACAAAGCCTCATCTTTCTCCCACTGAACAGCTGGTAGTTTTGAACTGCTGACCTTGCGGTTCGCAGCCCGATTCGTAACCACTATGCTACTAGAGTAGGACGGAGTAAAACTTCCCCTAGGAGTCCTGGTGTGGCACTGTAGGATATGCACTTGACTGCTAACCACAAGGTCAGCAGTTCAAATTCATCAGCCAGTCCTCGGAAACCCGAGTCAGAACTGACTACACAGCACTTAACAGCAACAGGATTTCCAAGACTAATCTTTAAGGCTATAAATACTTACTTTCAACAAGTAAGGTTGTATCACATGCATATCACAGGTTGTTAATGAAGATCAAAGACTATGGCCTTTTGTATGCATTACACATCTCTGGTAGCATAGAGGTTATGAATTGGGCTGCCAATCTCAAGGTCAGCAGTTCAAAACTACCAGCAATTCCACGGGAGAAAGATGAAGCTTTGTGCTCCCGTAAAGATTTACACCCTCAGAAACTCTGTGCAGGGTCACTATGAGTCAGAACCGACTCCACAGTACTTAACAACAACAACAACACCTCAACATAAAGAAAACAAAAGTCATCCCAACTAGACCAATAAGAAATATCATGATAAATGGGGAAAAGATTAAATTTGTCAATTTCATTTTACTGGATCCACAATCAAAGCTCATGGAAGTTGCAGTTAAGAAATCAAATGAAGATTTGCATTGCAAACCTGCTGCAAAAGGAACAACAAGAGTTGATGCCTTTGAATTACTGTGTTGGATTGATAAGAATGTTGATTATACCAGGGGCTATAAGGAGCTCTGGTAGCGTAGTGGTTACGAATCGGGCTGTGAACCTAAAGGTCAGCGGTTCGAAACTACCAGCTGCTCTGCGGGAGAAAGATGAGGCTTTCTACTCCCGTAAAGATTTACACCCTCGGAAACCCTGTACAGGGTCGCTATGGGTCGGAACCGACTCGACGGCACACAACAACATAAGAAGAATGAGCCGCTCCACCGGAGAAAGATGATGCTTTCTACTCCTGTAAAGATTTACACCCTCGGAAACCCTGTACAAGGTCGCTATGGGTCGGAACCGACTCGACAGCAATTAACAACAACAACAACATAAGAATGAAGAAATCCATCTTGGAAGAAGTACTGCCAAAATGCTGCTTAGAAGCAAGGATGGTGAGATTTTATTTCATGTTCTTTGGACATATTATCAGAAGGTCCAGTCCCTGAAAAATATACTGATCAGAAAAAGAGGAAAACCCTCAATGAGATGGATTGACACAGTGTTATTCGTTGTTGTTGTCAAGTGCTGTCGAGTCAGGTCCAACCCACAGCCACCCTGTATTGAGTTTCTAAGGAGCGTGTGGTGAATTTGAACCTCCAATCTTGAGGTTCAAATCAACTTTGCAGTCCAGTGCATTAGCCGACCGTGTCATGCCAGGCTCAAACATCGCAAAGATGGTGAGGAAGGCCCAGGACTAGTCCATTTCTTTCTGCTGTACAGAGCATCACTTTGATTCAGAACCCATTCAATGGTGTATAACAACAATAAAAATGATCTTTATGGAAACAACTGTTACATTTTTCTTCCTTGGGTTTGAATCACTAATCTTTTGGTTAGCAATCAAGTTGCTTAATCACTTTGCCTCGTGGACAGCTTTGGGGATTGCTCTGGGATCCATTTCTTTTCTTTATGTAAACTCTATCCCTAGTTAATCTCACCCATTTTCAGGGTTTAAAATAACATCTTCATAAAAAAACCTTTTTAATATCTCCACTTGAATGTCATTTGCCCATTTAAAATCCCGTTCCCACAGAGTTGTATTTTGAAAGTGTAAACAAGGTCATGCCTCTTTTCTTCTTACAACTCTTTACTAGCTTCCATTTCTTATAGAATAAAATTCTGATTCCTTACCATGGTCTATAAGGTCATGCCTGTTGATTTCTTCCTAACTCTCCACATCTTCTCTCCACTGCACATGTCCATTCTGCTCTTCTTTTAGTTCCTTAGTGAAATCAAAAAGGAGAGTCTTTGGTCTCTTTAGGACTTTGTACTGTTGTCGATTGACTATTCTGCCTTCCCTACAGCTCTTTCCCTGAGTTTGCTGAACCTCAGTGCTTGGGTGTGAGTACAAAGATTATCTCCTTTCAACACTCCTGACCACCTTGCTAAAGTTTCCTTCCCTTTCTCACCATCCAGATTGTTTTCATCCTACTACTTTTGACAATCAGTACCTTCTTGTTTATTTTCAATTATTTTTAATTCTGTGAAATGTGTTTTTCTTTTCTCATGTTACCTAGTTGTGCCTATTCCCTTTTCAGCTGGAAGCATTCAATGTCGCAGAGAAGACAAGGGTTACTATACCATGAACACAGGACAAGATGAAATCTGGGTTTTTCCCTTTTTAGTGACTACAATTACAAAACACAAAGATTTTGATTTATCAGAACTTTCTAAACGAAAAGCTTTTTAAGGAGGAAAAACTTTTTGCTAAAGTCTGAAGAAGCTTCCAGTTACCTAGACATTGACAGTATTAAGAAATCTTTGATTGCTGTACAAAATGGGGGGAATTGTGGAAAGTGTAAATGAGGGGTGAAGTAGAGTGAGGAGCCTTAATTAATTTGACTATTCTCAACAGTTTGTGTGAAAGCGGTGGAGGGGCTGAAGGCCATTCCCTCTGTCCCTCCTACTCTAGGAAATTGATTTGTAGATAGAGATTTTGAGCCAGGTGCTTTATAATTGGTGTCCTAGTTGTTTTATATGTAAAGTGAAAGTAGTATTTTTCTATCTGGTATAATCTTGAAAATTAAAAACGTTAATATAGATAAAGCACTTGGAATAGGGTATAATACAGCAAGAATTCAGTATCTATTTGACAATCTCATTCATTGTTTAAAATTATGATTTGGCCTCACTTTCTTTTTGAAGAAATTAAGGTTAGTCCTTTCCAAAATCCTTAACAAGAGTCCGGATATAGCACTATGGGTTAATGCGCTGGACTGCAACTTCAGTTTGAACCTCAAGGTTGGCTGTTCAAGGTCACCAGACGCTCCTCAGAAACCTTATACAGGGTCGCTGTGACTTGGTCCCCACTCGATGGCACTTGACGACAACAACAACAAACAAAAGTATTCACACGTCTGTTCTATCTACTTGGATTACTCAATATCATGAAGACATTTACTGTCTATCTAAAAGTGGTAAACTGCATAAAAATAGGTTAAAATTTGCTCAATAACTCGTAATTCCTTTTGTTGTTGTTTTTAAGTGCCGTTGAGTCGGTTCTGACTTATAGCCACTCTGTATAGTGTTTCGCTGGAGCAGAAATCCTCATCTTTCTTCCTTCGAGTGGCTGACGGCCTCGAATCGAGGACCTTGTTGTTTACAGTCCACTACTTATCGGAGCTCTGGTAGTGTAGTGGTTACAAATCGGGCTGCGAACCTTAAGGTCAGCAGTTTGAAACTACCAGTCGCTCCGTGGGAGAAAGATGAGGCTTCCTGCTCCAGTAAAGATTTACAGCCTTGGAAACCCTGTATAGGGTCGCTATGGGTCGGAACCGACTCAAGGCCAATAACAACAACACTCCACTCCCCACAATTCCTTGCGAAAGAACAAAATTTTATGTAATGATAGTTTCTACAGAAATACATTTAAATCAAATTGTGGAACTATAGAACTTTAAATTCTAGGCAAATTTATTTTCTCAGAGGCACTTTTATCAGATGCAGTTCATTTTTAAAAAAAGATCACAAGATAATTTATATAACACACTTGAATGTTAAACTTTTATAAACATATTCTCTGAACTGATTATTAATGGTAGGACCCTTATATCTTTCATTCTCAATCCAATGCCAATGTTTTCATATTTATGGCATCATTATTAAAAGAGTACACATCCAAATTCCAATTATTTTTAATTACATGTTGCCATGCCTTTTTCCCTCAGAAAAATTTCTTTAGTTAAAAGTACATCAAATTCCCTGGGGGGAACATCTAGAAATCACAATAATTAAGTGCACATGGAGACATTACTTAACATTCCATGGTTGCTTCATTGGCTTGCCTTAGATAACAGATTAGTACAAATGAAGCAAGAACAATCAAGCCGTAAGTCAAAGTAGTGATAAATTTAAAATTTGTGCCCTGAAAACTAACCTGTACCTTCTACCTTAAATGACTGCCATGCGTCACTTGTTGTATAGAGTCTTTAAAAAATATATGTTGGATCAATAATTGCAGTCACCGGAAACCTTTATAATTTGTCTTTATAAAAATTGCCATTTTTATATAATATCAGGGGAGTGGCTCCCTACGATAAGCACTGGACTGAAAACCATGAGGTAGGCGGTTTGAATCCACCACCTACTTCATGGGAGAAAGATGAGGCTTAATGTTCCCTAGAAGATTTAAAGCCCCAGAAACCCTATCCAGGGTAGCTAGGAGTCGGCACTTAACAACAGCAACAACATGTAACATCAGAAAACTCTGGAGACTAAGTTTGTAGTCATCAGTGAAAGTATTTCAGCTGTAAGTCCTCAACAGTAGTCTGATTTTGGTAAAGTGATGGATTTTATCTTGGGTCTTAGGAGTTAGCAAACCAATGTTCTAAATACTTTCATAAATAGACCTTGGATCTTTTGACTTTCTTTATGGGAAACTTCTGTCTCCTACCCCTTGGTGTTATAGTTGGAGCTATAGATTGTTCACATAAATTATCATTTTCTTTCCCAGTGACAGTGTTATAACTTTAAATGTATGAGCAACCCTGCTAATCTGTATCCTTTAAAATTTCCCCTCTTTTTACCTGCCAGATATAATTTTCTTTCTGGGTTAAGGTTCCCACATATCTCATCTTCTCCACAAAACTTTCCAAACTAAATGTGAGCGCTCCCTTGATATTATATAAAAACAGCTATTTGTTAAAGACAGATTGGATTATAAAGGATTCCATTGACTGCAGTTATTGATCCAACATATATTTCCCACCTACATCTTACAAGGTGGGACATGCTAATGTAATATTATTACAATATAAATAATATCAGTTGTCTCCCTCTCTCTTTTTGCTTTTTCTTCTAGTCCTGTCTTCTCTGAGGATCCCCACTCCTGTACAAGAATCTTGCCCCTTAGTGGCCCTGAGGTCACTTCTTGTGAAATTTTACCTGTCTTGCAGTTCATTCCATCAGGACTTTAAAGTGATAATTAGATCATCTGAGAAATTAATTTGAGCTAATACAGGGTATGGAAGTGATTCTGTCAGTGGTTATGTTATAGAATGGTTTACAAAATGCAGAATCTTCCAATGTATGAACTCAAAGGGGTCAATGATGACTTGTCACCAGCTTTAGAAACTGGAACCAACTAGTCATATTCCACAATTAAAAGACTTTATTTCTAGTTTGTTTATTTAATAGATTGAGGGATATTTCTTAATTGGTTGGTCCTATATTTCAAGGGAAAAAATCAATGTTCTAGTAAACATATTAATTTAGAGAACACACATTTAAAAGTTCCATGGGATAAACAGGTGCTATTGGAACTAAACTCAATGAATTAAGTAGCCATTGTAATACATGTATCTTGATAAAATATTACTTCCCTTGAGCATATTCTGACGCATCAAACCAAAGGCCAAGTGACTTCATTCTTCCCAGAATGGCAATTTCTTAGCATAACACACCCTGGAATGTATTATTGTGGTTTCAAAATGTACTGTGTAGTGACAAATTTGTCATAATTAAGATGTTTTTCCTAAAATGATGTGCCTATTAAAGTATTAAGTGAAAGTTATTCTAATTATAAGTGTTGATATGTGTGGAGATTTATATATATCAATAAATCAATAAGGTAATATACTGTATATTATATTTCTATATTAAGAATACATGTAATTTCTATATTAAGAAGCCTTGGCTACGAATTGGGCTGCTAATTGCAAGGTCAAAACTTCAAATTGAACAACTGCTCCCATAAAGATTTACAGCCCCAGAAATCCTATACAGGGTTGCTATGAGTCAGAACTGACTCGATGGCACACAACCACCACCACCAATTCATATATTATAAAATTATATGCTGTTTTGTTTATACAATGGATTCCAACTCATAGCAACCCTATAGAACAGAGTAGAACTGTCCTATAGGGTTTCCAAAGCTGGTCTGGCACTTTAGGATATGCACTGGTCTACTAACCACAAGGTCAGAAGTTAAAACCTACTAGCTGCTCCCTGGAAATCCTATATAGGGTTGCTATGAGTTGAACCAATTCAATGACACTTAACAACAGCAATAAGAATCTTTACAGAAGCAGATTGTCACATCTTTCTTCTCTGGAGTAGCTGGTAGGTTCAAACCACTAACTATTTGGTAAACAACTAAGAGCTTAACCACTGTACCCCAGGGCTCCTTATACATATATTGTTGTTGGTTAAGTGTCTTCGAGTTGGTTCTGACCCACAGCAACCCTGTATAAGGTTTCAGAGGAGTGGCTGCTGATCTGGAATCACCCACCTTGCAGTTCCATCCAAACTTTCAGTCCAGTGCATTAACCCACAGCATCACACCAGGACTCCATATATATGTATATACATCACTAGAAATCTATATATGTATGGAGACCTGTGGCATTGTAGGATAAGCACTGGCCAATATGATCAGTTTAAACCCCAGATCAGCAGTTCAAACCCACCAGCCACTCCTCAGAAACCCAATACAGGGTCGTTATAGTTGTTATTTTATGTCATTGAGTTGGTTCTGACTCATAGCAACCCTGTATAGGGTTCCGGGGAGTCGCTAAAGCGTTTGAACTACCAACTTTTGATTAGCAGTCCAGTGCTTATACTACAACACCATACCAGGACTCTCTATTATTGGCCAATTAAACTTTGATATATATAATTTAATTTTACTTTTTTATGATTGAGTTCACATTCTTTTCTCTATATATGCAATTTATTTAGCTGTTATCCTACTTTTAAGTATAAAACATCTTGGGAGACTAAATAAGATAAGCATAAGGTAAATGAATTTTCCATGAATTTGTTGTTGTTGTTGTTAAGTGCTGTCAAGTCGGTTTCAACCCATAGCGACCCTGTACAGGGTTTCTGAGGCTATAAATCTTTATGGGAGCAGAAAGCCTCGTTGTTCTCCTGCGGAGCTGCTGGTAGTTTCAAACTACTGACCTTAAGGTTCGCAGCCTGATTTGTAACCACAATGCTACCAGAGCTCCTTTTCATGAAGTTACTGTGTCAATAAACTAACAACCAATTTTAGTAAACATGAAGAGAAACGGGCAAGTTTTCACACTGTTGGTGAAGATGTATGTTTTTTTCCTAGAGATTAGTTTGGTCTTTTATCAAAACCCTTAGAATTGTGCATACTTTTTCACTTAAAAAAAATCCAATTATTCATTTTAATGAAATGATTATATGAAAATATAAAAATGCTACATAAGAATGCTAATTGTAACACTCTTTATCTGTTTAAAATTTTTTTTAATGTCTACAGGTACAAAAAGAGGAGCTTGGTTAAATATATTTTTATATATAGCTACAAGTTTTCCAGATTCCATCTATTAATGTGGAAAATGTTCATACTATGAGGACCTCAGATATATTGTGGAAAAATTCCACTATCTTTCAATTCCATTTTTCTAAAAATTCTTAAAGTCCCCTCATATATGTGTTACGTGGAAAAAAGTCACATTAAAACTTTTGTATGGCATGACTCCATTTATATTTTTAAACACAAATTGACATGTTTATATATACAAGAGGCTTCCAAAGGTTCATAGATATATGGAACTGAAAGATAATGCAATTTTGACGGGTCTCTTGTGATACAATAGTGAATAATTGTTATCAGGACTGATTGTGA
>NW_006408519.1:9953241-9960181 GCF_000296735.1 Chrysochloris asiatica
TTCTTTCACCATACTTGTTCAACCTGTATGCTGAGCAAATAATCTGAGAAGCTGGGTTCTATGAAGAAAAACGTAGCATTAGGATTGGAGGAAGACTCATTAACAACCTGCGATATGCAGAGCTGATACAACCTTGCTTGCTGAAAGTGAAGAGGACTTAAAACATTTATTGATGAAGATCAAAGAGCATAGCCTTCAGTATGGATGGCAACTCAATGTAAAGAAAACAAAAATCCTTACCACTGGACCAATAAACAATATTCTTATCAACAGAGAAAAGATTGAAGTTGTCAAGGACTTCCTTCTTCTTGGATCAACTATCAATACTCAAGGAAGTAGCAAAGAAATCAAACGACATATTGCATTAGGCAAATCTGTTGCACAAGACCTTATTAAATTGTTGAAGAGCAAAGAAGTCAGCTTGAGGACTAAGGTGTGCCTGACCCAAGCCATGGTGTTCTCAATAACGTCATATGCATGTGAAAGCTGGGCAGTGAGTGAGTAAGGAAGACTGTAGAAGAACTGATGCTTTTGAGCTATAATGTTAGAGGAGAATATTGAAAGTGCCACAGGCTGACAAAAGAACAAATACATCTGTGTTGGAAGAAGAGCAGCCAGAGTGCTTCTTGGAGGCTAGGCCAAACTTTGTCTCTCATACTTCGGACATATTGTCAGGAGGGAACAGTCCCTGGAGAAGGATATCATGTTTGGCAAGGTGGAGAGTCAGAGAAAAAGAGGAAGACCCCCAACAAGATGGATTGGCCACGTGGCAGCATCGATGGACTCAAACGTGGCAACAGTAGTGAGGTTGGCCCAGGATCGAGCAGTGTTTTATTCTGTTGTGCATAAGGTCGCTATGAGTCAATACCAACTCAATGGCACCTAACAATAATAACAACAACAACAAATGCTAACCAATATAGTATTCAGTAGAGCACTTGAAATGTGACTACTAACTGAGCAATGAATGTTTAAGTTCATTTCATTTCAGTTCAAATGTCCACATATGGCTAGCGGCTACTATATTGGACAACACAGATCAAGAAGGATTGTTGATGTGAAGTGCCATTGAGTCAGTTTTGACTCATAGCAACCCCATACTGGGTTTCCAAGGAATAGTTGGTGGGTTTGAACTGCCGATCTTTTGGTTTACAGTCTAGTGTTGATCCTACCGTGCTCCAACAACATACTAGTCAATATAATACTCAGTATCCACTTAAGACTATTGCTGAGCGCTCAGAATATAGCTAGCAAGCTGAGAAACTGAGTACTTAATTTTATTTAAATGGCCACATGTGGTCATTGACTACCATATTGTACAGCACTGACCAAGAAGGGTATACACCGTGATATTAATGTGCTTATCATAGACTGTCATTTATTTTTACCATTTCTTCTTTTAACCATTCTTATTTCTAAAGTTTACATATAAGCATGTATTACATATATGATAAGAAAAGAATAAGGGTTCTCTTTTGAGGAGGTTAGGGAAGAGATTTAGCAGCATAGTAAACACTATGCTTAGTGTTTACGAGTTGGGCTGCTAACATCAAGGGCAGCTGTTCAAAACTACCAGTCATTCCATGGGAGAAAGATGAGGCTTTTGTGCTCCCATAGAGATTTACAGCCTTGGAAACCCTATACAGGGTCGCTATGAGTCAGAACGGACTCCAAGGCACAAAACCAATCAACCAACCAGAAAAAAGATTTACGCATCAGACTAGGAACCCCAACAGCCTGAATTTGTGTACTAGTCCTACCTTGTACTTTCTACATTAATTTTCACTTACAATAGAAAAGCATGTGTAATATGTAATACCTGCAAGACCTCTCATGATATTATCTCATGATCTTTTCAAAAATTATTTAATGTTTTTGAACCATGACATTTAGGAAACATTAAAAGTACAGCAGGCTTTTCTAATGGTGGAATTTCTATGTGGAAAATGAAAGAATGGGTAAAGAAGAGAGAAACACACGAATACTGAAATCAACTTATGATTATGATGTTTATGAAATATGAAATGAAAACGAAAAGCTTGCCTAGAATGAAAGAGGAGGGACCACATTCACCAAAAAGCAAATGAAATTACATGAGACAAAGTGATTAATGTGAGTAGAACTTTTGACATGTGTCTTATAGCTTGTCATTAAGCATTTTAATAAAGTATAATAAAAACAAAAACATCCATCTAAGAGTATCTCACTGATTAGATGACTTACCCAAAACACTAATAGAAGCCATGCACTCTCATTTAATTAAATTTCACTAATTAAATTTTAAACTCCACATGACTATGCCATAAAATATGACATTTTGTACACTCAATATATAATAGCCTAGTGGTTGAAAAGCAGTTTTCTGTTTGAGAGACTGGTAAAGAATCTTCTTAAGATAATATTTTACAAATTCATAAGAACCCGAAGAACGCACTCAAAAAGAGTTGTTAATTCAGTGAAAAGGGTCATTGACAAGGTCAACAGAAATGCCTTCAGAGCAATACTTAAAAGAAATAACAACACTTTAAAAGCATTTACTTTAAAGTCAGAGGCAAATGAACACATACTTTCATATTCATAAGTGGAATCAGGCATAGAGTAAAAGGACATTTGAAATCAAAGATTTAAAAAAAAAAACCCTCAAAAATCTCTGTTTCTAATTTTTTTTTTCTTTAAGCTGTCAATTGGGAATACTGTTTTTAAGAAATGCTGACTATATCTTAAAATATTCGTGCTGCTGATGTTAAGTACCATTGAGTAGGCTCTGACTTGTAGCAACCATGTAAAGGGTTTCCAAGGAACACCTGGTGGATTTGAACTGCTGACCTTGTGGTTTGCAGTCCAGTGCTGATTCCACAACACCACACCAGGAATCTTAAAATATTCTTGTAGGATTCAAATAATTATATATGAGAAGAAATAGACATTTATCAATTATATTATATGCCAGGGAAATAAAAGACAAAGAAAACTCTCAACCATCCTAATGACTGGATTGAAGTGTTATTATTTACCGTTAATCTCTGGCTTCTTAGAAAATGCATTTGTGATCTGATTAGTCTAATCCAGTGCTTTTGAATAGATTCCAACTCATAGAGACTATAGGACAGAGTAGAACTGCCTCATAGGGTTTCCAAGGCTATGAATATTTAAGGAAGAAGACTGACATTTTTCTCCCATGGAGTAGCTGGTGGATTCAAACTGCCAACCTTTTGGATAGCAGCTGATTGCTTAAGCACCATGCTACCAGGGCTCCTTCTTATTCATCTAAGTGGCTACAAATGAATACAAGATTAAAGGAGTGTACAAAAATATATGAGAGACATTTTTTTAAACTGAGAGGTTTCCATTTATAAACTCCAATTCTTTCCTCTTAGATTTCTTAAGGAGTTGGCTGAAGTCATCACAAGCCACTAACAATTATTTTCAAGACCTGGGGATACTGAACAGATGCAAGGGGGGCTGGGTTGTAAGTACTTACAACCACAAGATGGGAAAATAAAGACATTAGAAACTACAGATTCATAACATCAGCTACATAACTCAGAAAACACTGATACATCTTTAAAAGATAAATTTTCAAACATTTAGACCATGGAATAAAAAACAACCTGATCAATTTCCTTTCATTGAATATTATTTTTAAACAACCATAGCAATTATTATTAAGTTTTTAAAAATTATTTTGAGCATGAGATAGTAACATTACAGTGATTTATACTTCATAAACAGAGGGAATCCTGGTGTAACACTGTGGATTAATGCACTGGACTGAAAAATTGGTTTGAACCACTAAGTAGATAGATCAAGCTCAACAGGCGCTCCTAGGAAACCCTATACAGGGTTGCTATGGGTCAGAATCGACTCAAAGGCACTTAAAAACAATGTAATTCATAAACTATTTCATGAAATTTTTGCAGCTTTACTACAAAACTTTAAACTGACAAGGGATTATTAAAATGAGATGAGAATTTCACAGAGAACACAGAGAAATTAGTAAACATGGGCAGAGGTTGAAACTAGATTTCTTAATTCTAACGCTGCAATGTTGGTTTTTATGACCATTCCAAGTCATAATACAAGTGAGTACATGACTATTTTTGACCCAGATACCTTTACTTTGTGTATTCCTAGAGCTAGGTAAAGAGGTAAATGAGGGCCTGGTGAATCTTTTTATTTTTCTTCCTTTCTATAGGGCAACTTCAGAAGACAAAAGTCAAATATTATAATGAAATGTGCAAAGACCTGGAGTCGGAAAACCAAAAGGGAAGAACATGCTCAGCATTTCTCGAGCTGGAAGGAAAAACTCAAGCCTTAACTTACAGTATTGAAGGATTATCTGGGCAAATTATTGAGTGATGCAGAAAGCATCAAAGGAAGATGGAAAAAAAATAGAGAGTCACTATACAAAAAAAAAAAAAAAAAGGTCAATGTTCAACCATTTCAAGAGGTAGCATAGGATCAAAAGCCAATGATAATGAAGAAGTCAAAGGTGTACTGAAGGCACTTAGCAAATAACAAGGCTCTGGGAAGTGATGGACTACAAATTTAAATCTGTCAACAAACAGATGCAGCACTGGAGGCACTCACTCATTTATGCCAAGAAATTTGGAAGACAGTTACCTGGTCAACTGATTGGAAGAGAGCAATATTTATGCCCATTACAAAGAGAGGTGACCAAAGAGAATGTGGAAATCATTGGACAACATCATTAATATCACATACAAGTAAAATTTTGCTAAAGATAATTTTTAAATGGCTGTAGCAGTACACTGACAGGAAGCTGCCTGAGGTTCCAGCTGGATTCAGAAGAGGATATGGAATGAGAGATACAATTGCTGATGTCAGATGTATCTTGGCTGAAAGCAGAGAGTACCAGAAAGATGTTTACCTGTGCCTTACAGACTACGCAGAGACTTTTGCTCATGTGGATCATGAAAAGCTATGGACAACATTGCAGAGAATGAGTATTCCAGAACACTTGATTGTGCTCATGAGGAACCTGTACATAGACCAAGAGGCAGTTGTTCAAACAGAACAAGGGAACACTGAATGGTTTTAAATTAGGGAGGTGTGCAACAGGCTTGTATTCTTTCACTATATTTATTCAATCGCTATGCTGAGTAAATAATTCAAGAAGCTGAATTATCTGAAGAAGAATGCGGCATCAAATTTGGAGGAAGACTCATTAACAACTTGCGATATGCAGATAATACAACCCTGTTTGATGAAAGCAAGAAGGACTTAAAATACTCTTTTGATGAAGATCAAAGACCACGGTCCTTGGTTTAGATTGCACTTCAATATAAAGAAAACAAAAATTCTAACCACTGCATCAGTAAATAACATCAAATAAATGGAGGAAAGATTGAAGTTGTCAGACTTCATTTTGCTCAGATCAACCATCTACACTCATGGAAGCAAAAGTTAGGACATCAAACGATATATTGCATTAGGCAAATCTGCTGCACAAGAAAGAGCTCTTTAAAACATTCAAGAGCAAAGATTTCAGTTTGAGTTGCTCCTGAACCAAGCCATGGGATTTTCAATAGCCTCATATGCATATGAAAACTGAACAGTGAGTAAGGAAAACTGTAGAAGAATTCATGTATTTGAGCTATGGTGTTGGAAAAGAATATTAAAAGTACCATGGATTGCCAAAAGAACAAACAAATCTGTGTTTTAAAAAGTACAGAGTGCTCCTATGAAGCCAGGATGGCAAGACTTCGTCTCTCATATTTTGGACATATTATCAAGAGGGACCCAACCCTGGAGAACATGCTGCTTGGTAAAGTGGGGGGTCATCAAAAAAAAGGAAGACCACCAACAAGATGGATTGGCACAGTGGCAGCAGCATGGACTCAAGCGTAGTTAACAATTGTGAGGGTGACGCAGGACAGGGCTGTGTTTCGTTCTGTTGTACAAACTTGATGGCACTTAACCACAGCAAGTATAGACAGTGCGGCTACTTCCTGGTACCTAGTTGAGTAGACACTCAATCACATGCCCTTCTTTTTGTAATACAAGATATTATTGCCATATACTTAAAACATAAATTCTAGTCTAGACCTGCTAATTCTTTTAACAACATGGAATATCAAAGCCATATGTAAACATTATTATAAACTGCTGTCTTGAAATGTCAGGAAACTATTGTCCCAAAGACAGCAAATCATCAGAGCCACATAATTACTTAGTTTTAAAGTAAAATGTGTAACAGGAAAGAAATATTTGGAATGTCATTTGCGATTGTCTGATTATTCTTTCTTGAGATTTTTTTTTCACTAAAAAGAACAAATCAGCTACACTAGGCCAATGAAAACTCAGTCTGTGATTTATCAATAAAGTTATTATCTGTGGTTGTATAACAGTAGAGCAGACATTAAGTTTGTGACAATTTGAGTCAAAAATAAAATGTAAGATTAGCTACGTTTACTTTTTTAGTGCTTGCTTATTTTGTTTTGGTTTTTTTTGTGGTTATCAAATTATATTCTTGTTTTACATGGAGTCCACAGAAATGTTTTCATTTCCTCTGGAACAAGTGATGGTTAGACTGCAGGTAATTATGTCCAAGAATTCCCACATAGTTGAAGCCTTCCTACACGTACACTGGGGCACATGAGAACTTTCAAATATCAATTGCCTCCTTATCCTCATTAGCAAGGCTAAGCAATAAGACAGGCATTCTGACCTCTTTTATTATTTATGTATGAGTTTCACAAAACTGTTTACCACCTGTACAAGAATGTAAAATAAAAATAGTCATGTTGGTGTTATAAACATTCAGTGTGGTCAGACCGCTTTCTGCATAGTAAGGCTGAAATTTGGTGAATCTGAACTGTGAAGACAACTGTTCTTTGTAATTTTAACAGAATATACATCCTTTTTCCTTATAGTATGCACAAAAGCAACACACACATATAAAAGTATAAATATTATA
>NW_006408519.1:9960481-9962702 GCF_000296735.1 Chrysochloris asiatica
ACTAGATGGCACTTAACAATAACAACAAATAATACAATTAACCATGATCTTATTTAAAGAGTAAGCACCCAATAAATGTAGAATTTATGCTCAAATTAACATTTAAATTAGCTTTAAATTTATTATGTGCATAACATTAGATTAAGTGCTTTATCAGAATTATCCCAGTTAGCCATCATTAATAACCTTATGAAGTAAAAGAGGATTACATGTATTTTATGGACTTACTTTGTATATTAGTATTTCCCAGCAACTTCCATACATGACTAGCTCTAAAAAATGTCCAATGAAAAGAGAGTTCTGTGATAAAAATTTGTAACATCATTTCTCTTGGAGATTTAAAATATACTTTTTAAAAGATATGAAGGTAGAATCCCCACTGAATAGTTTTCATCTTGTGTAGATGAGTATGGTGAAAGGAGATAGGGATAGGATTCTTTTGAATCAATACTGAGTAATTATTATCATGATTAATTGCGATAGTCATACTGTAAAAGTAGAAGATGTGTAACAAAAAAGAGGCAGTAGTTAACCTTGCATTCCAGGAACAGAGGACCCTAGGACCATCAAAAGGGAAGATCATGAGTGGAACGTGGTATCCTAACTGGAGAAGGGGTGACACCAGAGATGGAGGCAGAGGTAATGGCATGGAGAGATAGAGCAACTGAGGACTCTTGACTCATGGAAAAAGAAAGGTTGTGTGTTGGCTGGCAGGAGGCTGACTTGCAAAATATGCCCTTTGCTTGTTAAAACAATGATATATTCCTGTATGTTTCTGTGCACATTAAAAAAAAAAAAAAAATAGAAGGAGCAGAGGCAAATACTGTTAACCAATGGTGCATGGAGGGGATTGTAATCATTGGAATGAAACAAAATATAGTCAGTTGAGTGCAAAACTGATATTCTGCTGTGTGAACTATGATGTAATCCATAATAAAAAGGCTTTTAAAAAAATACAAAACCAAAAAATCCATATTGGCAGTCCCGTATGTCTGAGTTAAAGATGGAGAAAATGTTTTTGTTTTTTTTTTAAAAAAAAAAAAGGACATAAAATCCAGAGCAAAAGAGAGAAAGAAACCAAAGACTCAAAGAATAAACTAGTCTACAGGGTTTATAATCTATATAATCCATGACTATATCTACCTAGAGACAAGAACTAGATGGTGCCCAGCTATCTAGAAATCATAGGTTGTTAATGAGTCTTCCTCCCATCTTGATGTGTTCTTCATGTAATATAGCGTCTTGGATTATTTGATCAGCATACAGATTGAATAAGTATGTTGAAAGGATGCAACCCTGGGCACACCTTCCTGATTTTAAATCATGCAGTATCCTCTTATTCTGTTCAAACATCTGTCTCTTAGTCTGTGTACAGGTTCCTCATGAGCACAATTAATTGCTGTAGAATTCCCATTCTTAGCAATATTTTCCATAATTTGTTATGGTCTGCACAGTTGAATGCCTTTGTATAGTCAATAAAACACAAGCGAACATCTTTTGATATTCTCTGATTTCAGCTAAAACCTAGTATACTTACACGTTGGTAAATTGTATTCTAGATTTCACAGATTTATAGATGAAGAGGAATTTTGCCCCAGATGGAATTTGGAGTTAGAGTCTGTGGGTTTTTTGTTTTTTTTTTTAAGTTTTTATTGTGACTTGAGTGATAGTTTATATGGAAGAACATCAGTTTTACATTCATCATTTCATTGCAATGATTAAAATCCCCTTTGTGCATCATCATTTAACAATATTTGTTTATATTTTTTTGTTTTGTTTTGATGGGGGAATGTACACAAAAACATAATTTAGTAATTTAAATAACAAAAGGGCACATTCTGCAAGCCTGCCCCCTGGCTGCCAGCACTCAGTCTTTCTCTTTCCAAGAGTCTAGAGTCCTCAGCTGCTGTCTCTCTCCATGTCCTTATCTCTGTCTGCATTTCTGGTGTCACTGCTTCTCTGGATATGGTCCCACATTCTGCTCATGCTCTTCTCCCTTGATGGTCCTAGGACCACTGTTCCTGGACTGTAAGATTAACTACTTCCCCTTTTTTGTTACAAAACATCTACCTTTACAGTTGTGACAGTTGCAACTAGTCATGATAACAATTACTCACTACTGAATCATAAGAATCTTATCCCCATCTCTTTTCACCAGACCTGTGTAGACAAGATGAAAACTAATCAATGGGGACTCTATCTTCACCTTCACACTCTTAAA
>NW_006408519.1:9963737-9965131 GCF_000296735.1 Chrysochloris asiatica
CTTTCTGTAATCATGTTTGCTGATATTCCTTTCTATCCCACTCATGTCTGTTTTACAATACTAGGCAAGGGAAACCAATATTCATAAGACAGTCAAGCATCTTAATATTATTTCCCCTTTTTAGACAATGCCTCAATCCCTGTATCATAGAGCTCTATTGTTCCAAGGTGGAGTCTAATTTTCAAACCTTTATGCTTTGCATATGGCAAGGACATGAATTTGGGTGGGCCCAAGTGTACAATGTCATAGATTAAACTGAGTTAGCCAGAAATATGTGCTTACATACCTATGTCTTGATTCACAGTATTAGGTGATTGTTCTCCATTTTGTGACTGGATATAATTATCTTCCAATTTGCAATGCACTGTAAACCCTAACCTCTGTCTGTGATTAATGAGGTAAGATTAGGTTATGTTAAAGAGGATTAAGTCATATGTGTTATGTTAATAAAGCATGGCTAGGGCTCTGGTAGATTAGTGGTTACGAATTGGGCTGCGAACCGCAAGGTCAACAGTTTGAAACTACCAGCTGCTCCATGGGAAAAAAGATGAGGGTTTTTGCTCCCCTAAAGATTTACAGCCTCAGAAACACTGCTCAGCGTCGCTCTGGGTCAGAACCGACTCCATGGCACTTAACAACAACAACAGGGTGATATCCATCACCATTACTTAAACAAACATCCTTATTCTGCTCACAACCCTGGTCAGATGTAAACTGAGTTTCCCTGGGGTGTGGCCTGAATCACCTTTTATCTTACCAGAGATAAAAGGACACAGAAGTAAGCAGAGAGGGAGGACCCTCTGTACTAAGAATAAAGAAGAGCCAGGAGTGGAGGAAGACTGATGGAAAGACACCCATGGAGCTCTTCAAGAGAGCTAGGCCTACAGATTTTTAAATGAGACAAAAAAACCTTCCTCCAGAGCTGACAAAGAGCTAGTATTCCTTTAGAGGTGGTGCCCTGGATTTGAACATCTAGCCTCCTAAACTGTGAAAGCATAGATTTCTGATGTTTAAAGGTATCCCCTTGTGGTATTTCTGTTATAGTAGCACTAGATAACTGAGACAAAATTCATGACTGAAGTATATTTAAGTAGGCAATACAAGAAATTAATCATTATAAAAAATAATGGAAGTGTTAGAATGAGTAAAAGAGGAGAAATAATGTTAAGATGCTTGACTATATTATGAATCTTGGTTTCCCTTGTCTACTATAATAAAATAGACACTTAAGGATGAGAGAAAGGAATAACCAGAAACATCACTATAGAAAGCTTGTAATTCCATCTTCAGTGTATAACTGATTGTTGTTGTTATGTGCCATGGAGTCGGTTCCGACTCATAGTGACCCTGTACAGGGTTTCCGAGGCTGTAAATCTTTATGGGAGCAGAAAGCC
>NW_006408519.1:9965307-9976683 GCF_000296735.1 Chrysochloris asiatica
TAAGACTATAGAAGGAATTGATCTCCATCCTGAATCTTCTGATATGGGAAATTTCCACTTGAAAAGACAAGCAGATCAGCCTGGAGCAGCCAGAGGAACAGAAGATACTTCTTGAAAGAAAGATCAGCAGGAAAAATCAAGAACAATAACAGCAGTCTGATTGACTACTACAAGAACAAGCAAGTTGTTCACTGGGAAGCCATCAAAGCAAGCAATCAAGTTCCCTCAGGGCAAACCCTTTCCAGGACTGAAATTCAAAGGTAATACACAGCAGGCATGTAATCTTGCTGATGACCACTTTGGTCTACAGAGAAAGGGAAGTGGGAGAAAAACAAAATGAAGTTGTTAGCTAAGTCAGACCATATTCAATAGACTCCTGTCAATCTGGATTGAGACCTGGTTGGCCAGCAGAATCGCAGGACCTGAGGATTCCTGAGCCCATGGACAGAGACATAGACACAGAGGACTAGATTGGAAAGTGAAGCGTCCAGCTGTTAGGACATGAGGGGAGATGCACAAGAACACCCAAACTTGCATATAGTACCCATTTGACCTAGCTTCAATGGCTAGATGATCAGAACTCGATTGGAGGAAGAAAGAATAGGGAAAAAAAAAGTGTATTCCACTACATTTTGATGAACTTGACCCATACTTATGGATGTAGTAGCTTAAAAGAGGGAACAAATCTTTACAGCAAGGATCATTCCCACCCCCTCTGTACAGAGTTGACAGGGAAGGGCAACTTAGACATTGGCTACCTAAAATGGGAGGCGGGGGAAACTACAAAGGCACAAAGTGACTGGCTTACAAGTTTCTAAGGGGGAGCTTAGTTTCAGAGGGTGCGGGGGAAGGTAGAATCGCCACTGAGTGAGTGGTTTCTAACCTGTCTAGATGGGGATGGTGAAAGGAGATGGGCATAAGACTCTTATGGTTCAATAGTGACTAATTGCTATCAGGACTGATCAGGAAGTTGCAAATGTAAAGGTAGACATTTTGTAACAAAAGTAGGAGAGTCATTGATCTTGCAGTTCAGGAGCGGAGGACCCTGGGACCATCAAGGAAGAAGAATGGAGTGTGGGAACCTATTCAGAGAAGCAGTGACACCAGAGATGGAGGCAGAGATGATGATGTGGAGAGATGGAACAGCTGGGGACTCTAGACTCATGGAGGGAGAGGGCCTGTGTGCTGATGGCCGGAGGGCAGGCTTTCAGGGTATACCCTTTGGTTGTTTGAATGGTTATATATTCCTGAGTATTTAAGTGTACATCCAAAACAAAAAGAGGGAATGGAAGCAAATAGCAAATGCTGTTGAATGATAATGCATGGAGGAGATTGTAGTCATTGCAATGAAACGAAATACATAGTATGAATGTAAGCTGATGTTCTCCCATGTAAACAATCACTCAATTCACAATAAAAACTTAAAAAAAAATTGATGAAAATTTCTCCAAGTTCTTTTTGAGTACTGTAGAGATACAACATTTCATACATTTGAATACTACCCACAGAGAAGCAATATGGAATAGTTTCCAAGAGAAGAGTATTTAGCATTTAAGGAATGTCTACTATTTATTAGGTGTGCAAGAACTGTTGAGACTATATTTAAAAGACACATTTGTTGACTTCATTTTGTGAAGAAATAAATGTGGGAGATAGGAAACTCAACTATTCTGGTAGCATAGTGGTTATGAGTTGGACTGTTAACCTCACGGTCAGCAGTTTGAAACTACCAGTATTTCTGTAAGAGAAAGATGAGGTTCTCTGCTCCTATAAAGATTTATAGCCTTGGAAACCCTTTGGTGGTGGTGGTTATGTGTCGTGGAGTCAGTTCCAACTCACAGTGACCCTGTACAGGGCTTCCGAGGCTGTAAATCTTTATTGGAACAGAAAGCCTCATCTTTCTCCAGTGGAACAGCTAATAGTTTTGAACTGCTGACCCTGGTCACTATGAGTCGGAATTGACTCCATGGCACACCACCACCACCACCAATGACAACTGAGCAAGGTAAGTGGAATGCTGGTAATGGTTACATAGTGATAAGGAAGCATTTAAGAGGGACATATGCTAATGCAGAAAAGCAGGAAAGAGTTTCTTGAGGTACAGTCTGAACAAAGGTTTAAAGGGCAAGGTAAATTTATCTAGGCAGAGGTTTGAATGGGCAGTTTGTATATGTGTGTAGGGGAAAACATGGTAGCAGAAAGAAACACTTGTAGAAATGTGAAATAATATGATCTTAGACAATTCAAGGAATTCAGTTTTTTTGTTTTGTTTTGTTTTGTTTTTAGTATGGGTATCTTTACTTAAGGTTCATATTTTTAATGTTTCCATGTTATTCTTGGATTCTCATTTTCTTGGTATGTTGTGAAATATTATTTTCTTTGAGGTTACCCTATATTCTATTACCTTTTTATTCCATTTAAAACTGTCCATTTTACCCTGAAATCTACCTGACCTGCTTATCACTTGGATCTCTGTTCCTATATTTTTACCTTAGTTCAATGAAAAGCAACTCAGAACCAACCCTTTCTTGTCTTAATGACCTTTTGCTTTCTTCCTATGTGGTGTTCTTGATGTCATCCCATAATGCTTCTGGCCTTCAGTCTTTAGTATCTAATGCATCAAATCTGTCCTTCAGATGATCTCTAAATTCAGGTGGGATATCGTCATGGTCATATTTTGGCTCTCGTGGACTTGTTTTCATTCTCTTCAGCTTCAGCCTGAACTTGAACATGATCAACTGATGGTCTGTTCCACAGTTGGCCCCTAGCTTTGTTTTGGCTGATGATATGGATCTATCATCTCTTTACACAGATAGAAAGAGAAATTTGATTTCTGTGTATTCCATCTGGTGAGGTCCATGTGTATAGTGGTCTTTCATGATGTTTAAAAAGGGTAGTTGAGATGAACAAATCATTGGTCTTGCAAAATTCTACCATATGATCTCCAGCATCATAGCAATATTTTCCAACCACTGATCCTTCCTCTTTGTTTCCAACTTTTGCATTACAATTACCAGTAATTATCAATACATCTCAATTGCATGTTTGATCAATTTCAGACTGAAAAAGTTGGTACGATTCTTTAAATTCATCCTCACTGGCTTTAGTGGTTGGTATGTATATTTCAACCATAGCAGTATTAACTGGTATTCCTTGTAGTCGTATGGATATTATCCTGCATAGACAGCATTATACTTCATGATAGATCTTGATGTGTTCTTTTTGAAGATGAATGTGACACCATTTATCTTCAATTTGTCATTCCCAGCATAATAAACTGTGGGATTGTCAGATTCAAAATGGCCAATACCAGTCCATTTCAGCTCACTAATGCCTAGGTGTTCCATTTTATTTTTTAAAACCTCCAACTTTCCTAGATTCATACTTCATACATTCCATGTTCCAATTATTAATAGATGCATACAGCTGTTTCTTCTTTTCATTCTGAGTTGTGTCCTGTCAGCAAATGAAGGTCCTGATGATTTTACTCCATTCATGTCATCATGGTCAACTCCACTTCCCCAGTAACATTTTGAGTGCCTTCCAACATGAGGATTAATTTTTTGGCACCATATCTGAAAGTGTTCACTGCTATTCATAAAGTTTTCAGTGACAAATGTACAAAAGTAGTCCATCTCTCTTTCTTCCTAATCTGTCTTCATCTGAAACCTGTCCACCATGGATGATCCTGCTGGTATTTAAAATAGCCATGTGATATCTTCCAGAATCACAGAAGCACACAAATCACCATACTTACAACAAACTGACAGATGAGTGGTGGTTCAACAGGTTAGAGATTCTAAAAAACTGCTTGTCGGATGAATGACCAAATGTCATTCAGCTTATCTTTTAAAAGGTTTACTTTGCTTTCTATATTGACTATAAGAGGACCAGGGTATAAGCAGGAACTACTAAGAAAGTAGTTGCAATAATCTAGGTGAAAGATAGATGTGGTGAAAAGTAGTTAAATTTTGGATAGATGTTGAAGGTGGAGCCAACAGGATTTATTGACAGACTGGATGTGGTGTGCAAGAGAAAGACTATAAGATATTTGGCCTTAACACCTGGAAGGATGGAGATGTCATTGCTGAAGAAAAAGATATTTTGGAAAGAGTAGGTTTGGATGGAGACGGAGAAGTGGAATGTTAGAAGTTCAAGTATAACCATATTGTTATTAGGTGCCATTGAGTCGGTACCGACTCATAGTGACCTTATGCACAGCAGAACGAAATACTGCCTGATCCTGGACCAACCTCACTACTGGTGCCACACTTGAGTCCATCGATGCTGCCACTTGGCCAATTCATCACATTGGGAGTCTTCCTCTTTTTCTCTGACCCTCCACCTTACCAAAGATGATATCCATATTAAATATGAAATATTTATTAGACATTCAACTGCTGATGTTCAGTAGACAGTTAGATATATGAGTCTGAAGTCAAAGGAAAGGTCTAGGTTAGAGATAGAAACTTAAAATTCACCAACATATATTCATAAATGGCAACATAAATTTAAAGCCATGAAAGTAGATGAGGATATTGAGAATGCAGAGAAGAGAGGATTCCAAGGGCCCAGCACTATAGCATTCTAACATTGACAGATAAGACATAGAGAAATCAATAAACAAGTTTTGGAAGTATCAGTGGGGCAGAAGGAAAATCAAGAGAAAATGTCTTGATTTTTAAAACAATTTTTAAACAAGATTTTAAAACATTTTTAATAGTAGAAAGCACTATTTAAAATGCTGCTCATCAGTCAACTAATAGGAGGACTAAAAATTAACCACTGGATTTAGAAAGGTGAAGACCATTGTGTTCTTGACAAGACATACCTGGAGATAGATGGACACAAAAGTCTAAAGGAAGAAACCATATCATAGTTTCATATCTTTAATCCAGAAGAAAAGAGAATGGCAATGAAGCAGGAGAGGGAAAAATTCTTAGAATGATGGCTTAAGTTGATAAGAAGGAATGGAATTGGTGGATAAATACAGGGGTTTGCCTCAGAGAGGAGCACAAATAATTCACAAATAGGAACAAGAGAGAGGCAGAATAAATTCTGTTTATAGAAAATAGCTTATGCTCATTACCTACTGCTATTTTTGTTAGATTTAGATTTTATCTGTAATTTCTTCAATTATTTTAAACTTAAATTAGCTCCTTTATATTTTATTACTGTATTTAACTTTTATGTACAACAAAGCAGTGGTTTGTGGCTTTCTAGATTCTAGAAGATCTTAACTTGAGCTCAAAGAATCCTTACTGCAGTTCAAACAATTCTATTGTGCTACAACACTATTCTATATCTCAGAACTTACTCAGATTGATAGAGGACCTGCTAAATATCTTTATTATTATTTTAATCAAGAAAAAAGTTACCAGAATCCCCCATAAGGCCATCCCTATTAACAGAGATATTGGAGGATAATTTTCTTTTTGTTGTTGTTGCTAAGTGCCATCGAGTTGATTCCAACCCATAGAGACCTTATTCACAGCAGAACGAAACACTGCCCGATCCTGGGCTAACCTCACTACTGTTGCCATGCTTGAGTCCATTGATACTGCCACTTGGCCAATCCATCTCGTTGGGGGTCTTCCTCTTTTTCCCTGACCCTTCACCTTACCAAACATGATATCCTTCTCCAGTGACTGGTCACTCCTGAGAATATGTCCGAAGTATGAGACATGAAGTTAGGCCACCTTGGCCTCCAAGAATACTCTGACTACACTTCTTCCAAAACAGATCTATTGGTTCTTTTGGCAGCCCATGGCACTTTCAATATTCTCCTCCAACACCATAACTCAAAAGCATCAATTCTTCTACGGTCTTCCATATTCAATGTCCAGCTTTTGTATGCATATGAGGTTACTGAAAATACCATGGCTTGGGTAAGGCGCACCTTAGTCCTCAAGCTGACATCTTTGTTCTTCAACACTTTAAAAAGGTCTTATGCAGCAGATTTGCCTAATGCAATACATTGTTTGATTTCTTGACTGCTGTTTCCGTGACTGTTGAAAGCTGATCCAAGAAGAATGAAGTCCTTGACAACTTCCATCTTTTCTACGTTGATAAGAATGCTGTTTACTGGTCTGGTGGTGAGGATTTTTGTTTTCTTGACATTGAGATGTAATCCATACTAAAGGCGGTGCTCTTTGATCTTCATCAGTTAATGTTTTAAGTCCTCTTCACTATCAGCAAGCAAGATTATATCATCTGCATATCGCAGGTTGTTAACGGATCTTCCTCCAATCCTGATGCCACGTTTTCTTCATAGAACACAGCTTCTTGGATGATTTGCTAAGCATACAGGTTGAATAAGTATGGTGAAAGAATACAACCCTGTCACACATCTTTTTAAATTTTAAACCATTCAGAGTTCCTATGTTCTGTTTGAACAACTTCTTGATCCAAGTGCAGACTTCTCGTGAGCATAATTGAGTGTTCCAGAATACTCATACTTTGCAATGTTGTCCAGAGCTTGTCATGATCCATACACTCGAAAGCCTTTGCATAGTCAATACAGCACAGGTAAACATCTTTCTGATATTCTCTGCTTTTCAGCCAAGATCCATTGGACATCAGCAGTGATATCCCTCGTTCCACGGCCTCTTCTAAATCTGTAGTTTACTGAAAGCTTCTTTTTGTATATAATAATCTCAAAAGAAAACTCTTCACCTGTAAATACATTGTAGAATTTTTTTCACCGCTACAGGTTGTAGCATTGATTTCTCCAGGTATCAGCGGAGAACACAAAGTAAGTACAACACTGTTAATTCCAGATCCTAAGAAAACTGTCCATGAGCCTGTTGCATAGCCATTCCATCATCAGTTATGCCTACACAACTGACACGACTGTCATGACTGGCAAGGATGCCATGGTGGTGGTGGTTATGTGTCATGGAGTCAGTTCCGACTCATAGCGACCCTGTATAGGGTTTCCAAGGCTGTAAATCTTTATGGGAACAGAAAGCCTCATCTTTCTCCCACGGAACAGCTGGTAGTTTCGAACTGCTGACCTTGCAGTTCGCAGCCCGATTCTATCCCAAACATTGCAATTATAGTCATCATAGCCAGCTAACAGGAGTTGTCTACTTTTGGGGAAGGTTACAGAAGTGATTACACACATGATACTGTCATGAGAATACATGTACAACTCTTGATCTGCATGAAGGTCAAAGAGCCCGCAGTGGCATCATCAGAGCCAGTGGCAAAGGCATATCCACAGGGAAAAACCTGACAGCATTAACATCTGACACGTGTCCAGCGAAAGACTGTCTACACATTCCATCTCGAATATCCCCCAGTTTGGAAGAGGCAACACAAGCACCAGAAACAAAGGTTCTCATGTTAGGGCTTAGAGACTCATCACATCTCTAGAATGCCCAGTGAATGTAGTGGTCTGCTGGGCAGTTTCAATGTCTCATAAAGCACAACTTGTTTCTCCTGAACTTGTTACAATTTGATTGTCATCTAAAACATGGCAGCAGGACAAGTAGCCGGTGTGACCTGGCAACTCCCGACTCACCCTCACATTTCCCTCTCTAGTCATTAAGTTGTATATAGAACAGATGCTGTTCAATCCTCCACAAATGACATAATTCCCAGAGGGCACATATCACAAATCATCACCCAGGAAGATCTGAAAGGGATCACATGCATCTTATTTGTTGTATAGCTATCCCAAATAATTAATTTTCCATCTTGGGAGGCACTGACTAGTAGCCTTGAATTATATCCTCAATGCATTGCATTAATTTTAGCTAGGTGACCCTTCAATACACGTCTTGTTCCTATTTGTATCCCACCCACAGCGTCCATATTTGATGTGATCTGAGCAAGCGTTACATCATTACATGCTTTCCTGGCAGTTGTTCTGCTTCCTGTCTCAATTGTTCAGTTCACTCATCGCTCAATTTGCTTACCTCAAGAATTAACACGTGAAAACAACTGAGAGACACTCTGGCATACCGTCCACCGAGCTGTCTGGGTCCACGAGGAGCTCACCAGCCTCTAGGGAGTGGAGTGGGTGTATAGAGAGCACTGCGGAGGCGAGTCCAGCTGCGGAGAGCGCGGATGACACCCCATATCCCGCCCCTCCCCCATCTTCTTCTGATGCTTTTTGCATCATTCAATAATTTCCCCCAGAGAATCCTTCAGTAAAGAAATTCAAGGCTTGAATATTTTCTTCAGTTCCCCCACCTTGAGAAATGCTGAGCGTGTTCTTCCCTTTTGGTTTTCTGACTCCAGATCTTTGCATATTTCGTTGTAATATTTGACTTTGTCTTCTCAAGCTGACCTTTGAATTTTTCTGCAGCTCTTGTACCTTCTCATTTCTTCCATTTGCTCTAGTAGCTCTACCCAGGAGACCAAGTTTCAGTGTCTCTTTTAACATCCATTTTGATCTTTTCCCTCTTTCAGTTCTTCTTAATTGCTTTTTGCTTTCTTCCTGTACCACGTTCTTAATGTCATCCCACAACTCTTCTGGTCTTCGGTCTTTAGTGTTTAATGTATCAAATCTGTTTTTCAGATGAACTCTAAATTCAGGTGGGATATATTCAAGGACATATTTTGGTTCACATGGACTTGTTTTCATTTTCTTCAGCTTCAATTTGAATTTGCATATGAGCAATTAATGGTCTGATCCACAATTTGCCCCTGGCCATGTTTTGGCTGATGACATGGAGCTTTTCTATCATCTCTTCCCACAGATGTAGTCAATTTGATTTCTGTTTATTCCATCCTTCAGTATGGATTGCATCTCAATGTAAAGAAACCAAAAATTCTCACCACTGGACCTGTTTCTCAGCGGGAGAAAAGATTTAAGTTGTCAAAGACTTCATTCTTCTTGAATCAACCATCAACACTCATGGAAGCAGCAGTGAAGAAATCAACAGATGTATTGCATTAGGCAAATCTGTTGCATAAGAACTTTTTAAAGTGTTGAAGAGTGAAGATGTCAGCTTGAGGACTAAGGTGCGCCTGATCCAAGCCATGGTATTTTCAGTAACCTCATATGCATGTGAAAGCTGGACAGTGAATAAGGAAGACCGTAGAAAAATTGATGCTTTTGAGTTATGGTATTGGAGGAGAATATTGAAAGTGCCACGGGCTGCCAAAAGAATCAATAGGTCTGTTTTGGAAGAAGTGTAGCCAGGGTGCTCCTTGGAGGCCAGGATGGCCAACCTTCGTCTCTCATACTTGGGACATATTGTCAGGAGGAACCAGTCACTGGAGAAGGATATCATGTTTGGTAAGGTGGAGGGTCAGAGAAAAAAGAAGAAGAGCCCCAGTGAGATGGAGTGACAAAATGGCAGCATCAATGGGCTCAAGAGTGGCAACAATTGTGAGGTTGGCCCAGGACTGGGCAGTGTTTCATTGTGTTGTGCATCGGGTTGCTATGAGTTGGTATCAACTTGATGGCACCTAACAACAATAACAAACCATGGTCTTTAAAACTGTCACTAAATAATTGGGTTGTTGTTGTTAATTGCCAATGAGTTGGTCCCAACTCATAGTAACCCTCTATAGGGTTTCTGAAAAGCAGCTGATGGGTTTGAACCTCTGACCTTGTGGTTAGCAGTCCAGTGTTTATCCTATAGCACCACAGCAGGAGTCCAGAAATTGGGTTGTTGTTGTTAAGTGCCACTGAGTCAGTTCTGACTCATGAGACCCTGTCTAGGGTTTCCAAAGATAGACTGGTGGGTTTGGAGAGCCGACCTCATGGTTCAAACTGACCTTATGGTCCAGTGCTTTACTCTGTAGCACCACACCAGTAATAGGGTGTATAGGACTTTTAACATGGGGATTGGTTAGTTTAGCCAACCTGTTAAGTTTAAAAGAGCTATCTCATAAGCAGGAACAGGACCCAGAAAGAAGAACCACAAGTGCATCTGAGATTTCCTGCACAGAACCTTGGCAACTGCAGAGGAAACAGCACCGATAGAGCTGCATGATTCCCAGCCCAGGGGACAGGTAAAATTGAGTGCCTTTTGGCAGGAGATTGCCTTACAGAATGTGCCCGTTGGGCATAGAATGACTTGGGAGGGACGGTTACTGTGAAAATAGGGTAAGGAAGGCTGGAGGGTGTCTGACCTCAGCCTCATAGGAATCAGCCCTGGGTAGATGTGGAGTTTGATTCTCTTTCCTTGTGTAGTCGGAGAGATCGGACACTGCCTTCATGCAGATTTTGCACACACTGTCTTAATAAACTAAAAAGTAGCTACTCAACAAAGTTAGCCCATTGAAATTATTTTTATTACAATGGTAAATGTTCATTCCCTTTCATGTTAAGCAGAATCATCACTCAGTGTTCTTTGAAAAACAAAAAATGGTGGAATGCATATACAGAATTCTTTATCATTTGCAGTGTGCTTTCAAATATTTATTCTTGTTTGATTATCATAATCCCAAGACATAGAGACAAATTTAGAAAATCTGATGAGGTCTAAAACTCAGACTCTTGAATGACCATTTAACTACATGATAGCAGTAAATGAAAATTTACATGCATGAGAATTTGGGAGACTCCAATAGTGCAAGTTGTAGAATTTTCCTAAAGGACTGATTTAGGTGTAAGTCAACAGTTGGACAGCACTTCAAGGACCTTAAGAATGGTTGCCCGTACTAATTATATGGTGCCAGAAACTGGATGAAATTAAGAAGAAAGCACAGATTTATTTAATAAACCAGACTAAGTAATCTTGCTAGTAAATCCAAATGCTTATACATATTTATATTTCACAAATATATTTTCCTCAGCCACTGATAAAGTAAACTTAAAACTTTGGCCAATGTATAAAAGTTCAAATGACTCCCAGTAGAGGAAAGCTAAAATTTTGTACATATTTTTAAGGTCGCAGTTTAAAAGGGTAGAGCCACAGCACACCAGACCAGTGGCAAACACAACGCATTCTCCTCCAATGGGGATGTCCCCAGAGCACCATCATTCAGCTTGATCAAATTAACTAAATCATTGTTCCTTTCACTGTGCCAATGTGTTCATTGCCTAAAAATTCACAGTTCTGCCAGCTGTGGCTACCATGATTATGGTGTACTCCCCCCCCCCCCCCCCCCCCCCCCGTTGAATACCATGTCTTTTTGCTGAGTAGAATTATGTGGTGGTTATGTGCCGTAGAGTTGATCCAACTCATAGCCACTGTGTACAAGGTTTCTGAGGCTGTAAACCTTTATGGGAGCAGAAAACCTTATCTTTCTCCCGTGGAACAGCTGGTAGTTTCAAAATGCTGACCTTGAGGTTCCCAGGCCAATTCATAACCACTACGCTATATTGTTGTCAGGTGCCATCGAGTCGGAACCGACTCATAGCGACCCCATGCACAGCAGAACGAAACAATGCTCGATCCTGGGCCAACCTCA
>NW_006408519.1:9977518-9978180 GCF_000296735.1 Chrysochloris asiatica
CAGTCCTGATAACAATTATTCACTATTGTATCACAAGAGACCCGTCTGCATTTCATTGCATCAGCCCTGCCTAGACAGACTGAATACTACTCACTGGGGATGCTACCTTCGTCCAGGCCCTCTGGATCTAGGTTCCCTCTTGAAAGCTTGTAAGCCAGTCACTTCTTGCCTTTGTAGCAAAGGGAGATTTTTTTTTAAGGATAAAATTTGTAACACAATTTTAAAAAGAAGAACGATCAAGGTGATAAGGGATTTCAACAAAATTTTGTGAACGGAATTTAATCAAAAACATTTGTAGTGACTCAGCACTGTTTGAGTTCTTCAGGTCTTATATCATATCTTATCAGATAGGTCATTATCTATTGACTTTTTTTTTTCAAATATTTTATTGTGAATTATATGATAGTTTACATGGGAGAACTTCAGTTTTACATTCATTTCATCGTATATCATCTCACTGCCATGGTTCCAATTCCCTCCACGCATCATCAACCACCCAAAGGGTATATTCCAGCAACCCGCCCCCTACACTCCCCCCAGTTTTCAGCCCACAGTCCCTTTCCCTTTCTGGGTCCAAAGTCCCCAGCCGCTTCATCACTCCACGTCATCATCACTGTCTCCATCTCAGGCATCTCTGTTTCTCTGGGCAGGGTCCCGCCCTC
>NW_006408519.1:9983645-9993462 GCF_000296735.1 Chrysochloris asiatica
TGGACATGCTTAATGTTTATCTGTGGCCCTAATAATTACTTATGTATTTTGGTAATTTTTTATGTTTTCTGATTACCTCCAGGAAGATGTGATCAAGATGTGGTCTTCCCTTTTCCCTCTTCTTATTGCTTAACTCAGAGTAACTTTTTTTGGCCTCAGTTGGGCCTGGGCCTTGGTGGCGGGGGCCTAGGGCGGGTGGTTTGGGCCTCTGGGGGCCTGGGTGTCAGCGACCGGCTACAGGAGGGTTGAGCCTTGGGTGGGTAGTTTGGGCCTCGGGCTGGCGGGTTGGGCGGATTGGGCCTCGGGGGGCCTGTGCCTCAGGGACCGGGCTGAGGGCGGGTTGGGTCTCAGGGGCACTGGTCCTCGGCGACCGAGCTACATGGTGGATTGGGCCTTGAGGGCCCTGGACCTTGACGGCGACCGGGCTGTGGACCGCCTGGGCCTCATGGTGGGTAGTCGATTTCGGTTGGGCCTGGGCCTTTGTGACCAGTCTGTGGGCGGTTTGGGCCTTGGGGTAGGCCTTGGTCTCAGTGGGCATGTATCTGATGACATAAAAAATGCCTCTCTCAGTCTCTCTGTACCGTGGGTACCCCAAATTTCCTGATATCCGTGCCGATATCCGTCTCTTTTTGTTCAGCTTTGCCAGTTTATGCTTCCTTTTCTCTGGAAATGCAGCCTTCTAAATGGGGTTGCTCTAGCACTGCATTACAAGGTCTGAAGGGGGCAGAGGCACTTGCTGGCAGGGGCACTGGCATGGGGAGCGGGAGCCGCATGCAGGCAGACAAAAGCTCAAAATGCCTGCAATTCCTCAGCAATTTGATCTTTCAAAAAAATGAGTTCAGAATGTTGAAATATAAGATCTTATGTTTGTTCAAAGGCTGTCTGTCTGCTAGACAGAGATTTCCTATGTGCGATTCCGTCCCTTTTCCCCGGAGCCTGCCCTACCTGAACTGCCTGATCCGGGAAGCGCCGGAAGTCCCTTTTTATTGACTTTTTAATTTTTTTTCAAATGTATGCCCTGTAATTCCAAATCAGAGAAGTTAGAGAAAATTTCTTAGTCCTATATTTTTTTCTAAAGACATTCCAATAATTGATGAGCATTTTAGGTCAATATCATCACAGATGATATGAACTGGGACTTGAAGATTTTCAGTATGGTTGCTGAAGGCATGAGAATGGACACTGTGTTAGACTCCTAAATGTGATTATTCATGCTATTGCTGCTTTATTTATTTTTAAAGGAGTAAAAATATTACATTTATGTCAATATATGTAGAAACAATTCTTCTATTCCCACCTACTTTATATCTTATGTGAATAAAGCTATAAGGAACAGAGTTAGGATGATGATCAATGAACTGGAAAAATTCATTCAATTCTAAAACACAAGAAATTTGAACTAGCATTATTTTATTGTTGTTAAATGTCATTGAGCCAGTTCTGACTCTTAGCGATCCTCAATTGGGTTTACAAGGAGGGACTGGTGGGTGTAAGCTGCTGAACTTGCATTTGGCAGTCCAGTGCTTCCCCCACAGTGCCACACCAGCATTATTTTAGTTGCCATAAAAATATTTCATATGCTTATTTCTTGACAACTGTTTTCATGTCCTTTTAGAACTGCAATAAAATAAAAGAAAACCGAAATTATGTTTAGTGACACTCATCAAAGTCATTATCTTGGCTTTTTTCTAAGGACATTCAGGGAAATTTTCAAAAAGAGAGATGGAAAAAGACAATATGCTGGCACATCAGTGTTTTCCTAGGTAAAGGAGGTTCCATTTTAGATTTTATCTATGAAGAGATATGAGACAGGTCTGATTCTCATTCCCAGTCTTCTTACAATATCAGTTCAGAATAGATAGTTGCTTATTTTATAAGTTTAAGAGATTATTCGAGCTTCCCTGGATATCTGACTGAAAATTCAAGACAATTGCCTTTGGATTTTACAAATTTAAAGTACATTAGTTAGGTGTAAGTAAAAATGTAGCAAGTAGAAACTACCTTTGCTTTTTTGACAATATTAATATTTCAGATCTATATCAGCATTCTATTTCATACTCATCATGTAAACATTACACAAGTGGCTAGATTATTCTGTACTAGAGCTGAATGATGAATGGAAAAGAAAACAGAAATTGTCCATAAAATGTTGACTTCATTACATTTATTATTTTTAATCACTTACATTTTACATGATTAATAATTCAGTTGTCAGGTACTGTGGTAAGCTCTCACAGTAATTTTTCCACTCAATCTTCTCAAGAACCCACTGAAGTAGATATTACTATAATTTTCAATCGCGTGAAATAGTCAAGGGCTTATGCAAGTTTACATTGCCAATAACTGAAAAATCAGCAATCAAGCCAAAGTTTTAGATTTCAAATCATATCAATTGTTTTACTATATTAGCTGCAACTGAAAAACTAATGAATTCAATAGAGTTTCCTTGGGGAAGTAACTGAGAAATGGTATGCCCTTATATTTGTGTTATGTATTTATTCAGACTGTTACTTGTATGCCTGCAAGTTTCATCTGGTTGTCTGTTTCTTAGTGATAAATTCTTCACACATAACTTATTTCCTCATAGAGCTGGCCGCTTGGTCAGTCAAAATTATATTTCAGAAGCTCAGCTGTCTAAAGTGTCAGCAAAAGTTTTTTTTGTTTTACATTTTATTTAATATGATATAATTATTCCTCCTTAAAAAAAAAAAAATTCTTTATCTTCTCTGATTTTCAGAAATTGCCTATTAAGTAATAAGCCTTATGAAACTACTCGTATGCAATTGTTCTGAAATTTTTGAAAACTCTTTAAATCAGACCAGTGCACTCTGTTTCAACTTTTGTTTTTCACTTAATTGTGCTTAGCAAGCAGCTCTGGTTGATAATTTTGTCTGTGTTAACACTTAAATATCTACAGGTTGATATTATGCTGCCAGGTTAAACTATTTTCTTAAGTGATAAACCTAATTTAGTTCCTGATAGTTCAAAAATATGTAACAATTTTCATTAACATTTCTCAACAAAATGATAATACCATTTTGTGCATTTTCATTTCTTAGCATTTTCTGAATTGAAAACATGTTCAAATTAAGACTTTAAGGTGTTCTTAGTCTGTCTATAAACTAAATGAAAAACTGCAAAATCTTTAAAAAAAAAAATTGTATGATATATCGTACCTCTTATGGTTTATACTGGAGTTCTAGTGTGGCGCTATGAGATAATGCACTAGACCGCAAGGTCGGTTTGAACTGCAAGGTCGGTGGGTCAAATTCACCAGCTGCTCCTTGGAAACACTATACAGGGTCACTATTAGTCAGAACTGGCTAGAAGACACTTAACAACAACAACAACATGCCTTACACTAAAGAAGAGCTGTAGAATCAGCACTGGACTGCAAACTAAAAGATTGGCGGTTCGAACCCACTAGCTGCTCCTTGGAAATCCTATACAAGGTCGCTATGAGTTGGACCCGACTTGACTGCACTTAACAACAACAGTGGTGCTAAAGGATATGCACTGGACTGCTAACCACAAGGTCGGCAGTTCAAACCCACCAGTCACTCCTTGAAAACCCTATACAGGGTCGCTATGAGTCAGGACCAACTTGAAGGCACTTAACAATAATAGCAACAGTGGTGCAATGATTAAGCACTTGGCTGGTAACTGAAAAGTTAGCAGTTTGAATCCACACAGCAGCTCTACAGGAGACAAGACCTGGTAATCTGCTCCAACAAAGATTACTAAAAAATTCAATACTGTGGAGTTGATTCTGACTCTTAGTGATCTTACAGGATAAGGTGAAACTGCCCCATAGGGTTTCCAAGGCTATAATGTTTATAGAAACATACTGCTACATCTTTCTTTTGCAGAGTGGCTACTGGATTCAAACTGCTGGCCTTTCAATTAGCATCCAAGAACTTTAATAACTGTGTCACCAACATCCTTCCAATAAAGATTACAACGTTAGGAATCCTTAGAGACAGTTCTTTGTGAGGCCACATGAATTGAAATTCTCGGGCACCTAGCAACATGTCCTGTATTCAGGTTGTACCAGGTTAGGTTAATAATATAATCATGAATACCCCTTCTGGCTATCAAATTAATTACTCCTTAAATTAACACATTAAGTACTCTCTTAACTGGGCAATCAATACGTCCAGTTTGCTTTTTACAAGCTTTATTTTACATGTTGTGTCTTTTAAACAAGAGTTAAATTCACTAGATTCTTCTCTTTTCAAACAATTTTGAAAAAGCAAATGCACTATGTAAAAAACAAAACAAAACAAATTCCTCTTGAGCATTAACAATGTTGTTGTTGTTAAATGCCTTTGAGTTTCGACTCAGCGATCCTGTATAAAGTTTCTGAAGCTGTAAATCTTTGCAGGAGCAGAAAGCCTCAGCATTCTCCCTTGGAGTGGCTAGTGGGCTCAAATCACCAAACTTGTGATTTTCAGTCAGTGTTTATCCTATAGAACTACTCTATAATTCATGAGATTTCTAATTATTATTCCTCTACATGGATAGTAAGGAACCCTGATTGTGCAGCAAACAAGTGCTTGACTGCTAACCAGAAAGCTGACAATTCCAACCCACCAGACAGTCTTATGCTACAGATAAGGTCTTATCCTACAGATAAAAGGGTGAAAGAAAGATGTGGTATTTGCTTCTATAAAAACTACAGACTTGGCAACCCTACCCTATCCTATAGGAGCACTATGAACCAAAATCAACTTAATGACAACTCTGGTTTGTTTGTTTTTTATAAAAAAATTTATACGAATATTGTCTGATTTTCTTGAGAGTCTTCATTCTAGTTGTGAAATCTACCTGAAGTTGGCATTATTAACTTCTATAAAGTGAAACAACCAAGGTTTACACAAAGTTGCATAATTAATATCTGATTAAGTCAAATTATACATTTGCTTTCAATATTACCATTGAAAGGAAAATGGAATAAAACTGCAATAGTACGGCCTCCCTTCTTTTTCTTCCTATGGACAGCAATAGAGTTACAACAGAAAAGGAATGAAAAATAAGGACAAATTGTAGATTGTGAAGTTTCATCTAGCCAGAGCATTACACCAAACACCGCAGGCGAGATTTTTCAGGGAGTCTCCTGTATCGTCCAGGGTCTAGATTACATCATCATTGATTCAGTCTTTTCCATCTCCTAATTTTAATGGTTCTGCTTTCCCACAGGCTGTTGTAATTTATCCCATGGGCTCTCAGAATAAGTTGTTTAAAATAGGAACATCGCTTCTGTGTTTTCTTTATTACCATTTGTCATCATCATAGATAATAGTACTGATTGCTCCGATTCCAGTGGAAATATAGTATTTTGATTCTGACAAAAAAAGTTTTTGTTCTATTTGTAAAAAGAAAAATGAACAATGTATTGACTCTGCGTTAGTGTAAAATTTAATCAAGTTGAATTTTTCTGGATTTATGAGACAAGAGCTCATCCCAAATACATTGGCCAAAAATGTTTTGAGTCATGAGATACTTCAACTATAATTTTATTTTTCTTCTTAGATCAGACTGCAGCAACCCTTCCTCAAACTTATTTTTAAAACAAACAAAATTACAGTAGTTCTTACTTTCTAATATGTTCAGAAATTTACTAGGAAAGAGACTAAAAAAAATTTTTTTGAAGAGTAAAATGAGTCCCAGTTGAGTGTCATTGCCAAGATGTGCAGAGCCTTTTTCTTTTTTTCTTTAAAAGGCATAGATGATTGGGATTGAGAAACACATTTTGGTTATTTGGAAGTACTTCTTTCAAAAAATAAAAAAATTGCCACCTTGAAAATAGCTGAATGATCATTTCAAATTGCCGTACTTTATCTATCTGAAAGTTGAAAGAATTTAAGAATCTCAAACCTGCCTGCTGTGTGGGGCCAATCTTTGGTGACGTGAAATTTCCTCCATTTCAGGGACTAGTCTGGTATATCCTGACAACTCTTTTGGTGTTAAAATGGCAATTTAAGATGAAATTATATAATGCTAAAATATAGTTGTTATTTTTAATGTCCTCACTTAACAAAATAAAAAGTTGGCAGCTTTATCTTGGTCTTTCCTCCCGTTAATTTTTTAGTATTATTATTCCTTGAAATTTGACTGGTTCATAAAGCCCCGTTGTTTGGAATCACTGATTGAATGGAACTTCTGCCTTTCCACAACTTAGTTACTGAGTGTCAAATAGAGGTTAGAGTCTATAAGTAACAATGATAATATAGTAGACTTGGGGGCAACTAACAACAAGGATAAGTGCTTTTGGGGTGAGGAACATGTAGGGAATTCTGGAGCATCTAAGGACACCTGACCCCTACAGGATAAGCACTGGGCTACTAACTGCAAGATCAGGGTTCAAACCCACCAACTGCTCCTTGGAAAACCTATACAGGGCTGCTATGAGTCGTGACTGACTCCACCGCACTTAATAACAACAACCCCAATCTGGGGAAGTCAGGCAAGAATTTTTCTAGGAAAGAGATACAAAATACAAGAGTGCTTCAAACATTTTGTGGAAGTTTTTCATTCAATATTTAGATGAACTTTTTGAAGCGCCCTTGTATGAGTAGGGTACATTGTCCACATGAACAGAGCATCACCTTCAATACCTCGGGTTATTGTGCTTCACTTTATTGCACTTTGCAGATACTGCATTTTTTATAAACAAGGTTGGTGGGCAACACTGCGATCACATTTATCAGTGCCATCTCTCTCATAGCATCTGCTCACTTCATATCTCTGGGTCACATTTTGGTAATTTTCATGATGTTTCAACTTTTTCATAATACTGGTGGTGGTGGTTATGTGCCATGGAGTTGGTTCCGATTCACTCATAGTGACCCTGTACAGGGTTTCTGAGGCTGTAAATCTTTACGGGAGCAGAAAGCCTCATCTTTCTCCTGTGGAACAGCTGGTAGTTTTGAACTGCTGACCTTGTGGTTCGCAGCCCGATTTGTAACCTTATTGCACACCTAATAGAATGTTGCTGTTGTTAAGTGCTGTCCAGTCAGTTCTGACTCATAGCGACCCTGCATAGGATTTCAGAGGAGCAGCTGCTGGGTTTGAATGGTTGACCTCGCAGTTCGAAGTCCAGTGCTGATTCTAGAGCACTACACAGTTGTTGTTTTTGTTAGGTGGCATCAAATCGGTACCAACTCATAGCAATCCTATGCACAACAGAACAAAACACTGCCCGGTCCTAGGCCAACCTCACAATTGTTGCCACGCTTGAGTCTATTGATGCTGCCACTTTGCCAATCCATCTTGCTGGGGGTCTTCTTTTTCTTTCACCCTCCACCTTACCAAACATGATATCCTTCTCCTCTCTAGTGACTGGTCCCTCGTGACAATATGTCCAAAGTATGAGAGATGAAGTCTGGCCATCCTGGCCTCCAAGGAGCACTCTGGCTATACTTCTTCCAACACAGATCTGTTTGTTCTTTTGGCAGCCCATGACACTTTCAATATTCTTCTCCAACACCATAACTCAAATGTATCAATTCCTATATGATCTTCCTTATGCACTACATAGCATAATGTAAACCCATCTTTCATATGCACTGGGAAACCAAAAAGTCCATGTGGCTCACTTTATTGTTATATATTTGCCTTAGTACAACCTAACCTATAATATCAATGGTGTATGCCTGTGTCTAGGTCCTGGCAAACTAAATGTTGACTAGTCATCTTGGAATTATAGCAAGTGGCTTTAATTAGAACCCACTGAACTCATGAGAATCATGCCCCAGCCCAAACAACAGTTCTTTAGTGACATCAATTTATTACTTTATGTTTACTATGGGGGAATTTTTTTTTTTTTTGAGATATGAAGTAATGATTTCTCTTTCTTTTGGGTACCCTATCATTGCCTTGAAACCCTGGTCAGCAGTTCAAACCTACCAGTTGCTCCTCAGAAACCCTATACAGGGTTGGATTTGACAGCACATAACAATAACATTGTTTGGGAGAAAGAGTATGTCAAAGAGAAAACTGAGGAGGCAAGAATTTTATGTCTCAGATTTTGGTTTTCAAAATTTACCAAGGAGGGTATACTGAGGTGCCTCTGGATTAATCACATATAAAGCATTGAGGATATTGTGGGGAAACATTCACTAAGAATGAAATATTACTCTTACAATGCTGGGGAGTGGAGATATGAAGAAGAGAGAGAGAAAGAGAAGAGATACAATGAAAGTTGATGAAAGCAGACTTTCTTTAGTGGATTTCAAAGAGTGAAGCTCAATGTCCAGTCACCGTTTAAGACAGGGGAGAGGGGAGAGCACTCCAAAAGGAAAAGGCTGTGAGATGTGCAAGTGAGGGAACCCCAAATTCCCATGCAACCCAAAAATGGTTAAGAGAGCCAAAGGACCTGGAAGCAGTTGTGGAGAGAGAAGCAAGGACTGTGTGTGATTTGGAAGACCAGGTAGGCTTCCTAATGCTTTGAGACTTCTAAGTGTGATTGGGGGTCCTGGTGTGGCGCTGTGGGTTAATGCACTGGACTACAAGGTCGGTTTGAACCACAAGGTCAGTGGTTCAAGCTCATCAGCCCCTCCTTGGAAACCCTATACAGGGTCACTATGAGTTGGAAACGATTCCGTGGCACTTAACAACAACAAGCATGACTAACTAACTGGCAATGGCTATACTAGTTGAAAAATTATCAGAAAATACTTTGTGTTGGTTGATAAATAGCCATTGTCTAGAACCACCCACTCAACTGCCCCAGACTAAAGAGTTCAGACCTGGGATAGCAGAAGAGCCTTCAGGACCCTGCTAAGCATTGAAGCCAGTATTTGCAATCTTTCTGATAGGTTGGTATATTAGTTATCTATTATTATATAACATTTTACTCCAAAAATTGGCACCTAAAGTAGTAATAAACACTTGTTAACTTACATCCTTTCTGTGGGTCTGGGATTTGGCTGTGGTTTAGCTGGGTGGTTCTGGCTCAAGGTATCTCATGAGTATGCAGACAAAATGTCAGTTGGAGCTGCAGTCTTGATGCATTGGATAGCTCACTCACATGGCTGGAAGTTAATTCTGTCTGTCGCCAGAGGCCTCAGTTCCTTGCCATGTGGACCTCTCTATGGGACTGCTTGAGAGTTCTCATGACATATTGTCTGTCTTCCCCCAGAATGAGGTGACCCAGAAGGGAGTGGAAAAGAATTCACACTGCCTTTTATGACTTAGTCTTGGAAACACACTCTATCATTTCTGCAATAACCTATTAATAGCACAGGTCAATCCTATCGAACATGGGAAGTAATGCACAGGGTATACTAATCAGGAGACAAAAATCAGTGGGGACCCTCTTGAAGACCCCTACCAAGTATGACTTTACTCTATGCCTTAAGTCTTTTGAATGTCATTTTCACACATGAGTCAGAGTAACCTAGAAAATCAGAAGGCAACATGGTGAGACAAACCGCAAAATAACTGCTATTAAATTTTTGTTTTCCTTAAAGAATGGTACCTCAAATGGAAACGTTTCACATATAAACATACATTTTTTGTTCTTGTATATCTCAAATGTTTTGCTGAGGTTTATATCTGTTGTGTATCATTAATTCTTCCGTAAAGATAACCGTCAAAGTTTTCATTGTTTGTTTCTCCACTCCTCTTCTTTTGCTATAATTCTTCCTTTAAAAGACACAATCTTCTAATGACTTTGTTATTTGAGGCTGGAAAACATTTTGCCTCTTTCCATTAAGGCTGATTTAATTATATTGATTATGTCTTTCCTCTAGCATTCCAGATTCTGGACCACTTTTAATTCCCTCCCCAGAAGGCCATGTGTGCAGCCCAGCAA
>NW_006408519.1:10002852-10003852 GCF_000296735.1 Chrysochloris asiatica
AACTTTATATGGAAAGGAAAGAGACCTCAGATGAATAAAGCACTGCTTAAGAATGAGAACAAAGTGGAAAGCCTCTTACTCTCTGATCTCAAATTTAACTACACAGCCACAGTGGTCAAAACATCCTGGTACTGGTACAATGAAAGATACATAGATCAATGGAACAGAATTGAGAACCTAGAAGTAAATCCTCCACTGATGTTTAACAAAGGTTCAAAATACATTAAATGGTAAAGAGATAGTCTCTTCAACATATGGTGCTGGCAAAACTTGAAATCCATTTGCAAAAGAATGAAACAAGACCCATATCTCACATCATATATATATATTTTAAAAAAAATCAACATGGATTAAATGAGACATAAACATAAAACCCACAACTATAAAGATCATCAATGAAAAAATAGGGACAAACTTGTTAGGTGCCATCGAGTTGGTACCGACCCACAGCGAGCTTCTGCACAGCAGAACGAAACACTGCCCGATCCTACTGTTGCCACGCTTGAGTGCATCGATGCTGCCAGTTGGCCAATCCATCTCATTGGGGGTCTTCCTCTGGAAAAGTGTCAATTAAGTAGGGTTATAAATCTCAAAAAGAAATAGCTTTAGTGGATTGCCCATGTGGGAGAAATTCTAGGTGTACTCTTTCACGATGTACTTTCCTCTTCACTGTTATAAGGACACAGTGGGGTAATGATTGGTTTGTGAATTCTGCTGTGGAAGAGTCAAAGTGATCTCACTGGAAATGCTTCCAGAGATTATCCTTTGCTTTCTGAAGTAATTGAAAGTGAAATAAATGACTGGTGATGAATACACTTTAAAAAATCATACATTGCAAATGATGACAAATTTGAAAAACTGGAAATGTCTAAAATGCTACTGTAGTGCCAGTGAAAGACGATAGGTCTTGAGTTTGGGGGGCCGTAACATTAAATGGGAGTCCTGGTGTGGCACTGTGGGCTAATGCGCCAGACTGCAAAGCCGTTTGAACTGCAAGGTC
>NW_006408519.1:10003952-10008215 GCF_000296735.1 Chrysochloris asiatica
TAACCACTACGCTACCAGAGCTCCTTAAATTTACTAACAAGCAATTCATGATGAATGGAAACTAACCAATAAATTATCAAAGAATGTTCTGAGTGTAATGTCTTTGGAATATTCTAGCACTTCTTTGAGATGTTGAGTTCCAGATATTTATAAATGTTACTAATTTTTTTCAGACATATTAGTCTTGAAGAGGTATTTTTAATAAAAATTCTAAATTATTTGGGTATATTTGTTTTCTAATTGGGGTTTAAAAAAAGATATGAAATCCTAGATATTTTATCAATGGCAGTGGCATTAATCCCCACCTAAGAAAAGAATGAATAACTCCTGACCTGTATCTCATTAAAAACAAACAAACAAACAAGAAAACAATATGGGAACCATGACTGAGCTAAGATTCATCACATTCGAGAAAAAGACATTCTGTTGAGTTGAAATATAATTTCCATATGCCAATAAACTAGTATCAAGCTAGTCTTTCAGAACACAGACCTGTCATCAACAATCCTTCAATTTATGGTGTTGAGGTTGTGACACCCAGAATGGGAGAATAACAATGACTACTGTAGCCATTCCTTTGTTCTGTTCGAATGACTACCTCTTGGTCTCTGTACAGGTTCTTCATGAGCATAATGAAGTGTTCTGGAATACCAGTTCTTCACAATGTTATCCACAGTTTGTTATGATCCACACAGTCAAATGCCTTTTTACTTTTTACATAGTCAATAAAGCACAAGTAAACATCTTTCTGGTAGTCTCTGCTTTCATCCAAGATCCATCTGATAGCAACAATGATATCCCTCATTCCAGTAATGAATCTGGCTTGGAGTTCTGGCAACTCCATGTCAATGTAATCACAATTACTTTGTTATAATAATATGTTTTTTAATTATCTTCAACAAAATTTACTTACAAGTGATATTAATGATATTGTTCGATGAGCAATTAGTGGTCTGCAACAATGGGCTCAAACATAACAATTGTGAGGATGACACAAAACTGGGCAGGATTTTGTTCTGTTGTGCGTAGGCTCACTATGAGTCAATGGTACCTAACAACAACAAAAGTAACTATGGCAGTCATGGACGTAAAAAAATAGCAGTGAAAAGAGTACAGGTAACTGACATTCTTCTGCTATTAAAGCCTTCAGGATCTATCTCACCTTCTCATTTCAGGGCATGATTCCAGGAATTCCCCAGCTAATGACTAACAAGTCACTTGAGGATATTGTTGTTGCTGTTGTTAAGTGCCATGGAGTCAATTCTGACTCATAGTGAATCTGTAAAGGATTTCTGAGGAACAGCTGGTAAGTTTGAACCACTGACCTTGCAGTTCCAACTGACTTTGCCATCCAGCTTACTAACCCACAGTGCCCAAATATTTCTGCCTAATGTGGAACTTCTCTCTCAACAATCTTTACTCAACTTTTCATTGAGTTGGCTGATACTTTTGTCAAATCTTAATGGTCTGATCTGAAGCTCTCCATGCCCAATCTTGTTTCCTCCCCAACTTTTATAGTTATCAGATAGGCATGTGGTCTAAAATTCTTACCCAATCTGCTTCCTTTCTCTTGCATCTTTCACACTTGGGATCCGTTGGTGTTGGTTCCATTCTGACTCATAGCAACCCTATAGGATACAGCAGACCCATTAGGGTCTCCAAGGTTGTAATTTTTATGGAAGCAGATGGCCACATCTTTCTCCCATACAGTAACTAGTGGCTTCGAGCTGTCATTCTTTGGGTTAGCAGCCAAGCACTTAGCCATTGCACCACTAGAGCTCCTTTCCCATGTTGTTGTTAACTGCCATTGAGTTGATTCTGACTCATAGCAACCCTGTATATGGTTTCTGAGAAGTGGCTGGTGAACTTGAACCATGGGCTTTGTGGTTCCAACCGACCATGCAGTCCAACACATTAACTCAGTGCCACACCAGGAAGTAGCCAATAAATATCTCAATGTCTGCTTTTCAAAGAACCAAAATAACATTTACTAAATCTTGTTGTGGTGCTGTTGGATAAGAACTGGACTGTTAACCACAAGGTCAGCAGTTCAAACCCACCAGGCACTCCTCGGACTCAGGGTTGCTATGACTCGGAACCAAAACAATGGCACAACAACATTTACTAAAATACCACTATATGAAGAAATATTGTGTGTGTTTGGGAAAATTATTTAGCCTCTCATTGCTGTACCCTCATCTCTAAAATAGGGTTACGGTAAGAAAGAAATGAAATAATCTACAAAGATTACTTTATAGAGTGCCTGGTACATGAAAGTGCTTAATATCTGGCACACAGCATGAAAAGGATTATTATGCCAGACTCTGTGTGAGGCATTTTATATTTATTGTAATTCATATTATAATCTAGCAAGTATTAACATGTTCATTTTACATATGAGGAAACAAAAGTTTCAATATTGCAATCCATGGTCTGAATATTTGCTTTGGTTCTTTTAGCTGAGAAATGCTGAGTGTGTTCTTCCCTTTTGGTTTTCTAACAGGTCTTTGCACATTTCATTATGATACTTGATTGTGTCTTCTCTAGCTACCCTTTCAAGTGTCTTCTCTACTGTTTCTTATAATTGCTTTAGCTAACACTACTTTAAGAGCAAGCTTCAGCATCTCTTCTGACATCTACTTTAGGCTTTCTTTTTAAAGACCTTTTACTTTCTTAGTATATGATATTTTTAATGTTATCTCATAATTTCTTGGTCTTCCATCATTAGTGTCAATGTGTCAAATCTGTTCTTGAGATGGTCTCTATATTCAGCTGGTATATACTCTGAGTTGTATTTGGGTTCTCATGGACTTGTTTTAATTTTCTTCAGCTTCAATCTGAAGATATTGAACTTCTCCTTTGTGTCTTCCCACAGATGTCAATTTGATTGCTGTGCATTCCATTTTGAAAGTCTAACTGTATAGTTGCCATTTATGTTGTTGCAAAAAGGTAATCACAATGAGTAAGTCATTGGCCTTGCAAAACTCTATAATGCAATTTCCAGCCATATGTCTATCACCAACCACTGATCCCACCTTTTAGTTTCCAGATCATTTATCCCAATCACCAGTAATTATCAATGTATCTTGATTGCAGGTTTGATAAACTTAAGACTGAGGAAGTTAGTGGAACTCTTCAATGTTTTTCTCATTGGCTTTTGTGGTTCGTGTGTAAATTTGAATAGTTACATTAACAAGTCTTTCTTGTAGGCATATGGATATTATTCTGTCACAGACAGCATTCTACTTCAAGACAGATCTTGAAAGGTTCTTTTTGATGATGAATGTGACACCATTCCTCTTCAATGTTTCCATCTTAGTAACTTACATAATTGTCCAATCCAAAATGGCCCACACCAGTCAATTTCAGATCACTAATGGCTAGGACAGCAATACTTATGCACTCCATTTCATTTTGCAAAACTTACAATTTTCTTAGATTCATACTTTGTACTTTCACGTTTTGATTATTAACGGATATTTGTAGCTATTTTGCTTTGTGACTTGTCAGCAAATGAAAGTTCTGAAAACTTTGTTCCATCCATGTTATTAAAGTTGGTGTGGCACTGTGGGTTAATGTTCCAGACTGCAAAGCCTTGGAAATCCTATACAGGGTCGTTTTGGGTAGGAACTGACGTGACGAACTGACACGATGGCACTTAACAATAAAAACATACTTTGAGGAGACAGCTCTTCCACAATTGTGCTTTGAGTGTCTTCCAACCTGAGGGGCTCATCTTCTAGCATTATATCAGACAATGTTTTACTACTATTCATAAGGTTTTCATTGGTTAAGTCCTAAGAAGTGGGTTGCCTATTTATTCTTTCTTGTCTGTTGTTAGTCTGGAAGCTCTGATGAAACCTGTCCACCATGGGCTAGCTACCTTCTGGTATTTGCAACATCAGTAGCATAGCTTCCAGTATCCCAGAGACACACAAGCCCAAACAGTACAACAAACTGATGACATATGGGGCGCTGATGAGTCTGGGCAGTTATTTTGAAAAGTAGATTTCATTTTGAATATGTCTTGTGATAACTAGCACTCATCTGTCATTTTCTTAAACTGTGGTAGTTTGCATGTTGCTGTGATGCGCAGCTATGCCACCAATATTTTAAATACCAGCAGGGTCACTCATGGTGGACAGGTTTCAGTGGCGCTTTCAGACCAAGACTAGGAAGAAAGAGAGGCAGACTACTTCTGAATGTTAACCCACTGAAAACCTGATGAATGGCAGCACTACATTGTCAGATACAGTGCCCAAA
>NW_006408519.1:10015845-10021841 GCF_000296735.1 Chrysochloris asiatica
TTAAGTAAATTTCAATTAAATACAAAAGGATTATGTTATGATTAATTAATCATTAACAACAGCATGATTTAAAACCTATGGTAAATATTATGTGAGAGTCATATCGAGACCAATTTACCTCGATGGTTAATTGTCATCGTAAATAGGAGTCACAAACAGTTCTGCACTATGCACTATACTTCAGTTCACTATGATTAAGACAAGTTAAGGCCAATAATAGAGTCTAAATAAATGATTCAATGAATATGTTGAATATTATAAAATCAAAAACGGTATTCTGCTTTGCACTGTTACATATGTATATTTTATAAATGCTGTAAAACCAAATCCACTGCTGTCCAGTTGATTACAACTCATAGCCTCCCTGTAGACAGAGTAGAGCTTCCCCACAGGGTTTCCAAGCTTTTAAATCTTTATGGGAACAGATTGTCACATTTTTCTACCACAGAGTGGCTGCTGGGTTCAAATCTTCAGCCAGGGCTTCTTATAAATGCTATAAAGGCTTATTAATTGTAAGAAGTTACTTTAGTCTTCCCTAATTTCTGAAGATATGAATTAAGCAAACCCCAAAATCACCAAACTAAACCACTATCATGAGTCAATTCTGACTCATAACAACTGCAAAGCAGCTGGTGGATTTGAACTGGTGATTTTGTGGTTAGCAGCCCAGTGCTTTCCAAGTCTCACCAGGATTCTAAAGTGCTTTGTGAGCCAATTGGGCCTGATAAATGACATATTATACCATCTTAAAAGGAGCTCTAAGGAGCTTTGGTAGCGTAATTGTCAAGAATCCGGATGCTAGTCTTGAGGACAGCAGTCCAAAACTACCAACTGTTCCATAGGAGAAAGATGAGGCTTTCTGCTCCCATAAAGATTTACATCCTCGGAAACCCTATACAGGACAGGGTTGCTTTGAGTCGGAACCGACTCCATGGCATACCACCATCACCACCATCATATCAAAGAAACTGGGAACTTGTTCATGGTGATTCCTCTCTAAACTGTTCATTTTGACTTATCATTCTATCTATTCAAACATAATCTTGTAGGTAAAAAATATTGAATTATATTACAGGCCACATCCATTTGATCTTTTTCATTGTATTACTGAGAGGATTAAATAAAATAATGTTTCCCATTTTGTCTGGCATATAATAATAGCCATTAATATGAGTATTACTGTTGTTACGTTCTGTTGAAGCAGTGCTGACTCATAATGACCCAAGCACAACAGAATGGCACACTAGCAGGTCCTGCACCATGATTACAATAGTTACATTTGTGCCCATTGCTGCTGCCACAGTGTCATCTATCTTGGGAGTCTTCCTCGTTTTCAGTGACCCTCCACTTTACCAAGTATGATGTCATTCTCTAGGGATTGGCCTATTCTGATAACATGTTCAAAGTATTAGAGATGAATTATGACTGTAATGCTCCTGATTGGTTTGTTCTTCTGGCAGTCCATGGTACTTTTAATGTTCTCCTCTAACACCAAGGCAGAAGCTAGGTTGAGTAAAATCCTGTAAGGAAGCATTTGGAGTGTATTTTTATGTCATCAGGAATCATCTGAGGACTTTATTCATGGTTTACTGTGTCCTTGTTGTTGTTGTTATGTGCCATGGAGTCGGTTCCGACTCATAGCGACCCTGCACAGGGTTTCCGAGGCTGGAAATCTTTACGGGAGTTACTGTGTCCTAGATTATTATTCTTTTTTAAGATTACTAGGGCTACTGGAAGGAGACCTGTTGACATAGTGATTAAGCAGTTCTCTTGTTAGTCAAAAAGTTGGCAATTGGAACCCACCTTTTTCTCTGCAGGAGAAAGATGTGACTTTGTAAAGATTACAACCTTGGAAACCCAATGAGGCAACTCAGTTCATTCCTTTAGAGTTGCTATGAGTTGACGTCCTCCTAGCGTTAGGGCTACTGTATAGGACACATTTTATAGAATATGAGTGAAACTAAGGTTCTTAGGAGGCTATTAGTCTTCTTTCAGGTGAGAGATGGTTATGACTTAGATCAAGATAGTATTAGTAAAGATAAGAAGTAGATGTATTTGGGGATTTGCCAATGGACTAGACTTGGGGGAGGGGTTGGCAAAGAGAAGAATCAAAGACGTTTCCCAAAATTTTAATTTGAGCAAATCAGTGAATGATTTCATCAACTGATATAGAGACGAACAGGTTGAGAGTGGTGGGGCTGGAATCCATAATTTTATTTGGGGTATGTTATCTTTGAAATGTATATTAGATATCTAAATAAATATGTCAAGCAAGCAGGGCTGGACTTCAGGGGAGAAGTAGAGACTGATTTATGAATTTGAGAGTCATCAGCATGTAAACAGTACTTACAAAGGTATTACTTTGATAAATAAACTGGGCCCAACCCAAGCCATGTCTTTTCAATTACCTCATATGCATAAGAAAGCTGAACAATGTAAAAAGAAGTCAGAAGAATTGATGCATTCTAATTGTGGTGTTGGCAAAGAATACTGAATCTATCATGGACTGTCAGAAGAATGAACAAAGTTGTCTTGGAGGAAGTACACTTAGAAGTAAAGACGGTTTGCCTTTGTATGAAGTACTTTGCACATGCTATCAGGAAGGACCAGTTGCTGGAGAAGGACATCTTGCTTGGCAAAGTAGAGGGTCAGGAAAAAAGAGGAAGACTTTCAGCCAGGGATTGACACAGTAGTTGAAATCATGGATTCAAATATAGCAATGATTGTGAGGATGGCACAGAACCAAACAGCATTTTATTCTGTTATACACAAGGTTCCTTGAATTGGAGCCTACTTAATGGAGTACTCGTGTGGCGTTGTGGGCTAATGCGTCAGACTGCAAAGTCGTCTGAACAACAAAGTCAGTGGTTCAAGCTCACCAGCTGCTCCTTGGAAACCCTATACAGGGTCCCTATGAGTTGGAATCAACTGAATGGCACTTAACAACAATGGCATCTAAAAACAACGGTAACAATACATAAGCTCTCCATGAGTTGGAGCCTACTCAATGGCAGCTAATAACATAGCTATAGGACTGGTACCTACATAAAAGTACCATGCAAGTGCTTTAGCTGCAGTGTCTCTTTTAATTTTGATAACCCCATAAGGTAGCTATGTTCTGTGCTGTTGCTAGTTGCCCATGAGTCAGTCTTCAATTCATAGTGACCTCATGAACCATGGAAAAAATCATTTCCATCTATGAGGCGCATAAGCCAAGGGTGCAGGCTGCAGTAAGGCACTAGTGTAAAGATTAAGTCCTCAGACACAGGAACATACAGCTTCAAAGGCAGAATCCCGCTGGTGCGCACAAAGAATGAAAATCATGGAACATTATAAAGGAAATAAGTAAATACCGTTAAGGGAGGAGTCCGTTCTGTGCCAATATGGGATTCGGCGCAGAATGCTGCAGTTGGCAAGGAACAGTGTGATGAGAATGCATAAACCTATGTCAAGAAAAGTGAAAACCCGCCAGTGGCGTATATTAAAAGTTCAGTTTGTTTAATGCCCTTGTGAAAAAGAGATCGAACCGGAGGCCGCCCAGAATGCTCACATTCCCAGTGCGCAGCGCGCCGCCCGTCTCGCTCCGCCCCTTCCTCTTAAAGCCGCTCCGCAGAGTCGCGTGCACGTGTGTAGCGGAGCCCGCCCCCTCCGAGCTCTCGGCCAATGAGAAATAGCATCGTAACTAGCAACCGCTCAGTTTTGGGTCACGTGACCGCACCTCCCCGCCCTCTCACCCCGCTGACTAGTTCTGTGAAGATGGCGAAGGTCTCTGAGCTTTACGATGTCACTTGGGAAGGTAACTACGAGCGGGCGGGGTGCGCAGAAAGAGCAAAATCTCCGGGAAGCAGTTCGGAAGTACCTGCTGCCCTCGGAGAGTTAGGTTCGCTCATCTCATTTCGGCACTTAAGGCTCTCATAGGATGCGCAGGCTGAGAGGACTCTGACGCGGGCCCGTCTTGGCTCGGTCTCGGTCCAGGACAGATGGCGTTCCCCGGCGTGTGTGTTCTTCGATCGACGGGTCGCCCTACCGCCGCACCAACCCACTGGCCTAGGATAGTTTCTCTTGAGGCGGTGGGGGCTAACCTGCCTTGGTTGCTGGTGGTGCGGAGGAGGCCGGACAGGTGGCTGCTGAAGCTTCTATGCAGCAGAGACCTAACAGGGCCTGTAAGGCTTTGTACTAGGTGCTGTGTTAAGGTTACAGGTTTGTGCAGAAATGGTGTAGGAGATCCATGAACAAATATGGATCTTCTTAGTGTTACTTTCTGTTTCCTTTTTGCTTCATAATCGATCTCTGATCCCCCTCCTCCTCGTCTTTATTTCTATCCCTTTGCATTGGATTGCGAACCACAAGGTCAGCGGTTCAAGCCCATCAGCCACTCTGCAGGAGAAAGATGAAGCTTTCTGCTCCCACAACGTGTACAACCTTGGAAACCAAATACAGAGTCGCTTTGAGTCGGAACGGGCTCTACTGCACTTAACAACCACCACCACCCTTCAAAATACATTTACACGCAACACAACTTCCATCTTCCTGTATTCCGGTGTTCCTTTCCGTAAAGGGGAACAACTGGTGCTTACGTGTGCCGGACTTCTGGGTTCATCTCAAGTGGGGTGTGTTCTTTCAATCTGGAAGCAACCAAAAACTCAGGCCAGCTCTGTAACAGATTTCCCCTTCTCAAAAACCTTTGTTGTGTATTTTCTAGTGGATTCTGCCCTAGCATATTTTATTTGACTTCAAAAACTGATTTGTTTGATGAATACCTTCTTGGAATGCTTAAACAATGGCCCACTCATTTGGGAACTGAAAATTTGGTCGTGAATAAAGAAAAGGCAAAATTCCTTTATACTTGGGAAGGTTAAATGGTTTATTGACTCTAACCTTTACTACACTGTGAACCCTAGTGTATCCACTTGTTCAGGGTTTTTTTATTTATTTATTTTTTTATTGTTTGTTAAGTGCAACTGAGTCGGTTTCAACTCATATCTACCCTGTAAAGGGTTTCTAAGGGTCGTCTGGAGGATTTGAACCACCGACCTTGTGGTTAGCCGTCTCGTCTCCAGTGCTTATCATTGTTGTTGTTAAGTGTGTTGAGTCGATTCCGACCATAGTGAATACGGGTTGCAGAGGAGCAGCTGGTGAGCTCGAACTTCGGACCTTGTGGTTCAAATGACTTTGCAGTCCAGCTCATTAACTCACATCACCGCGTCAGGAGAAGTGCTTATTCTACATGCTTTATATTAATCAAAAGTGCTAGTATTTCGTTCCAGTTCTTGAATGTACACAGTTAAATGTTGAGGAGTTTGAAGTCCGATGGAGAAGAAAGGGTTGTCAGGACCTGTTTTTTAAGCTAGATAGTGGATATTGATTTTAATGCTTTTTCAATGTGTCACTTGTTTCATAATTTTACAAAAGTGCTTTGACCAAGCGTTTTGGAGGATAGTAACGTGTGTGTTATTAAGTGCCATTGAGTTGGCTCTGATTCATAGCGATCCTGTATAGCGTTTCAAAGGAGTGACTGTGCGTTTGAACCACGAACCTTGTGGTTCAAACCAACCTTGTGGTCCAGTGCTTACGCTAGTTAGTCATACCAGGACTCTAGTAAATTGTGTAGAATCTTGAAAAAGAAGTAGAAGTGTAACTAGCAGCAGACAACATGGTTTATTTACTTAGACCTTACTTACACTGAGGGCATTCTGAAGAAGAGTGATACAATTAGATTTGTAATAACAAATAACTGCTTAACATGTTGAAATGCTTTGTAAACTGTTAAACAGTATATAAAAGGGTACATTTTTTGAAGTTATATGATTATCTCCGTCTCCTCTGATTTGGCTCCTGCCCACATCTCAGTTTTATTTTGAGCTGTTCTCCCTCTAAGGAGCCCTGCTGTGTCTGTGGGTTAGGCACTAGGAGGCTATCTGCTCTCTGGAAGGTTTATAATCTAGGTAAACCCTGTATAAGGTCACTATGAGTTGGAATCAACTTGATGGCACTGG
>NW_006408519.1:10021941-10022908 GCF_000296735.1 Chrysochloris asiatica
ATGAAATTGAAGATTTCTATCAACCTTTGTCAGTCTGAAATTGCTCAAACATGCAATCAAGATGTATTGATAATTACTGGTGACTGGAATGTGAAGGTTGGAAACAAAAAGGAAGAAAAAGTAGTTGAAAAATATGGCCTTGGTGATACAAATGATGTTGGAGCTTGCATGAAAGAATTTTGCAATACCAATGACTTATTTATTGAAAATACCCTTTTAAAACAACAAAAAAAGGCAACTATACACATAGACCTCACCAGATGGAATACACAGAAATCAAACTGATGACATCTCTTGGAAGCAACAGTGAAAAAGCTGAATATTATCAGGCAAAAAAAGGCTAGTGGTTAAATGTGGAACAGACATCATTAGCTAATATGATAGTTTAGGCTGAAGCTACAATAAATTAAAACAATTTCACAAGACCCAAAACAGGACCTTGATTACATCCCACTGAAGTTAGAGACCATTTTATGAACAAATTTGATGCAGTAAACAGTAATTTCTATAGACCAGAAAAGCTATGGGATGGCATAAAGGACATCACACATGAAGACAGCAAAAGGTCATTAAAAGGACAAGAAATTTGGAAGACAGCTACCTGGCCAACCAATTGGAAGAGATCTATATTTGAGTCCATTCCAAAGAGTGGTAACCAAATGGAATGCAGAAATCACATGATATATTTCTTTAGGGAAATCTGCTGCACAAGACCTTTTTAAAGTGGTCAAGAGTAGCAACATCAAAGTTTGGAGAGAAATGGTGGAGTAGGCAGAACTTCTCTGTGGGCTCTTTGTAGCAAGGATATGGAAAATTGGATGCGACATATACAGAGTATGGTCCTGGAACTCTGAGCTACAGAGTAAGAGATAGAAAAGTGGGTGGAGTGATTACTGGTAGAAAAAGGTTGAACAGATGTGGCAAGAGAGATAGTGACTGACAAGCAGCAGCAGTGGACAGAACCTGC
>NW_006408519.1:10023459-10024881 GCF_000296735.1 Chrysochloris asiatica
CTACAGGAACAATCAAATAAAATAAGTAGAGCACTGGAATCAATACAAAACCTGAAAACAGAAATTCAGAAGATTAATCCTAAAATATCAGAAACAGACAATACACTGAAAGGGCAAAGTTGTAGATTTGAGCTAATAGAAGCCAGAATTAGCAAGCTTTAAGATAAATCTCTCAATACTAGTAAGATCTAAGAAAAAAAAGAAAAAAACAATGAAAAAATCTGAAGAAAGCTTAAGACTCATGTGGAAAAACATGAAGATGAATAACCTATGGATGATTAGAATTCCAGAACAGGAAGAGACAAAGAGCACCACAGAAAAGATCATCAGAAAACTGATGGAAGAAAAGTTTCCTAACATCATGAAAATTGAGATGATAAGTATTCATAAGCGGAACAAACCACAAACAGGATATAACCCAAAAGAAAATCATCAAGTCATATCATAATCAAATTCTCAAAATTAAGGACAAGGAAATAATCCTGAAAATCACTAAGGTTAAGTCCTGACTTTTCTGTAGAGACCATGCAGGCAAGAAAGCAATGAGGAGACATATACAAAACCCTGAAAGAAAAACACTGCCAACAAAAAATCCTATGCCCAGCAAAACTGTTCCTCAAATATGATGGCAAAATTAAAACATTTCTAGATAAGCAGAAATTAAAAGAGTTTGGAAAAGCCAAGCCAACTTCACAAAAAATTCTAAAAGGAGTCCTTTGGAGTGAGAACCAAAAATGCAGACAACAACCATAGACTGACATACATGTCTACAGCACTGAGAATTCAATCCAGATATCGAAGTATCCAAAGTAAAACAAAACTACAAGATTAAAGATAGGGAATCAGAGATATCAATCTATAATGAAGACAATAGAGCAAAAGGAGGAAAAAGTATAGTTACAGAATACCAAATTGCAAGAAGTCAAGTAGGTTTCAAAATAAAGCAGATTGTTTTAAGGAAATTAATGAATTACATGGCAACCTCAAATAAACATAATACACGTTCACATCAAATCAAGAAAAGGAAAGTCCCTGTTGATTTTGTAAGTGTGAGGAAATTGACAAGAAAAAGTACACAAAAAAATGAACTCAGCACAGGAAAAAATACAGAATGAAGAAACCAGCAGCACCACACACAAAACAAAAACAACAACAAAAACCCACAGCAAAGTGACAGCAATCAATTCATACCTATCAATATCTATACTGAATGTTAATGGATTAAAAGCACCTGTCAAGAGACAGAGTAGAAGAACAGATAAGAAAAAAGAATTCTTCAATATGCTGTCTACAAGAAGCATACCTTACACTCAAAGATAAACATAGATTAAAAATTAAAGGATAGAAAATGTTTATCAATGAAATGGCAATCAAAACCAAGCAAGAGTGGCAATATTAATCTCTGATTAAATAGACTTTAAA
>NW_006408519.1:10033298-10036774 GCF_000296735.1 Chrysochloris asiatica
GAAACCCTGTACAGGGTCACTATGAGTTGGAACCAACTCCACGGCACATAACAACAACAACATACCAAGAAATTATTAAGTGCCGTTAAGTTGGTTCCAACTCACAGCAACCCCATATAGGTGTTCTGAGGCTGTCCTGGTATAGTGCTGCAGGATAATGTGCTAGATAGACCACAAGGTCAATTTGAATGTAAGGTCATCAGTTCAGATCTACCAGTTGCTTCTCAGAATTTCTATACAGGGTCGCTATGGGCCAGAATTCACTCTATGACACTTAACAACAACAACCAATTTTTGCAGGAGCAGAAAGCCTTATCTTTCATCTGAGAAGCGGCTAGTGGGCTCAAACTACTGACTTTGTGGTTCACAGTCTAATGCTTAATCCTATAGAGTCACTGTGCCCTCCCACCCCTCCTCCAAAAGACAAGGTCGGTTTGAACCACTTGCTTTGTGGCTAGTCGTCTAGTACTTATCCTACAGTGCCACAAAGACTCTGTCCTGTAGTGTTGCTTTACAGCAATGGGTTAGTGGGACACGTATAGTCTTTCCCATTTTGTAAGAAGATTGCTGTATCTTTCAAGTCTCTGTTGATCCATAGGCGCTCATTTCATCTTTTTGTTCCCCTTTAAAATGTACATTGGAAGAACTTGGGCAATTTAACTTAATGACGTTTCCCACTGTCTATATGGTGCTGATTGTTGGGAGTCCTTGTGTGGCACTATAGGATAAGCACTTGACCACAAGGTCTGTTTGAACCACAAAACTTGTATATCTCAAGCTAAAAGAACTGAAGAAAAAATTCAAACCTTGACTTGCCCTATTGAAGGATTCCATGGGCAAAATATTGGATGATGCAGAAAGCATCAAAAGAAAGATGTAAGATAAAAGAGTGAGTCGATGTACCAAAAGAAATGGTTGATGGTCACCTATTTAAAAAGGTAGCATATGATCAAGAACCGAAGATCCTAATGGAAGTAGTCTAAGCTACTTTGACAGCATTGGTGAAAAACTAGGCTCCATAAATTGATGGAATACAAATTGAAATCTTTCAACAAACTGATGAAGGACTGATGAAGTGCTAATTCATATATGGCAAGAAATTTGGAAGACAGCTACCTGACCAGACGATTGGAAGATATTCATATTTGTGCCCACTCCAAAGAGAGGTCATGCAGTGGAATGCAGAAGTCATCAAACAATGTCATTAGTATCACATGCAAGTAAAATGTGAAGATAATTTTAAAATGACTGTAACAGTACAGGAAACTGCCAGAAATTCAGGCTGGATTCAGAAGAGGACATTGAACTAGACATCATAGCTGACTTCAAGTGGATCTTGGTTGAAAGCAGAGACTACCAGAAAGGCTTTTACTTAGGCTTTATTGATAATACAAAGGCTTTTGACTATGTGGATAATGATAAGCTATGGATAACATTTCTCACACTGAATATTCCAGAACTCTTAACTGCTACATCACCACGACTCCTTAAGTTAAAGATTACTGTTATTAAGTGCCATCAAGTTTTTTTTTTTTTAAATAACACTTCTGTTTACTTTTTCTACCTGGGACTCTTGGTTATCAAGAATACAGAGGATGACAGAATTTGAATATCCCATAGTTACTTATAATTTATCCCATCAATCTTAGAAAACCAGATTTGGACCTGCAATGTTATTACTCAAGACATTTTCTTTTTTTTTTTTTTTTGGTATATAATCTATTTTCTTACTCATTTTCTCTCGTTTTTATAGTAGTGAGCACATAAACTAAAAACCCCCATCAAACAACTTCTGCATTTTCAACTCAATGGCATTGAGTACATTGAGTACATGTTGTGCCACTATGTCATTATGCATGTCTAGATCCAGATCATAAACTATTAACATAAACTCAGTGAAACCCCCAAACAAAACTTCTCCTCTCTCCCTCTCTTCTATCCCTGGTAACCACTGTTGTTTTGTGCCCTTGAGTTGGTTTTGACTTAAGGTGTTGGTGGTGTGTGCCGTGGAGTCGGTTCTGACTCATAGCGACCCTACATAGGAATTCTGAGGCTGCAAATCTTTATGGGAGCAGAAAACCTCATTTCTCCTGTGGCACAGCTGATAATTTGGAACTGCTGACCTTGAGGTAACCACTGACTCGTAACCACTATGCTTCCAGAGCTCATAGCGACCCTGTAACGGGTTTCCAAGGAGTTGTTGTTGGGCTTGAACCACTGATCTTGTGGTTAGCAGTCTAGTACTTATCCTACAATGCCACATCAGAATTCCTGGCAAACGTTAGATTCTTTGTTTTCTATACATTTGCTTATTTCATATACATGAGGGCATATAGTGTTTGTCCTTTTGTGACTGACTTAATATGCTCAGCATAATGTTTTCAGAGTTCGTCATATTATAGAGTTTATCAGGACTTCGTTTCTCTTTATGACTGCATAGTATTCCATTGTTAACTTTTTCGCTTATCCATTCATCAACGGATATTTTATTTTTTTACTAAAATGCTTCAGTGAACACTGGTTTCTGTTTGTATTCCTAACATTTCTTCTGTGTATATATTTGGTAGCATAGTGGTTACCAATCGGACTGCTATCTTCAAGGTCGACAGTTCGGAACTACCAGCTGTTCCACGGGAGAAAGATGAGGCTTTCTGGTTCTGTAAAGATTTACAGCTGTGGAAACCCTGTGCAGGGTCACTTTGAGTTGGAACCAACTCCACGGTACTTAACAACAACATATATACCTAGGATTGGGATTGCTGGGTCATGTAATAATTACATGTTCTGATAAATCAGCAAACGATTTTCCACAGGGGTTGTGCCACTTTTACATTCCCACTAGCAGTGGATGAGTTTTTAAATTTCTCTACAACCTCACTAATATTTGTTTTCTGTTTTGTGTTGTTTTTTTAATTAAAAATTGTTTTTTATCATTACCATTCTGATGCAGGTGAGGTAATATGTGGTTTTGATTTTAGTGCTCTGATGGCTAATGGTGTTGAGTGTTTTTCTATGTGCTTGTTGGCCAGTCTAGATCCTCTTTGGTGAACTCTATGTTCAAAGTCCTTTGCTTATATATGTATGTATTTATGTATGTTTCTATGTATATGCTTATTTTCATTATGTTATTTGTCTTTATTGTTAACTTGCTATTGTTGTTGTTAAGTGCTGTCCAGTCAGGAAACCCTGTATAGGGTTTCTGAGGAGCAACTGATGAGCTGTAATAGACAACCTTGCAGTTCAAACTGACATTGCAGTCCAGCACATTAGCCCACAACACCACACTAGGACTCCTGTTAAGTTGTAGTAGTTTTATATATATCTTATATATTAGGCCCTTACCTTGTATATGTTGATATTGTTGTTAAGTGCCATCGAGTCAGTTCCAACTCATAGTGACTCTGTAGGATTTCTGATGATCGGCTAGTGGATTTGAACCACCGGCCTTGTGGTTCAAACAGACCCTGTGGTCCAGT
>NW_006408519.1:10037721-10040308 GCF_000296735.1 Chrysochloris asiatica
TTCTTGTCAAGTTCTGATCATCTAGCCATTGAAGCCAGGTCAAGTGGTTATTATCTGCAAGTATGGGTGTTCTTGTGCATCTCCCCTCACTTCATATCAGCCGGACGCTTCACTCTGCACTCTCGTCCTCTGTGGCCATGTCCCTGTCTCTGGGCCAAGGAGTCCCCAGGTCTCGCCATATTCCTGGCCAACCAGGTCCCAACTTGGGTTGACAGGAGTCTATTGTATGTGGTCGGACTTAGCTCACAATTTCATTGCTGTTTATCCTCCACTTCCCCTTATCGGAGACCAACATGGTCATCAGCAAGACCACATGCCTGCTCGTGTATTCACCTTGAGTCTCAGTCTTGGAAGTGGGTTTGCCCTGAGGGGACCCGACCCCTTGCATTGATGGCTCCCAGGCACACAACTTGCTTGTTCTTGTAGTAGTCAGTCAGACTGCCATTACTGTTTTTGGTTTTTCTTGCTGGTCGTTCTTTCAAGAAGTATATTCTGTTCTTCTAGTCACCCAGGCTGGTCAGCTTGTCCTTTCAAGTATAAATTTCCCACCTCAGAAAATTCTTGATGGGGATCAGGATTCCACCTTTGGCTTTATACAATGCAAAGGCTCTGCAGGAAGCCTTCTCACAGGGCAAGTTCTAGCCCCATTTTAGGTGTTCCAAGCACTTACAGGCTGAAGACGGACATAGAAGCTTTCTATGGTGATGTTTCTGACTATTTCTTTCTCTTAAGTGTCTATTTTCTGACTATTTCTTCCTTAAGTGTCTATTTTACAGTAGTAGGCGAGGGAAACCAAGATTCGAAAGACAGCCAAACATCTTAGCATTATTTCCCCTTTTTTACCCATTCAAACCATGGCCCAGTCCTTGTATCCCAGAGCCCTGTTCTTCCAAGGTTGTGCATACATCATTATTTACCTCAGTCCCACTTAGTCCATGCAAACCTGCCTAACTGTTCATGCATCCCATTCACCTTGTTCTTTCATTCCCCTCCCCCAGCACCCAAGCTATCCTGTGTCTATTTCCTGCCCTGTGCTCACCTTTCCTTTCCTCCCCTCACCCCTCCTCATAGACCCCGGTGTGGGTACTTTTTCTTAATCTTTTACAATAATGGCCCTATAAAGTATTTTTCCTTTTGTGACTGACTAATTTCACTCAGCATAATGTCTTCAAGGTTCATCCATGTTATGTGGTGGCTTGCAGCTTCCTTGTTATTCTTCAAGGTAGTATAATATTCCATTGTGTATGTGTATGTACCAAAGTTTCTTTATCCATTCTTACATTGATGAGCACTTAGGCTGTCTCCATCTTTTTGCTATTGTAAATACTGCTGCTGTGAACATTGGTGTTCATATATCTACTCATGTTATGGCTCGTATTTCTTGTAGATAAACACCAAGTAGAGGAATTACTGGATCATAAGGTATTTCTACTTTCAACCTTCTGAGGAAGCGCCATATTGATTTCCAGAAAGGTTGGACGACCATTTTGCAGTCCCACTAGCAATGCAGGAGTGTCCCAGTCTCTCCACATCACCACCAGCATTTATTATCTAGGGCCTATTTTTTTTATCTTTGCTGTTATTGTTGGTGTGAGATGATATCTCATTGTTGTTTTGATTTGCATCTCTCTCATGGCTAGTGATTGTGAATATTTCTTCGTATGTTTGTTGGCTGCCTGGGTCTTCCACCTTGGTGAAGTGTCTGTTCATGTCCTATGCCCATTTTTTAAATGGGTTATTTGTCTTTTTTTTTGTAGAGGTGTTGTAGTTTCCTATATATTTAGAAATTAGTCCCTTGTCTGATAATGTCATTGTAAAAGATTTTTTCCCATTCTGTGGCCTCCCTTATTACTCTTTTGGTGAAGTCTTTTGATGCACATAAGTTTTTAATTTTTAGTATGTCCCAATGATCTATTTTGTCTACTTCTGTTTGTATAATTTTCAAAATGTTTGGTAGTCTGTGAATGCCCTGTATTAGAGCCCTTACATTTGTCCCTGTTGTTTCATTGATGGCTTTATAATTCTGGGATTCACAGTTAGGTCTTTAATCCATGCTGAATTGGATTTTGTATAAGGCTTGAGGTAAAGGTCTTGTTTCAGTCTTTTGCAAATGCTTTCCAGTTCTGCCAGCACCATCTGTTAAAGAGACTGTCTCCTCCCTATGCAATATACTCAGGCCCTTTGTTGAAAATCAATTGGCTGTATGTGGATGGGTTAATTTCTGGAATCTTGATTCCGTTCCATTGATCAATGTGTCTTTCATTGTAATAGTACCAAGCTTTTTTGATCACTGTAGCTGTGTAGTAAATTTTGAAATCAGAGAGTGAGAGGTTTCCAGCTATATTCTTCTTAAGCAGTGCTTTGCTTATTCTGGGTCTCTTTCCATACCATATAAAGTTTGTAATTGTTTTTTCCATCTCTTTGAAGAATGTTGATGGAATCTGGATTGGGATTGCATTATATGTGTAAATTGCTTTGGGCAGTATTGACATTTTCGCAATGTTAAGTCTTCCTATCCAGGAACATGGTACATTCTTCCATTTTTGTAAGTCTCTTTTGGTTTTTTTAGTAGTGTTTTCTAGTTTTG
>NW_006408519.1:10041684-10051457 GCF_000296735.1 Chrysochloris asiatica
TTCTGTTGGTCTGTTTCTAATTGGTTGAGATGCTGAGTTAATGTGTTAATTTTGGTTCTTTCTTCTTTTTGGATGTGCTCATTTATTGGAATAAATTGTCCTCTCAGCATCGCTTTTGCAGTGTACCAAAGATTTTGCTATGTTGTGTTTTCGCTCTAGTTTGTTTCCGGAACTTTGTGAGTTCACGTTTAATTTTTCTATTACCCAGTCACTTTTCAGCAGATTGTTATTCAGTTTTCATGTATTCTATTATATTATCTTGGTCTTCTTATAGCTGATTTCTAGTTTTATAGCATAGTGGTCTGAAAAGATGTTTTGTAGTATTTTGATGTTTGTAAATTTATGGAGGCTTGCTTTGTGAACTACCACATGGTCTGTTCTGGAGAATGTTCCATGTGCACTGGAAAAGAATGTATATTGTGCTGTTGTTGAGTTGAATGTGCTGTACACATCTATGAGGTCCAGTTGGTTGATTGTGTTTAGTTTCTCTGTGTCTTTGTCGAGTGTCTTTCTGGTTGTTCTCTCCCTTTTCAAAAGTGGCGTATTAAAATATCCCACTATAATTGTAGATTTGTCAATTTCTTACTTCAATTTTAGAAGGGTTTGCTTTAGATATTGGGTGCTCTTCCATTGGGAGCGTAGGTATTTATTATGGTTACTTCGTCTTGCTCAATTAACCCTTTATCATGAGCCAGTGTCCTTCTTTATCTCGTATGTCGGTTTTTGCCTTACAGTTTATTTTATCAGAGATTAGTATTGCCACTCCTGCTTGTTTTGTTTATTATTGCAATTACCTTGGTATAATTTTTTCCATCCTTTAACTTTTAGTGGGTTTTTTCTTTGTGTGTAAGATGCGTCTCTTGCAGGCAGCATATTGAAGAATCTTGTTTTCTTATCCATTCTACCAATCGCTGTGTCTTCACTGGTGTATTTAATCCATTGACATTTAGTGTAATTATCGATAGGTATGAATTAATTGATATCATTATGTTAATTTATTGTAATGCTGCTTATTCCTGTGTTCTGCATGCCTTCTTGTGCTGAATTCATGCTTTTTATGTTATCTCTTTTCAGTTTCTTCTTAGTTTTAATGTTTCCTTGTTCTACTTGGATCTTCATTTTCGTGGTAAGTTTTGAAGTATTAGCTTTCTTTTGGGTTATTCTTTAGTCTATTAACCTTTCCCTCCATTTAAGACAGTCTATTGGATCCTGCAGTCTACTTGACCTCCTCACCACCTGGATCTCTTTCTTTATTTTTCGCTTCTTTGACACTGTTATTATTTTGATCATTGATGGGCCTCACAGGTCCTCTGAATCCATTGTTGTAATTTTGTTCTGTTCTGAACTCTGCTATCTGTCTGGTGGTGTTGCCACATCTGTCAGTCTTTGCTTGCTGTCTGTTCTTGTTGGTTTTCATTCCGAAGAACTTCCTTTATGATGTTTTGAAGCGCTGAATTGATTTTGACAAAATCTCTTAGCTTCTGTTTATCCTGGAATGTTTTGATTGCACCATTGTATTTGAATGGCAGTTTTTCTGGATAGATGATTCTTGGTTGGCAGGTTTTTTTTTTCTTTCAGCATTTTATATATGTCTCCCTGTGCCTTCTTGCCTACGTGGTTTCTGCTGAGAAGTCAGAGTTTAATTTGATTTGCTTGCCTTTGTAAGTAACACTTCTCTTTTCCTTGGCTGCTTTTAGGATTCTCTCCTTGTTTTTAGGAGTCCTGATGTGGCACTGTGGGCTAATGCGTCACACTGCAAAGTCATTTAACTTCAAGGTCGGTGGTTCAAGCTCACCAGCTGTTCCTTGGAAACCCTATACAGGGTTGCTATGGGTCAGAATTGACTAGACAGCACTTAACAACAAATTAACAACAACCTTGTCTTTGGTTTTGGAGAGCTTGATTATGATATGTTTTGGTGATTTTCTTTTGCGGTCTATCCTTCCTGGGATTCATTCAGCTTCTTGAATGCTTATCTTCTCATCCTTCAAGATGTTATAGAAATTTTCTTCTGGAAGATCCTCAACTATCTCTTCAGTGGACTGCTGTGATTCTTCCTGTTCTGGAATATCAATAGTTCTTAAATTATTCCTCTTCATGTTATCCAGCATGAATTTTAGACTCTTCAGATTTTTTAATCCGTTTTTCTGCTTGCTTTTCTATCTTAGCAGTATTGAGAGATTTTTCTTCCAGCTCACTCCTTCTGGCTTCCATCTCTTCAATTCTACTCCTTTGCCCTTTCAGTGTATTGTCAATTTCAGATATTTATTATTAATCATCTGCACCTCTTTTTGCAGGTTTTGAATTGTTTCCAATGTTATATCTAGTTTGATTGCTCCTGTAGTACTTTCCTGACTTCTTCCTTATTTTCCTCCATCTCTCTGTGGAGCATTTAAATTTGTCTGCTTATCATTCTTGTGAATTCCTTCTCAGGCAGGTCCAAATCCTGTTCTTCTTCTAGTGGGAAGTCTGTGTCTGCTTCCAGCTCATTTGTCTCAGTCACTCTTTTCTGTTTTTGGACAAGTGCTGAGATCTTTTGTTTGTTTTTCTTGGACATTTTCAGTACTTAGGTGTGTTTTCAATGATAAAATGAATGTATGTTGCTGTGTTGTTAAGCTTACCGATTGTCTCCTCGTGGACGTGATCTGGAGCTAGGCGTCCCTTTTCACGTGTAATGCCTAGCAGGTAGAATTGGCTCCTGTCCAGATGGTGGTATATCATGGGGTATGCTTGTAACTTGGCTATATGGCCACGATTGCTGTCTCTTCTTGGGTAATGTAGGGAGAGAAAGCGCCCACCCCCAGGAAAAAGTGAGACAAAAAGGACCCAAAACAGAAACAATATAAAAAGAGAAACAAAACCAAAAATAAAACTGTAGCCAACTGACCAGTAGCCTTTGCTGCACAGATATAATGCTGGACCCTTTTGGGGGTGCGCTCCCTCCTGCCTGAAGGTTTCCAGGCTGGACATTAAGGGTGTGACAGGGGAGAGGAGGAAATAAAGGTGTAAAATCTGTCACACCTCTTGTTCCAGATGCTACTCTGTAGTTTTTAGCACCGTATTACTCTATCAGCCTGGCTGTGGTCCCACCCTCTGATCTCAGCCCAGGCTGAGGGGCCCATGGGGAGTGTCCTGATTGATTCAGAAATTGCCGTACTTTCCTTCCACAGTCAGATTTCTCCATAGATAGGTGTGGGAAACTGATGCCCGCCCCACGCCTTATATTAGATCCAAAACTATATAGCTGCTCCAGGAAAGCACCTTCTCTGATTTTTCTGCGCCTCTGCCAAGGAACCTCCCCTACCTGCCTCTGCTTCTCCCGCCCCCAAACCAGAAATCCCTGATACAATACTTTTAATGTACAAAATTATTTAACCTTTATGAGGTCTAGATGTTTGCTATATTTGATAACCTATTGATAAACACTAAGTCCCACAGCATCCATTTCTTTTAAGAAGTTGTGTTTTAGCCAGAGCTAAAAGCATGCCCTCTCCTTAGCCATTATCTCTTCTTAGTTCTATGGATACTTCAAAAAATTTGTTAAATAGTTACATTACCTTTCAATTCCATTTTTTCATGAACATTTAGAAGTTCTTGCTAGTTTCTTTTAAGTCATTTTAAGAAGCCCTCTTGGCAGATTGGTTAAACGCCCAGCTGGTAACTAAAAGGTCTGTGGTTTAAGCCCACTTGCCTACTCCATGGAAGAAAGATATGGCATTGTGCTTCTGTAAAGATTTTATTTTTGTAAATTCTGGAGCTCTTTCACCCTCCTATAGGTTTGCTATAGTTGGAATCAATTTGATGGCAATGGGTTTATAAGTTATTGTGGGTTTTTTGAAACCTACCATTTAGTTGATTCCTGTGGAAGAAGACATGGAGTCCTTATTTCCTAAGTTCTTGCATGTTGATCACAATTTGAGTACTTTATACTTGGAACTGATTGTAGCTGGATATAAAATCTTTGGCTTTCACTTTCTTTCCTTGAGTGTCTTAAATGTTATTCCAGTTTCTTCTGGCATAAAATACTGTCATAGAAAAGTCTAATAATCATCTAATTTTCTTTCCTTTGTAAGTCAACTACTCTTCCCCCCCCTCTTTAGATACTCAAAGTATTCACTCTCCGCCCCCCCCCTCCCCTTTTTCAAAGTCTAGTAATTTAGTAGAACATCCCTTGGCATTGGTCTTTCTTAGGTAATATTCTCAGTGTATTGTATGTTCTTTCAGTAAGTATATTTAAACCTTTTTTATTATATCAGAATTTTCTTGGATTGTAGTTTTTAGTATTTGTCCTATTCCTTTGCTTTTGTTTTCTTCTTAGGGAATAATTCCTTTTTCAGTATGTTGGGTATTCTTTGCCTTTCTTCGATATTTGTCACATTCTCAAACCCTTTTGTATCTCTTTATTACTTTTGCATTTCAAAAGTTTTCTTCTTTCATCTTCTGTGTTTATTTATGCTTCGTTTCCTATTAGGTTAGCTTTAATTTCTAAAATTAAAAAATAAAAGTTTTTCTTTTATTTCTGATCCCTTGCTGAGTTCTTAGAACTACTAACTTCAGAAGCTTCACATTTAGATTAATGTTGTAATTTCATGTCTTGTATTATTTTCCTAATTTCCTTAGCTGATTTTGAAACAGTAGATTACAGTTTTGATCTGTTTTGTGGGTTTGTCTTTGTAGTATGCTTTCAGTGACTGTAATATTCTATTCTTTATTCTCTTATCTTTCAATAACTTGATAAGGGATTTTACCTCAGTACTTCTTTGTTACTCATTTCATATGATTTTAGTTTTCTTGAAACTTAGATGAGGTGTGGTATTCAGTGAATTAAAAAAACCTTTCTGAGAGCTCTTTCTTCAGTTGTATTTGTTGTATAGTGTTAAGAAATATGACTCATTTTATGAGATTTGTTGGTTCTGTACCTCTTCTTGTTGTATCTGTGTTGCTGAATTTGTATTGCACTTCCAACAGCTTCTCAATTTGGAGTAGCATTGTGGGTTAATGTGCTAGACTGCAAAGTCAGTTTGAATTGCAAGTTCAGCGGTTCAAGCTCACCAGCTGCTTCTTGGAAACTCTATGCAGGGTAACTATGTGTCAGAACAAACTCAGTGGCACTTAACAACACAAAGGAAAGCTGGAGTCCTGGTGTCACACTGTGGGTTAATGCGCTGGACTACAAAGTTGGTTTGGACCACAAGCTCACCAGCCGCTCCTAGGAAACCCTATAGAGGGTCACTGTGGGTCAGAACCAACTGGATGGCATTTAATAACAATAACAACTAACGAAAGCAAACCCTTACTGGTTCAGTTTTCAGAGTTCACATAGGCTCTGAACTGGTCCAGCCCATTTTGATGTCAAATTCTCTCCTATTTTAGGTGCTTTTTGCAGATCCGCTCGTGGTGTTGGCTCTTCTGTTGCTGGGTCTATCAGATGCCACCTGTTTCTTCCTTTAGCTTTCTTCCACATAGATCCTACCATTCATCTCATGTAGCTGTTTGTGATTCACCCTGACTTGGTTTATCTACGGTGTATGGGAATCCTTTATACAACTAGGTTTATTGTAAATACTGTCTGTGTCTCTAGTTGAGATTGATTGTGAGTAGTTAGAGATTCTGAAAAACTGTGTTGCTGCCACTCCACCAGTCATTTAGAATCACTTCCATCTGTTCCCTGCCCCGCACCCATAAATCATTTGTAATTTTTTTGTATCAGCTTTCTTGCTTTATTCTGTTTTTATAGTCATTGTGTAATTTTTGTATTTCTTTAGATGGTTTTACTAGCAAGGAGGGAAGCTAATGTTTACTGAGTTCCCATTTTGTGCTAGAAACTTTGCTGAGAGTTTTATATATATTTCATTTACTCTTTATTACAAATCTCCTATTACAGTTTTCCTAGAGTCATACTCCATACATTCCATGTTCCGATTATCAGTGGATATTTCCAGCTGTTTCTCTTCATTTTGAGTTGTGCCCCATCAGCAAATGAAGGTCCCCAGGGCTTTACTCCATTTGCATCTTCACGGCAACTCTACTTTGAGAAGGCAGCTCTTCACTAGTTGAATTTTGAGTGCCTTCTAACCTGATGGGCTCATTTTCCGGCACTATATCTAATAGTGTTTCTCTGCTATTCTTAATGTTTTTAGTGACTAAATATTTGGAAGTAGTTCATCTCTCCTTCTTCCTAGTCTGTTTTCGTCTGGACACTCATCTGAAACCCGTCCACTGTGGGTGACCCTGCTGGTATTTAAAATACCCATGGCATAGATTCCAGAATCACAGCAACTCACAAGCCACCACAGTATGACAAACTAACAGATGAGTGGTGGTCAGTGTGTCATGCGTTCGTTCGTTGTTGTTGTTGTTGTTATTGTGAAGTGTCATCGAGGCGATTCCGACCCTTAGTGACCCTGTATAGGGTTTCCAAGGAGCAGCTGGTGAGCTTGCACCGACCTTGCAGTTCAAATGACTTTGTAGTGTGATGCATTAGACAACAGCACCACACCAGGACTCCATTCACAGGTAGGACAAATAAAGCACATGTTTGCTAAGTTGTATGAAGTCCATGTTCTTTCCACTAGACTGTACATCTTTCTTGACTGATGTCTTTTACTTCTTTCCAGTTTATCTTCTGGGTTTGTTTGTATCATCTATCTATCAATCTAGCCATCTTTCTATCACCAGAATGTTTTTTTTCTAACTTGCAGGTTTGAACATGTTCTCCCCACCCCCCTTTTTCTTTTGCTTAATAATCTTTACTTGTTTTCTAGCACTTTCAAAAATAGACTTCAAATTTGTTTTACTATGAAACAATAGCTCTCTTATAATGTGTTCTTTTTAACTCCCTCTCCATTCCTTTTGTGGTTACACTGTTTCTCTAATACTGAATTATGAGAAGTTCTTCTGTGTGGAATAACTTTCTTTCTTGTTTGCCTCCTGAATTACTCTTCAGCCTGTAAGGCTCACTTCAAAGAGACTTCCTAGGCAGAATGAGAGGCAAGCTGTTTTCCTGGGGTGCAGAAGAAGGAATTAACTGCATGTTAATTTGTAATGATTCTCTAAGACTGTTTTTGTAAGTTCACTGAGAGTCTACTTTCAGATTTTGAGGACTTTTCTTTTCCAAACTTTGAATTACAAGGGCTCAGATAGTATATATAAAAATAGTGAAAAATTGTCTGTGCTTCTCTCTTATTATTTTTTTCCTTAGGGACCTAGCACATTGCTTGTTTAATTCATCAGTTTAACAACTATTTAATTCAATGATTTAACTCTCATCAACATCTGTTACTGTAGAAAGGAGAAGGTGGTATTTCAGATAAGTATGAATATAAGCTTTTTGAGTCAGAGGAGTAACAAGGCATGTGTATGATTGGTGAATCAGTTCATTGGATCTTAATTGTGTAAAAAAAAATGTTTACTGGATTAGGTACTATTTTAGAATAACTTATTTTTGTTATTATCAATGGTAATTAAGGCTTCCACCATTCCCTATTATATTGAATTGTTTTCTGGCCTTCTTCTTTATTATATGTATATATTATATATAGAGACTCGTGGTATGGTGCTATAGGATCAACACTGGTCTGTGAACCACAAGGTTGGCAGTTCAAACCTACCAGCTATTCCTTGGAAAACCAATTACAAGATAGCTATGAGTCAGAACTGACTCCACAGCGCTTTAGCAACAACATCTGTTTATATACAGATACACACAAAATATTTCTCTTGTTCTGATTTGCTTCCTGTGTTTTTCTGTACCTGGTAGTGTATCTTTATATATCTTTTGTTCCTTTGTAATAATACTGTTGCTACAAAGGAGTTTTGTTATGAATATCCCTTTGGTGCTAATAGTCTAATATTATATCTAATTTTTATAATCCTGCATCAGTGGGTGGATTTAAGCACCTTGAATATTTTGAGGTTTTAATGCAAACTTTGTTATCTGGGGAAATAAGCTTTACCTTTTATCCTGAAAGTAATCTGGGACACTGTAAACAGTGAAAGATCTGTGCTTCTCTTGTATTTATTTACCCCCCCCCTCCCCAGGGGACTAGTTATATTGGTAATTTACTTCCTCTGTTTAAGTTAAGATCCATAAGGTAACTGTCCATAAGATAGTTAAGATCCAATGTGCTTAAAGGGATAGCGAGTCATTTTTTGTTTATTGAAATGAATTTTCTATCTGCTAAAGGATCTGTTGTGCTTTATTAAATTGACTTTCTACTTTTGTCAGTTTGTCTTAAGCTGTCATCTTCATTGGTTTGAGTGTATTTTCTTCACCTTAAAAGTTTATCTTGTGTCTTGTTTGCCATTGATCAGATATACTTACTTTATTTTGCCAGAAATGAGAGATAAAATGAGAAAATGGAGAGAAGAAAATTCCAGAAACAGTGAGCAAATTGTAGAAGTTGGAGAAGAGCTGATTAGTGAATATGCCTCTAAGCTTGGAGATGATAGTAAGTTCTTCTTAATTTCTTTATTGTATTCAGACTCAGCTATCTTGTCTATTATTATTACCTGCATTTTTGTTTGTCACTTGTTTTTGTGTTTTTTAGTTTAAACTGCATATTTATGAATAATGTTTTTCCTACTTTCATTTCAATCTGCTTGTAATTTCATGTTTCAGAATTTAATGATAAATCTTGTGAAGGATTTGTAATTGCTGGCAGTAGTGAAGCTATCTAATACAATCTTTGCTTCATGTTTACACGGCCACATGTCTGGTTGGCCAAAATTATTTCATGAAGAAGCTTTTTAGAATAACAAAGGTATTATTGTTAAGTTTTTACTTTGCAGGATATTAAAATATTTTGCAATGCTGAAAACGTATAATGCCAAAAACCAAACCTGCTACCATCGAAGTTGATTTCAACTCATAGCAACCCCACAGGACAGAGTAGAACTGCTCTATATGGTTTCCAAGACTTTAAAGTCTTTCTGGAAGCAGACTGCCAATTGTTCTTCTGTGAAATTACTGGTAGTTTTGAACTATTGGCTTTTTGTTAGCACTGTGCCACTAGGGATGCTTTCTTTCCTTAATTCCAGAAATAATTCAGTACCTCAGTTTTCAATGAGGTGTTATGTTCTTTAATATATGAAAGAACAAGAATAATTTGCAAATATTTTTATTTTATGGAATTTTCTATTAAGTTCAATTTCTTTCTATATATCTAGTTTGGATCATATATGAACAAGTGATGATTGCAGCTCTAGACTATGGTCGGGATGACTTGGCATTGGTAAGTATTGAAACGTAAGCGTGTGTGTGTATATATATATATATATATATATATATATATATATATTACTACTATTGCCATGCTTGAGTCCATCGATGCTGCCACTTGGCCAATCCATCTCATTGGGGGTCTTCTTCTTTTTCTCTGACCCTCCACCTTACAAAACATGATATTCTTCTCCAGTGACTGGTCCCTCTTGACAATATGTCCGAAGTATGAGAGATGATGTTTGGCCATCTTGACCTTCAAGGAGCACTCTGGCTACACTTCTTCCAAAACAGATCTGTTGGTTCTTTTGGTAGCCCATGGCACTTTCTATATTCTCCTCCAATACCATAACTCAAATGCATCAATTCTTCTACGGTCTTCCTTATTCACTCTCCAGCTTTTGCATGCATATGAGGTTATTGAAAATACCATGGCTTGGGTCAGGCGCACCTTAGTCCTTAAGCTGACATCTTTGCTCTTCAGCACTTTAAGAAGGTCTTGTGCAGCAGATTTGCCTAATGCAATACGTCGTTTGATCTCTTGACTGCTGCT
>NW_006408519.1:10052187-10053132 GCF_000296735.1 Chrysochloris asiatica
GATTTGCAACCACTACGCTACCAGAGGTCCTTATAACAATCCTTAGAAGTCAATATTTAGTATGTAGATTGACTGAAGAAGGTTAATTAGTTGCTGAAAGTTATTCACTTAATATGTGAATTATGCTATAGTTGTTGTTAAGTGCTGTTGAGTCAATTTGGACCTACAACGACCCTGTATAGGGTTTCCAAGGAACAACTGGTGAGCTTGAACTGCCAATTTTGAAGTTTAGACAACTTTGCAGTCCTGCGCATTAACCCACAGTGCCACACCAGTACTTCTATGGTATAGTACAGAGTTCAAAATAAGCAATATAGTTTAAAACGTTTATCTTTTGAATTGTTAAGTGATTTTCATAGTATACAGTATTATATTATGCAATATTGTAAATGTGTACCTTAAGTTTTAAGCAAATCCACACTTAAACAGAGGATGACTTAAAATAGCCATATTGATTCTAAATGAAAACATTAGTAACTATTTTTCGATTTCCCATATGTTAGGCATTATGCTTGGTGCTTTACGTGCATGATTTGATTTAATCGTCATAATTATGTTTTAATCGGATGTATGGAGCTCTGATAGCGTAGTGGTTACGAATCGGGCTGTGAACCGTAAGGTAGGCAGTTCAAAACTACCAGCGGCTCCACGGGAGAAAGATGAGGCTTTCTGCCTCCATAAAGATTTACAGCCTTGGAAATCCTGTACAGGGTTGTTGTGGGTCAGAACCGACTCAACGGCACTTAACAACAACAGCAACAACATGTTTCACGTTACTATAATATTGATTATATAAATCAGGAAACAGGATTCTGGTCTATCTTGTTTTTCTTACAATTCTGAATTATTAAGCGTAGTGGGTTATATATTGGGCTGCTAACAACAAGGTCAGCAGTTTGAGTCCACCAGGTGCTCTGTGGGAAAAAGATGAGACTTTCTGTTCCC
>NW_006408519.1:10053347-10054330 GCF_000296735.1 Chrysochloris asiatica
TACAGGATTGCTAGGTGTCGGAACTGACTCGACAGTACTTAACAACAACAACAACAAATTCAATGTTTCCTCCTAGTTTAAACCAAAAGGAAATAAACCTAAACAAAAAGTAGAAATGCTAAGAGACCATGCATGAGGGAGCTTCAAAAGTTAATGTACATATGGAATTGAAAGATAATGGAATTTTTCAGTGAACTCTTTGAAGTCCCCTTGTATGTGTCTGAATTAATGTCATTTCTCTCAGTGTACTCATCATGTGATGATTGCTCATCCAACTGTAGTGGTGCTGCTTGTACTAAAAACTTTCCACAAAACATTTTTGGATTGCTTAAGCTATTCACAGAGATGGCAGTTTCATAATATGAGGGGAAAATTATACATTTTCTTTGAAATAGCCAGATGCCATTTGGTAAACAAAATAGGGAATAGGAAATCATATTAGACAGACAATAATATTGATAAGCAAAGGAGGAGAAAATTAGACAACAGTGTATTTTTGGTAGGAGAGTGCTTTTTTATGGCTCATGATGGAGTCCTGGTATGGCACTGTGGGTTAATGAGCTGGACTGCAAAGTGGTTTGAATCGCAAGGTGAGTGGTTCAAGCTCATCAGTCACTCCTTGGAAACCCTGTACAGGGTCGCTATGGGTCGGGATTGACTCGATGGCACTCAGCAACAACAATACCCATACAATTAACATTATTGACCATAATGATAATGCATTTTCTCATGATGTCAAAGAAATAAATGAACATCTTCACTTTGACTAACTTGAATATTTTTCTTACCATGTCAAATTTTCAAGTACAAATTTGAAATTTAATTTTGCTGGATAATCATTTCATTATGAGGTATAGATACTTTGTTATCATCTAAGCTTTGGAGCATAAGAACCATTTGTAAAATCCTTAATATCCTTAGTATTTCAATGGGTCCTCTTGTTGTTAAGTTCTGACCCATAGCGACCTTATGCAAAACAGAAC
>NW_006408519.1:10054975-10061752 GCF_000296735.1 Chrysochloris asiatica
TCTTTGCTTTTAGCAAGCAAGATTGTATCATCTGCAAAGCACAGGTTGTTAATGACTCTTCCTCTTTCTTGTCTTGAGGCCATGTTTTTCTTCATGTAATCCAGTTTTTCAGATTATTTGCTCAGCACACAGATAGAATGAGTATAATGAAAGAATAAAAACCAGCCGCAATTTAGGTGCACACCTTTCCTGATTTTAAACCATTCAGTGTCCCCTTGTTCTGTTCGAATGATTGCCTCTTGGTCAATGTACAACTTTCTCCTGAGCACAATTAAATGTTCCGAATACTCATTCTATGCAATGTGGTCCTTAGCTTGTCATAATTCACACAGTTGAAAGCCTTTTTATAGTCAATAAAGAATACTCTCTGCCTTCATCCAAATCCATCTCTGTCAGCAGTGGTATCTCTTGTTCAATGTCCTTGTCTGAATCCAGCTTGAACCAGATTCCTGTCTGGTTCCCTGTTGATATATTTAGCAAAATTTTACTTGCATGTGATATTAATGATATATTGTCAGATGATTTCCACATTCCATTGAGTCACCTCTATTTGGAAAGGACACAAATATGGGTCTCTTCCAATCTATTGACAATGTAGCTGTCTTCCAAATTTCTTGCTATATGAGTAATTTACTCCAATACTGCATCAGTTTGTTGAAAGACGTCGATTTGTATTCCATCAGTTCTGGAGCCTTGCTATTTGCCAATGCCTTCAGTGCTCCTTGTACTTCTTCCTTCAGTACCATTGGATCATATCATAATATTATATACTACTTCATGAAATGGTTGAACATAGACCATTTCTTTTTGGTACAGTAACTGTGTATTCCTTCCATCTTCTTTTGATGCTTTCTGCATCATTCACTATTTTACCCATAGAATCCTTCAGTATTTTAAGTTGAGGCTGGAATTTGTCCTTCATTTCTTTCAACTTGAGAAATCCTGAGCATGTTTTACCCTTTTGATTTTCTTATTACAAATCTTTGCACATTTCATTTTAATACTTGACTTGATCTTCTTGAGATGCCCTTTGAAATTCTCTGTTTTGCTCTTTTACCTCATTTCTTCCATTTGGTGTAGCATCTCTAGACTAGAGAGCAAGTTTAAGAGTCTCTTCTCACATCCATTTTGGCCTTTTCCTTCTTCTTTGTTTTCTTCTGAATGCTTCTTCCTGTATGATATTCTTGATGTCATCCTAGAACTCTTCTGGTCTGTGGTCATGAGTATGTAACTCATCAGATCTGTTCTTGAGATGATCTGAGATGAGGTGGGATATGTTCAAGGTCATGTTTTGGCTCTCATGGACTTGTTTTAATTTTCTTCAGCTTCAGCCTGAACTTGCATGTGAGCAATTGATGGTGTGTTCCAGCCTGCCTCTGGCCTTGATTTGACCAATAATACAGAGCTTTTTCACTGTCTTTCAACAGATGTAGTCGGTCTAATTGCTGCGTATTCCATCCGGTGAGGTCCATAATATATAAGTTGTCTTTTATCTTGTTTAAAAAGGTATTTACAGGGAATAAGTCATTGATCTTGCAACATTCTGGTAGGCAATCTCCAGCATTGTTTCTATCATTAATGCCGTGTTTTCCAACTATTGACCTTTTTCTCTTTGTTGCCAACCTTTGCATTCCAATCACCAGTAATTATCAGTGCATCTTGGTTATATATTCGTTTAATTTCACATTGACGAATTTGTTTTTGGTGGTGTTCCATAGAGTCAGTTCCGATTCATAGCGACCCCATATAGGGTTTTCAAGGCTTTAAATCTTTACGGGAGTAGAAAAAGCCTCATCTTTCTCCTGCGGAACTGCTGATAATTGTTAACTGACATTGAGGTTAGCGGCCTGACTCGTAACCACTAGGCTACCAGAGCTTCTTGAAGAATTTGCTCGAATTCTTCAATTTCATTGTATATTGCTACGAAAATATTGAGTACTCCAAGACATGATTTAATTATTTGGTTGCATTGATGGGTGAATTATGGATATCTGTCCAAAAGAAATTGGAACTCCGTAGATTTGATACCTGCTTTTCTCACCTTGTTGTTGTTATGTGCCATTGAGTCAGTTCCGACCCACAGCGACCTTACACAGGGTTTCTGAGACTGTAAATCTTTATGGGAGCAGAACGCCTCATCTTTCTCCCACGGAACAGCTGGTAGTTTCGAACTCCTGACCTTGAGGTTAGCAGCCCAACTCGTAACCACTATGCTACCAGAGCTCCTTAAATCAGGTTATGGAGGCTGACAAAATGTTTGCTTATATATTAGACTTAAAGAGCAAAATTCAAGTGCTGCTCAGATTATGCTAGACTTTTCACATGACTACCATATAACTTAATTCTTACCACAAGAATGTCTATGCTATAGTTATACAGATAAGTTCAATGTTGTTGTTAAGTGCAACCCTATTTTCTGAGGAGCAGCTGTTGAGCTTGAACTGCCGACCTTACAGTTCAAACTGACTTTACAGTCTCATGCATTCCCACAGTGCCATACCAGGACTCCAAATAACAATTAGGAAAGCAAGTAAATATTTGTTACTTCATGTAAATACAAATGTTATGATGTAAGCGGTCCATTTTTCAGAAATCTGTAGAAGCGTTACATAAAAATATTTGGTATATTCAAGAAGGCTTAAAGAAAGAAATCAGAAATAACTTGCAATATAGAAGAGGTTGACTAAAAGGTTACTTGAGGTGCAGTGTGAAAATAGAATGTGTATAGTGGAATAGACAAGAAGAAACTGCCTAATTAATAATTCTATTTATTAAACATATGTTATCAAATTGAACTACACAGAATATATCTAGATGTTTGAGGAAGATGAAAAAATTGATCATAGGAAACAAATTACATGACATGTGAAAAGTTACTGGTAGAACCCCTGGTCTACTCATTTTCCCAGTTAGGACCATGACTAGTTTCTAAGAATTAATTGCTGCTTGCCCTGTAATTTCACAGTTACTTTATTTTATCTGTTATTTGTTACTGATTAATTTCACTGCCTGTGATGATACTAAAGAAATTCATAAATGCGTAAATTGAGATATATTAAAGAGTATGTAGTCCATTCCATGGGATGCATTTAGCTTATAGATAGTATAATATTCTTCAAGTCTTGCCAATTTTTTTTTTTTTTTTAGTTTTGTCTTCAGGAATTGAGAAGACAATTCCCTGGCAGTCACAGAGTCAAACGATTAACTGGAATGAGATTTGAAGCCATGGAAAGGTAACAGAATCCTGTCAACAGTGTAATCTTATTTAAAAATGGCAAACATCTGGCTTACATTTGGTTCCTGCAGCATCCCTGGCTACATCATTAATTGTAGTTCTTCTTGCTGTTGAGCTTCAGAATAGTGTCAGAGTATCTCTCAACATAAATCTATGGATAATTTGACATAAAAGTGCAATCTATTTGCTGTTCTTAGTGTGTAGAATGGGATCGTGCCTTTCACTAGGAGCTATTTTCAAATCTTGGTTCTAGCATTTAACAGATTTTGGCCTGGCAAGTTGCAAGAAAACTTGCAAACACCTGGGTAAGTTGGCAGCTTGTCACAGAAAGAAAACTCAAATATTTCCCACTATTATGAGCAATAGGAGCTCTGGTAGCGTAGTGGTTACGAATCAGGCTGCGAACCTTAAGGTCAGCAGTTTGAAACTACCAGCTGTTCTGCGGGAGAACGAGGTTTTCTGCTCCCTTAAAGATTTATAGCCTTGGAAACCCTGTACAGGGTCGCTATGGTTCAGAACCGACTCCATGGCACATACAACAACAACATTATGAGCAATAAGAAAGGAAGATGCTAAGATGGTGATCCAGTCAGACACACTACACTATCCCTTTATAGCAAAGATTTGAGAAACCAAGTGAAACAGATAGTAGAAATAATTCTGAAACCCTGAGCATCAAATGAAAGGATAAGGATTTGATCAATAAGATACTAGAAGAAGAAATGGAATGAAAGCAGTGAATGAGGAGAGATACAAAATGGAAGTACCCCACCACAGTCATCTGGCGCAGCGTGACCATTTTGAGACAATACAAGCAGCACCCCTGGGTGAAGAATATAGGAAGGCAACTTCACGGAATTCGCAAAAGACAGACAATGTAGAGAAATCTGGAGTGAAGAAAATGAGAATGCAAATTCGATTTAAGGAATGAACGTGCAATAACTCCAGAGACTCAGAGCAGCCAATATATATGGACAGAACCACTCACCAGTTGTGGTCCCAGTTGTTTGGACAAGGAACCCATGTGGAGAAAAGGGTCCATTGGGGGTGGTTGCTACAGACATTGGATTCCAGGTAACCCCCCTCATTGCACTGAGTTAGGATAGAAACCTGATAATGGGCTACACTCATCCAGGAGTGCACTGGCTCTGGGACCACTGACTGGAGGAATGCACTGACCCCTCTTGCCCTTCATACCCTCCTGTTGACCACCTCTGGTAGCTGGAGGTGCACCCGGCTCCCCTTCCCCTAATGGTCTGTGTGGCTCCCTCTTGTGGGCTATGCTTCTACAACTGCATGTGCATCATGCCCCCACCACCATCACACTCAGTACACTCGTTTTTGCAGATTGTGACTGCATGCCTGCTCCCTCAGTAAGCTTTCTCATTTATTAGAAACTAAATTTCAAGAAAACCAGGAAGAAAATTAGTAAACCTTCTTACTAAAAGAAAAAATGATTACGACTCAAAAAACAAAAAACAAACACTGCCATCGAGCCATTTCTAACTCATAGCAACCCTATAGAGCAGAGCAGGACTGCTCCTGTGTGTTTCTGGGACTAAAGTTTTATGGGACCAGGCATCCTATCTTTATTCCAGAAAACTTCATCTTTCTCTTTTAGGATAGTAGGTAGGTTTGAACTGCCTACCTTGCAGTTAGCGGCCCTGTGCTTAACTCACTGTGCCACCAGGGCCCCTCTATACTGACTAAGTAAACACAGAGGAATAGAAAATCCATAAAAACAAACAAACAAACAAAAAAACTCAACATAGGAAAATATATGGAGCAAAGAAGTCATCAACACCACACACACATACACACAAAAGCACAACAAAAAGACAGCAGTAAATTCATACCTATCAATAATTACAGTGAACGTAAAAGGTTTAAATGCATAATTCTAGAGACATTGTGGACTTCTGGTGTGGCGCTGTGGTTCAGCACTGGACTGAAGCACACGGTCGGCAGTTCAAACCCACTATTTGCTCCTTCGAAACCCCATATAGTCAAAACTGACTTGACAGCACTGAATAGCAACAACAAAAGAGACATCATGCATAATGACAGAGGGGATAAGGAAACATGACCCATCAGTGTGCTGTCTACAACAGACATCTTTTTTAAAAAACTTTTTATTGTAAACTGAGTGAAGGTTTTTACAGAGAAGGCCATCAGCTTTACAGTAAACAAATCATCCACATTGTTTCACCTCAGTAACTACAATTCCCTCTATGCAACAACAGTTATAGTGCTTCTTCCCTGTGCGTCCTATTTGCAGTCCACCTACCTTCCTATTCCTTCTCAACTTTGTCCTTAGATATATGGTTCCCTTTTGATTTTCAATGATTGGCCAGTCCATGGTAAGCATACCTTGCCAGTATTGTTGTCCCCCCTATAAAACCTATCTACTGCTTCACTGAAAACTGGGCCACAATGGTAAGTTCCTTTCTAGACGTGAAGGGTTGTCAGAGGCTGCAGTGTATATCTGACCAGGAAGCCAGGTCTTTTTTTTTTTTAATTCTGTTGTTCAAATGTTCCATTAGTCCTTTGGACTGATTGATTCCAAGCCTCTTAGTTCTTTTTTATTTTATTTTTTTAATGCTTTTTTGTGAATTATGTATGTGATAGTTTACATGGAAGGACATCAGCTTCACATTGATTCTGTCGTATATTGTTTCCTTGCCATGGTTACAATCCCTTTCATACATCATCCATCAACCAATGGGTATATACTCCATAAGCCTCACCCCCGGTCGTCTACTCCCTCTCTGGGTCCAAAGTCTCCAGCCCCTCCGTCTCCCCACGTCATTGTCTCTGCCTCCATCCCTGGCAACACAACTTCTCTGGATAGTGTTCTGTTCTCTGCTCTTCTCCTTTGATGGTCCCAGGGACCTCCACTCCTAGACTGCAAGGTTAATCACTCCCCTCCCTTTGCCCCAAAATGTCTGCCTTTACATTTCCAGCCCTTACAATCAGTCCTGATAACAATTATTCGCTATTGTATCGCAAGAGATCTATCCACATCTCCTTTCATCAGCTCCGACTAGGCAGAATGGGTACTACTCAGTGGAGATTCTACCTTGCTCCACGCCCTCTGGATCTAGGTTCCCTCTTGAAAGCTTGTAAGCCAGTCACTTCTTGTCTCTGTAGTCCCCTTATTCTGGGTAGCCAATGTCCAAGTTATCTATCCCTGTCCTCTCCGTGTACGGAGGAGGTACGAATGATCCTTGCTATGAAGATTTGTTCTCTCTTTTGAGATACTACTTCCATAGGTGTGTGTCAAGTTCATCAAATATGTCAGATTATCCCTTTTTCCCTCTTCTTTCTTCTTCTGTTTGAGCTCCGATCATCCCGCCATTGACGCCAGGTCAAGTGGGTATTATCTGCAAGTTTGGTATACTTAGGCATGTGCCCTCTCTTCTTATCACCTGGATGCTTCACTCTCCACTCTAGTCCTCTGTGGTTATGTTGCTGACTCTGGGTCCAAGAGTCCCCTGGACTTGGCACACTGCTGGCCAATCAGGTCTCCATCTGGGTTCACA
>NW_006408519.1:10063542-10064710 GCF_000296735.1 Chrysochloris asiatica
ACTTTTTTGAACTTCACTATTAATACTGGTGTGAGATGGTATTTCATTGTTGTTTTGATTTGCATCTCTTAAATGGCTAGTGGTTGTGAACATTTCTTCATATGTTTGTTGGCTGTCTGAATGTCTTCCTTGGTGTCTGTTTATGTCCAGCGCTCGATTTTTAGCTGGGCTGTCTTTTTCTTGTTGAGGTGTTGTAGTTTTCTGTAAATTTTAGCTATCAGTTCCTTGGTGTGTTCAAGATCTATGTGTCAGTAGTGACAATACAGTACTGTCTGAAGTACCATGCTGTCTGATGATGATACATCCGTGCTTGCTGGAAGTAAAAAGGACTTAAAATACTTAACTGATGAAGATCAAATCAAAGACTACAGCCTTCAGTATGCATTACACCTCAATGGAAAGAAACAAAAATCCTCACAACTGGACCAATAAATAACAACATAATAAATGGAGAAGAAAATATTGAAGTTGTCAGAGACTTCATTTTGCTTGGGTCTACAATCAGCACTCATGAAAGCAGTAGTCAGAAAACCAAATGATTATTTCCTTTGGCAAACCTGCTACAAAAGACCTCTTTAAAGTGTTAATGATTTTGAAGACTAAGGTATACTTGATCCAAGCCATGATATTTTCAGTTATCTCATATGCATGTGAAAATTGAACACTGAAATAATGGAGACCATAGATGAATTAATGCAGTTGAATTATGATGATGGTGAAGAGGCTTGGGGGAATCATAGACTGCCAGAAGAACAAACAAGTTGTGTTGGAAGAATTGAAGCCAGAATGCTCCTTAGAGGTCAGGATGACAAGACTTCGTCTCTTATACTTTAGACATGTTATCAGAAGGAACCAGTCTCCTGGAGTAGTGAAGAAAGTGAAGGGTTGGAGTAAAAGAGGAAGACCCCCATTGAGATGAATTGACACTGTGACAGTAACAATGGGCTTAAAGGTAGCAATTGTAAAGATGGCACAATACCAGGTAGTGTTTTATTCCATTGTTCATAGGGTCAGTCATGGTGGTGGTGTGCCATAGAGTTGGTTCCGACTCATAGTGACCCTGTATATAGGGTTTCCAAGACTGTAACTCTTTACAGGACCAAAATGCTTCATCTTCTGCTCGCAGAACAGCTGGTAGTTTCAAACTGCTGACCTTAAGGTTAGCAGC
>NW_006408519.1:10066125-10067465 GCF_000296735.1 Chrysochloris asiatica
CTCCACTTCTGGCTCTTCTTTGATGGTAGTGAGATTCCGGCCTCCTGCTTCTGTGATAGTTCACTGTATACACACATTAGTATTCCGGGTTTTCACAGTTCTATTAACAGTCCCTCACAGTGAGTCATATAGTCCAACAGTCTTCCCTACCTTGTCTTACCCAACCCCATCAGTAAAACGTTATTTGATGGATGTTCACAAAGATCATGATTAGAAAAGCCTTTGAATAATTCACTATACTGTACCTGGTAAGGAGTGAGAACTGAAAGTAGAGGCAAGTTATTGTAGACATTTGAGGAAGTAGCGATTGAATTTTTGCTTTTTTTGGAGGGGGAAGAAACCAAAAAATAAACAAATTGGCACCAAACCATCTGTCCATAGCACTCCACTCAGCTGGGTTCAGTAACTCTTGGTAATGGCCACACAAAACTCACAGCTAGGGAGTTTATTAGGGAAATTTACAGGTTTAATTCAAGGTCAGGAATATTCAGGACTATGTTCCTCGAGTCAGGATAGCTTCTTTTCAGCCGTGTGAATAGCCAGGCCTCTCTCTGTCCAGACAATGTTATCAACCTCTCTTAGGGCTTCTGTTGAATGCTCTTAGGGCACAGCACTCCACCATAAGCCTCAGCCTGAAAGCAGTCAGCACTAACTCCATGGGTAACAAACCTAGCTCCCCCAACTAAGTGCCTGAAAGCACCCCCAGTCTGTAAGCCGGCATCCTGCCTAAAGTTACTCAGTTTTACTTGCTCAGAGGGCTCAGAAGCTGACCATTGTAGTGGCTCATCTGGCTCTTGTAGTGGCCGCTCCTCTGCCACTCTTGTAGTGTTACTACTTTCTGTCCCTGGGGGAAGGCAGAGGTTCAGTTTACAGGGATCTTTGGGTCCACTCCTGGCTCTTCTTTGATGGTAGTGAGATTCCCTCCCCCCTGCTTCTGAGCTAGCTTATTTTAAGTCATGTTAGAAGTCCAAGTTTTTACAATCACAGTGAACTCTATTAACAGTCATTCACAACTGAGGCATATCATCCTGTCAATATCTTTTCCCACCTTCTCTTATCCAGACCCATCAGGAAAACAAGTTTTTTTGGTGAGAGTTATGAAGACTAAATTCCTTTATATGTGGTTCAGAGTTCTAGCACCATCCTCTGAGCCTGCTTGGCCTGGTATTCTGTGTTGTTGCTGACGGAGCTCCTCACTGCATGTCTACCCGATCCGCTATCTTGGTTGTATCTCCCTGTACCTGGACCAAGAGGCAGTTGCTCGAACAGAACATGGGAACACTGAATATTTTACAATTAAGAAAGGTGTGCGACAAGGTTGTATTCTTTCACCATACTTA
>NW_006408519.1:10068652-10078652 GCF_000296735.1 Chrysochloris asiatica
GCAGTCCAGTGCTGATCCTACAGCACCACTCCAGGAGTCCCACACATGGAGTAGAGACATAATACGTATTGCACTACACCACAGTCTGTAAGATCTTTTCAATATGTGTGTGAAGTGTAGGCAAAAGAAAAGTGTTTTCGAGACTATTGCAGTAGTGTATGAAAGAGGTAAGTAGCAAATTATGTGGAAAAAATAGAATGGATAAGAAAGAAAGAGGTAGAAAATGAGTCACTGAATGTACCTGAAGTGTGATCGAATAAGAAATAAAAAATGACATAAGTTTCTGTCTTGAAAACCTATTTGTTAGTAAACAAATAGGAAAAAAATATAGGAGGACGAGAAAGGAGTAGTTTTGAAACAGAGATGGTAAATTTGATGCATTGTCATGGGCTGTCTTGCTGGAAAAGATGACGTAGTTGATTGTATATTTGAGAAGGTTCTCAGAGATGACTGTTTCTGCCTGTCAAACTAGCTTTGCCTTTATGGAATGAAAAGCAAATTTTTACTAGGAATGAGAATGCAAACTGACACAACCTGTATATCAAGAATCTTAAAAGGATTCGCTCACTATTAATACACAATGCCAAATTGCCCATCAGAAGATTGTGCCAGTATACTCTTTCATCCAGTTTGTAATAATGCCACCACATCCTTAAAAGAGTTGTTTGTGTGTGGTTTTAATCTTCATCTCTTTTTATTGGTAAAAACTACCTAAATTTTGGGTTATTTTTTGCCACTTTTCAAATACTAAGTCATTTTTATTTCATTTGTACTTGGTCTACTTAACAACCATTAGCCATTAAAAAAAAAAACAAACTCAACTTCATTGAGTATTTACATTAGTTTTGCCTATTCTACAATGGTGAATAAAGCCATTTTGCTGAGCATGTTTTTGAAATTTATGCTTGTTTCTGTGCATCATTTTTTGTTGTTTGTGTTGCATAGTAATATTCCATTTTATGAGTATGCTACAATTTCTTTATCCATTCATTCTCCTGTTGGATATTTTGATAGTTTCTAGTTTTGGATTATTAAGCATAAGGCTGGTTGAGTTCGAATCACCAACATTTCTGGTGATCAGCTGAATGCTTAACCATTGTACCACCAGGAGTCCGTTTTAATCATTTCAAGGTGTGAAATGCTGTCTCACTTTTGATTTTGATTTGCATTCCTTAATGATATTAAACATTTGGTCATGTGCTGGTTGGTGATTCAGTTACCTCTTTCTTTAAATATCTTTTTAAGTCTTTACCCATTTTGTAAGCTTGCCTGTTGCAATACCTTTGTATTATTAATGTTGGAGAGTGTGGTGGCTCTATATGATAAGCACTGGACTGCAAGCCACAGATCTGATGTTTGAGCCCACCAACCACTCCATGGGAGAAAGGTGAGGCTTTCTGTTCCCATGAAGATTTAAAGCCTCAGAAACCCTATTCAGGGTGACTCATAATGATCCTGTATAGGGTTTCCAAGGAAAGACAGGTGAATTTGAGCCGCCAACCTTGTGGTTCAAATCGACCTTGTGGTCCATTGCTTTATTCCACAGTACCACACCAGGACACCATATTTACAAATATTGATTTATTTAATGAGCACTGAAGTGATGCTGTAGGATAAACACTGGACCGATAATCACAAGGTCAGCAGTTCAAACCCACCAGCTGCTCTTGGAAACCCTGTACAGGGTTGTTGTGAGTCACAACACACTTGATGGCACACAACAGTTGTTATTGTTAAGTGCCGACAAGTTGGTTCCGACCAATAGCGACCCTGTACAGAGTTTCCGAGGCTATAAATCTTTACGGGAGCAGAAAGCCTCTTCTTTCTCATGTGGAGCGGCTGGTAGTTTCGAGCTGCTGACCTTAAGGTTCACAATCCAATTCATAACCACTACGCTACCAGAGCTCACACAACAATAGCAACATGTTTATTTAGTACTATATTTAAATTAAATGAAAAATAAGAGTGAGAGAGAGTCAATATAGATGTTTTTTGTTTTCCCTGAACATGTGGCTGATAGGTCACATGACTATAGGCAGGTAACCTTATTGTGACCTCATGTGTTCCTCTCCATCAGTCTGTTCAAATGTTCTGATGACAACCAGCTCAGCTTCCCAGAATCAGAGACCCAAGAGACAGTAAGGGAGAAGTCACAATGTCTTTTACAACCTGGCGTCAGATGTCATAGTCTGTCATTTCTTCAGTGTTCTACTTATGACTCATGTTTAACTCTATCGAGTGTGGGAGGCAACTGTACGAGGGCATGAATACCTGAGGGTGAGACTCAGTGGGGCTCATCTTGGAGGGTAACTACTATAGTCTGCCCTCTGGTCATCACTAATTTATATCTCTCCTACCTGCAAAATACATTAATTCCTTCTCAAGGCCCCTAAATTCTTATCCTATTGCATCATCCCAAAGCCCAAGAATCTCATCATCTAAAGCAGATTGGCATAGTGGATTACATGTTGGGATATTAGCCTGAAGGTTGGCAGTTCAAGTCCACCAGCCACTCCTTGAGAGGAAAAGGAGGCTTTTTGATGCTATAAAGATTTACAGCCTCTGAAACCCTACACAGGAAAACCCTATATTGGAATGAACTCGATGGCAATAGGTTTGGTTTGGTTTTGGTAAATCAGATCCAGGTGCAGTTGTGGCTTGGATGTAGTTCTGTAAATACCATGTCTCTCAATTTGAAGACCTTTGAGCTAAGAAATAGGACAAGTATAAGATATACATACTCCTTTTCACAAATGGGGGAATTGGAAGGTACAGAAGTCAATGATCTAATCATTCTGAAATTCCATAGACTATGTGTTGGCTATGCCTTGATTTGGACTCCAACTCCACCTTGTGGGCTCTCTGTTCTGCCCTCCGAGTCACACAACCTAGCTAGTACCACATTGTGATTCTTGTTGTGTTATGGTAAGTTTTGAAATTAGAAGCGTGATTCCTCCAACATTGTCTTTTTCAACAGTATTTTATTTAGTCTATGCCCCTTCATACTTGCTGTGAATTTTACATTCAGCATTTTAACTACTTAACTTGATGGTTTTTAAGGGAAGATAGAGTTAAGTTGTAAGCTCTAAATATTTTTCAAGCAGGTTGTATTGATCTAATTTTTTTCCAGTCCCTTTATTCTTTGGCATTTGCTCATGTATTTGTGTGTAAGTGCCCATCTTAAATATTCTGTAAGCAAAGGGTCAGAGATAAATAAATAAAAATAAAATAAGATAGTAGTTTATTTTAAGTTAGCAGAAAGGAATTTTGAATCAGAGGAGAGGAGGGAAGAAATCTGAAAAGGTTTTTATTGCTACTGAATCAGTCTTTTATTCTATTTCTTGTGTTACGTCAAATAGTGTGAATTCTTAGACATTCAGACACATTATTAAAACATCAGAATACAAAGCACATTTCTGAGTCCAAGATGAATGATTATAAATTACCTTGCAAAGGGTAGAGAGGTGCTACTTCTCCAAAGCATAAATTTTAATTGCTAATGTCTCTGCATTTCCATTCTACATTAAAAATTGATAAGATAGCAGCATGTTCTTTTTAGGCACTAACTCAGGTTTTCCAAAAGTCTCTGTAGTACTACTGTACATAATTCAACTTACTAAAGTTTAATTTGCTTAAATCTTACTCTTTAATTAAAATTTGTGACTAGTAAGGTTTTGCTTTTTTCCTTAAAGAGCGACTATTATGTGTATTGTCACATAGAATGTTGTTTCTCATACCTATTGTATTAGAATCATCTGTGCAGTTTAAAAAATATATTTAATTGTCCAGTCCCCACCTAAAACTTACTGGGATATCAGTGTCAGGAGTACAATCCAGATCTTTTTCGTTTTATAAAACCATGTAGGTAAAACCCAAAAGAATATATGTGTATATTCTTTAAATTAAGGTGGATTGCACCTTAATTTAAAGAAAACAAAAATCCTCATAACGGCATCAACAAGTAACATCATGATAAATGGAGAAAAGATTGACGTTACCAAAGACTTCGTTTTGCTTGGCTCCACAATCAGCAGTCAAAAAATCAAATGTCCTATTTGCATTAGGCAGCCTGCTACACAAGACCTCTTTAAAGTGTTCAAGAGCAAAGGTGTCAGTTTGAGGACTAACGTGCACCTGAACCAAGCCATGATGTTTTCAGTAGTCTCATATGCATGTGAAGTTGGACAATGAATAAGGAAGATCATAGAAGAATTGATGCATTTGAGTTATGGTGTTGGAGGAGAATATTAATAAGGTACCATGGGATACCAGAAGAACCAATAAATCTGTTCTCGAAAAAGTACAACCAGAATGCTTCTTAGAAGCCAGGATGGTGAGATTTAGTGTTTTGTTGTTTGGACTTGTCAGGAGGGATTTGTCCCTGGAGAAGGATAGATAGAGTGGTGGGTAGAGTGGAGGGTCAACAAAAAAGTGAGATGGAGTGACATAGTGGCAGCAACAGTGGAGTCAAACATAACAATTGTGAAGATGGCATAGGACCAGGCAGTCTGCATTGGGTCACTATGAGACTCAGCACCTAACAACAACAACAACAAGGTGAAACCTATATATAGGTAGGTGTGAAAAGCATTGCTGATGGTAATTTTTGTGCTGATCTTTACATAAATTACTATATTTTTAGTATAATGTAGCATGTTGTGTTGTTATTAAGTGTCATTAAGTCAGTTCTGACTCATAATAACCCTATGTAGGGTTCCCAAGGAGTTACTGGTGGGTTTGAACCACTGACCTGGTGGTTAGCAGTCCAGTACTTATGTATTGGACAGTGCCAAACCAGGACTTCAGTAATGTAGCATTTATGTTGTTGTTAAGTGCTGCCAAGTTGGTTCTGATTCATAGCAACCCTGTATAGGGTTTCTGAGGAGCAACTGGTGGGTTTGAACTGCCAACCTAGTGGATCACAGTCTAGTGCTGATCCATAGTGCAACACCAGAAGTCCATAATGTGGCATTGTTGTTAAGTGCCTTTGAGTCAGTTCCTACCCATAGCGACCCTCTATGGGGTTTCCAAGGTGTGGCTGGTGAGTTTGCGCATACATATGTATGAATATAAAGGTAGTAATGAATGACTCATGTGAATAGCTGTTATACAGTGGAAACTGTATAAATTTGCCAATTGTTAACGACTTGGAACTACTAACATTCAAATGATTATTGTATTAATGAAATAGATTATTTCCTACCTTCGTTTGCCATCTTGGATGCATTCCCCAGAGTTGCATAGTTGAAAGAAAGATAGGCAAGTGATTCTTACAAAGGTATTTTATAAGTACTCGTGCTCTAGAGTATTAATTTGCCCTGTTTATATACATTTATTGTTTGTTTTTGTTATTATTTCATGATTTTATATTCTGTATCTCCATTTAAAGAGTCCTTGTGTGACACTGTAGGATAAGTAATGGACTGCTGATTTGCAAGATCAACAGTTCAAACCCACCAGCTACTGCCTGGAAACCTTATTATACAGGGTCACTGTGAGTTGTAACTGACTTGACAGTACTTAACAACAACAACAACAACAATTCCCATTTAGTAGCAGGTTCTCCTGAGACTAACATATCTACTATATTAGCATATATTCAGTGCCCAAACTAATTTTCTTTATGCATCATATTACAAAATTTGCTTCACTAAGTATCCAGTGATGCCATCTTGCATTTGCATGGTATAAACGCATTTATGAAATAAGTGTCTCTTCACTTTTCTCAATAGTCTGTTTACAATTAAAGTGTTCTTACCTTTTGGTGTGATCATAATCACAAATATAAACATGGATACTAAAATTTTGTAACAGTACTCAGTTTTAGCTTTTACAATGTCATCTTCATGGTATGGAATGTTTATATGATTAATAATGTGAAATGTGTATATGCTTAATAGTACTAAATGAAAAATGTAAAATTAAAAAAAATTCTCATGGGGAATATTCAAAAGGGTCCTTAAGAATGTTTATGCTATTCTCAGTGTTAGAAACACTATTGCAATAATGCTTAAATGCTTTTTGCTCTCTGAAGACCTACATCTGGAAGTGGAAACATTAATAAGAAGAAAGTTGGGAATTATGAATATGGTTAGGAAGAAAGTTCAGAATCACTCAACTAATCTCCCGTCCAGTCCAGATAAGATGATGTCATATATAAGAGGAAATAGATCAATTCTTTATGCAATTTCAGATATCTCCTTCCTTGTGAGATTCACTGGTGTGGTTTAAACCCATCATTTGCTCTTTGGAAACCCTATACAGGTTCGCTATGATTTGGAACTGGCTCTACAGCACTTCACAACAACATGAGATTCACTATTATATAATGCTAGTTTTGGGTTCTTAGTTTCATGCTGTCCTATTTATTTTTAATTTGATAAATTTGTATTCTGTTTTATTTTAGCAGTTTATGAAGTGTATACATAGTTAGTAGGTGCTTAAGAATTGAACTGCTCCAACTCAACTAAGAAAAGCGATCATAAATAATTATTAAAAAGGAATTAATAGATCATTTGTGATTTTTGTTGTTGAAATTAAGCTTTATCTAGAATTATGGGCTATAATTCTGGTGTGGTGCTGTGGGTTAATGCACCAGACTGCAAAGCCTTTGAACTGCTTGGTCGGCAGTTCGAGCTCACCAGCTGCTCCTCGGAAACCCTATACAGGGTCGCTATGGGTTGGAAACGACGTGATGGCACTTAACAACAAAAACAACAACAACAATTCTAAATATAACTAGAATTACAAATATGTTTGATGTTGCTAATTTTTACATCTGTTTGGGCCAGATTATATGAATGTATTTGGGGAGTTAAATTTTTCTGTAGATAATTTATACACGATTCTTTTTCTGTTAAAAGATGGGACTGGGACTGGAGCAAATATTTACTTCTCAAAGAAGAGAAGAGACTTGGATAGCATTGTAAATGCATTCTTTACATAGTAACATATTTCAGACCCTGCACTTTAGTCATTTTCTGTTTATCTCTGTATTTCGAAGATAGTGATTCTTGATATTTCTCTTTTTTAAATAGATATGATGATGCTATACAGTTATATGACCGAATTTTACAAGAAGATCCAACTAATACTGTAAGTTAGTGGGTTGTCCTGAAGATAATTTAAAGTTTAATTTGAAGATACTAACTTATTGAGGAAATAGTGGCAAATATATATGGAACCAGGTTTTATCTTTATATTTTAAATATTTCATTATGGACTTTGAGCTCCCTCCCATGCCTTCTTGCTTTCTTTAATAGATTTAGGAATCCACAGTAGTTTAGGTTTTATATCTTAGAAAGAAGCTAGTTAACATTCGGTAAGTGTTCACTGTGTCCTTGAAAAAGAAGTCCAGCAGCATTCAGTGTTTTAGTACCATTTGAAAATGATGAAATACTGACTCATCTAGTTTGGGTAGTTAGTTTTAGTTGTCTTAATAATGAAAGAATAAAAAAGAGTCTTCTAGTAATTAGTACAAAGACTTGATGGTATTTTGCTTATTGTCTTATATCTTAACAAGGCTTTATGTTTTGTTTTTGTACCTTCCCCTGATTTTTAACTAATGTATCAGTTGTATCATTGTATTAGAATATTTGTTTTGAGTTGCCTATTAAATATTGTTTGCCTTACAAATACCCTGATATTTTTAAGTGTTGAGAACATTTAAAATTAATGTAGTGATATAATAGCTTCCGTCTGACTACCTTTTACTAAATGAAAACTTAAATAGAAACTTTATATATCATATATATGAAAGTTATGTCATAATTTTCATGCAAACATGGCTGCTAAAAGAAATTATAACATTTAGAATTTTTGAACACAAAAACAAATTGAGGTTGACTTTTCCTATTTTAGAAGGATAAATTGGTAACACCTTATCAAGGCATGGTAAGATTTTTCTCTTACTTGGAAGCATTTCAGTCAAAATAGACTGTTTTAGTCTGAATTTTAAGTTACAAAACTGCTTAACAATTGAACGTAAGTAGCTAGATTCATCTTAAGTTATATTAGTGTGTTAAATAACTTATCAAAGTGTATAGGTAACATTTATTTAAGGCATTGGTCATATAAATCACTGCTCTTATTTTATGTTTACCCGTGATCATAAGTCTCTGCTCTTATTTTATGTTTACCCTTTTTGTGATCATAAATCTCTGCTTTTATTTTATGCTTCCTACCCTTTCCGATGCGCTGTCATAATGCTTATTTATATATTAAAATAGTTGGTATATTGCTTAAATAATGTTCTTGATTTTAATACTTGTCTAAACCAATCTCAAACCAAACCCAATCCCTTTGAGTCAATTCTGACTTTTCCTAAGAAACAAAACAAAACTTGTTTTGTTATGTTTCTGATGTTTGAATTGTAAGATTTAAAGATTGTCAGAATATAAAGAATTCAGGGGAAAGTGTTGACAGATCAGCAATACTAATTGCTACCAAACATAAAACTAAGAAACCAGTCTGATTGTTACATCTAGCTATTATAATGAGAGTTAAAATTGTAAAGTTTTTGTGTAAGTTTTTCATATCCTAATAGCCTGTCATCTGCTTTAATAAAACAATCCTTTTATAAAAAAGGCCATTTTCCTTTTCATAAATATTTTCTCATATTCTTATTTCTACTATGAAACTGTACTTTCAAAGGCACTTACCTTTCATTCACTCATAATGAAAAACTTGAAATAAAGTTGTTAAGTAAGTTTTGATTTCCTTCTTTTTTTCATGCTATGATAAAAATCAGTAATTAGCAATGCATTTTCGTATAATTAGTAGTCAAACATTTTACTTCTGGCTTAGTTTGAGTTTAGAGTATTTCTAATAAATTGTTGTGCTTCTTCAGACCATAAGACATAATCAAATAATGTTCTGTCTTTGTAGTTCCTTTCAAGTTTTATTACTTTTCCTAACACTTCGACATTTTAAAAGAAGCATCCAAATGATTCCCCTCATAGAATATGTGTGAGGTGGCATGGCACTGTAGGAGAAGCACTGGGCTGCCAAACCCAAGGTTGGCAGTTGAAAAACCCACCAGCCACTGCTTAGAAACCATGGAAATGGAGTCGCCATGAGTAGAAACTAGTTGGACAGCACTTAACAACAGCAACAATAGTAATTAAAACCCTTAGTAGTTGGGTAAATGTTTGAGGACTAGATTCAGCTGTGCCAAATGTATATTTGTGTTCATCCAGCAGTATCTTTATCTAATCTTTCCTCAGTCCCTTCTTTCTTTCTACCAAAATTTACGGAGTACCTTTCTTGAGCAACCAAAGTGTTGGTCTTTTTAAGAGTAAAGCTACTGTCTCTTCCTATATCTATAGAAAGCAGTGTGCTAGGCATTGAGGAAGTTACAGAAGTTATAAAAAAAAACCTAGATCTAATAAATCTTAGTAAGGAAAGCTTTACTTATATTAAACAGTTGAGTTACTGTGTATGGATAACATGTTTCTCTTTCCAAAGCAACTTTAGTGTATTACCACAAAGATGGGGAAGTCCAGTTTCATCCTCATTTGTAGTTGTAATTCATGTTTTTATACTGTTATTCTGGGTAGTGTGTGAAATGATGATACTACACTTTTTTGGTTTTGTGCCTCTTGTGTTCCTAGATAATCCAGTGCATGAATGAGGTTCATTTAAACTTTAAAATTCTTCTTCTACTCATATACATGAATTGTTCTTTCCAAAAAACATTTATTGAGTGCTTATGATGTATTTGGTGCTAGGAGTAGGAGGGGTGAACGAGATACCATCCTTGACTTTGCATTTAGGGAGGAAGCATGATGTAATGAACAGATTATGGCCTTTGAAATAGACCTCTTAAATCCTGCTGCTTTGATGACTTGCTGTGTGATTTTGGAGCCTTGTAGGCCTGGAAGGATGAATATGGCTTAATGAAACAGATGATAAGCTGAAGTAAGACATAATATCTCAAGGGAATGGCCTTAGCATTATGAAAGTACAAGGTCTGTTTAAGGAAGAGTGAATTAGGTGATTA
>NW_006408519.1:10083652-10089652 GCF_000296735.1 Chrysochloris asiatica
TGTTCATAAGAGTCTCCTTAGTGTTTTTGCAGAGAAGAAAGGGGATATTGAATCTGCCATGTAAGTTTTTATATCTTCAAGTTATCTGCAAGTTTGTTTCTGAATTATATAGTGTTTTAATTTTTCCAGTGGTGTATGTCAAACTCAGTGACCATGCCAAAACTATTTGTAAATATAAAAAGTTTCTTTTTATGTAAGCAATACCAATATGCAATGTAAGTAAAAATATATTCAAATTATCTAAGATATTTATTTTACTTTATTGATAGTTGAAACTAGATATATATTAGCAAGGTGCATCTTGTTGTTGTTGTTAAGTGCTGTTGCGTTTACTGAGGAGCAGCTGGTGAGCTTGAGCCACTGACCTTGCAGTTCAAACAGCATTGCAGTCTGATGCATTCACCCGCATCTAGTGGTATAAAATGAATTGTAATTGTGATTGATTCCCTTTTGTAGGTTCATCCTTATAAAATACTATATTAGATAGAATTATTAAGATTATATAAGGAAAAAACATAATTTTGGTAAGGTAGTATAGACACAAACACTGTTGTGATTCAAACTCACCAACTGCTCCTTGTAACCCTTTATAGAGATGCTTAGAGTCAGAACCAACTCGACGACACTTAACGACAACAACATAGTTATATATGTGCTTTTGTCAGGAACAAAGAAGACTTGTTAGGTCTGCTACTGATTCTAAGTAGTAATGATAGTAGTTTTTCTATTTTAAACAAATACAAATTATTTTACTTCTCTTCATTTCATTTAGTCTGGTTGAGCTAAGTTCCATGAAAGAATTAAAATGCCAGCTATTGATTGTATATAACGAATTCATTCTTCCCGTGCATCTAGAATGTTATTGGCTATGTTCTGTCCTTGAGAGAAGTGAGAAAATAGTCACACCAGTCACTTTCCATATGGTTTCATTTTTTTGGGCAACCTTGGCTAGCCAAGACTGATTAGATTAGACCATCTCTTGAGTTCCTGCCAACTTTAATTTAATTTGATTTTATATTTAGTTAGTTTAGAGATTCAACTTTGTAAAATTAAGGAAAAGATGTCCGTCTTCTATGTGGTACTTATAGATTTTTGAGAAAAATACCTTGGTATTCAGTAGAAAGTCTTATCTACCCATTTTATTTTATGTTATTTAATAACAGAGTCATAGTTGTGATCAATCCATTTAACTCTCTAAAAGCATTTATTCTAAGCATTAATATGTTGATTTTTTAGCATATCAGCTAAAGGAGCACATTGACTAGAAAACTCTTAATAATGAAGTTAGGTGTGTAGGATGTGTAAAGTAGAAACCACTTTGCTGTTCTAGAATGCTGAAAACAACTATTGTGATTGAGTCATTTCTGACTCAGAGGTCCACTGTTGGACAGAGTAGAACTCTCCCAGAGGTTTCTCCAGGCTATATTCTTTATGGAGTCCTGGTGTGGGTGTTACAGGATAAACACTGGACTGCTAGCCACAAGGTCAGCTGTTCAAACCCATCAGCTGCTCCTTGGAAATACTTATACAGCTTTGCTATGAGCTGGAACCAACTCTACAACCCTTCACAACAAACAACAATCTTTATAGAAGCAGATTGTCATCTCGTTTCTCTCATGGCGTAGTTGTTGGGTTCCAACTACTGACCTTTTGGTTAACAGCTGAGTGTGTAACTGCTATGACACAAAGATTCTTTAGGGACCTGATGGCTACTGAGAAACTGGATTATATGAAGAAGAACATGGCTTGGAGGAAGACTCATTCACAACTTGCGAAATGCAAAAGATACAACCTTGCTTGTTGGAAGTGAAGAGAATTTAAAATACTGAAGAAGATCAAAGACAGCTTTTGGTATGGATTACACCTCAATGTAAAGAAAACAAAAATCCTCACCACTAGACCCCGTAAACAACATTCTTATCAATGGAGAAAAGATTGAAATTGTCAAGGACTTCATTCTTCTTGGATCAACTATCAACACTCAAGGAAGCAGCAGTCAAGAAATCAAACGACATAATTGCGTTAGGCAAATCTGCTGCACAAGACCTTTTTAAGGTGTTGAAGAGCAAAGATGTCAGCTTAAGGACTAAGGTGTCCCTGACCCAAGCCATGGTATTCTCAATAACCTCATATGCATATGCAAGCTGGACAGTGAATAAGGAAGACTGTAGAATAATTGATTCTTTTGAGTTATGGTATTGGAGGAGAATATTGAAATTGCCATGGGAAATTTTGGAAGTGCAGCCAGAGTGCTCCTTGGAGGCCAAGATGGCCAAACTTCATCTCTCATACTTCAGACATATTGTCAGGAGGGACCAGTCACTGGAGAAAGGATATCATGTTTGGTAAGGTGGAGGGTCAGAGGAAAAGAGGAAGACCCCCAACAAGATGGATTGGCCAAGTGGCAGCATCAGTGGACTCAAGCGTGGCAATAGTAGTGAGGTTGGCCCAGGATTGGGTAGTGTTTAGTTCTGTTGTGCATAAGGTCGCTATGGGTCAGTACTGACTCGGTGGCACCTAACTTAGTTGCTGCTAAGTGAATTCCTGCTCATGATGACCCTCTGTGTCGCACTATGTTCCTTAGGGTTTTTAGTGTCTGAGTTTCTGGTCTTGGATTGTCAAGCCTTTTTGCCAAGGTACCTATGAGTGGACTAGAACCTCCACCCTTAGGACCAGCAGCTGAGTGCACTAACTGTACCATGCGGCAGGGACTGTTTAGTGAATGGTGGTGGTGGTGGTTATGTGCTGTGGAGTCGGTCCTGACTCATTGCGACTCTCTATAGGGTTTCTAAGGCTGTAAATCTTGAGGGGAGCAGAAAGCCTCATCTTTCTCCTGTGGAGCAGCTGTTAGTTTTGAACTGCTGACCTTGAGGTTAGTAGCCTGACTCAAAACCACTACGCTATTAAAGCTGCTTGTTTAGTGAATAGAGAGTATTTTTAAAATTATTTCCTTCGTACATTGTTGGAACATTTTATTAAATGATGAGCTGACTTCATAAGTTATTTTATATATAACCTAGTCCAAGGACTTGCAACGTATGCTATTAATGCTTGGATGTTATAATGGTGGTGATTGTATGCCATAGCATACATAGCATCCTTGTATAGTGTTTCCAAGGCTCTAAATCTTTATGGTAGCAGAAAGTTTCTTCTTTCTCCTGCATAGCAACTGTAGATTTGAACTGCTGACCTTGCAGTTAGCAGCCCAGGTCTTAGTCTACTACATTACCAGGGCTCCTTTGATGTTATAATGTTGTTGTTAAGTGCCATCGAATCGGTTCTGACTCATAGTGACCTGTATAGCGTTTCCAGAGAATGTCTGGTGAGCTCAAACTGCTTCCCTTGCCTTGCAGTTCAAATCGACTTTGCAGTCTAGCACATTAATCCACAACACCACAGCAGAACTCCATTGGATGTTGTAAGAGTGACCCAATATTTAATATGTGCTCTTTATTTAAAGATTTCAGCCTAGATTTATTCAATTTTTGTTTAGAAAAGTTTAATGCTTTATATTTTCATGATAAGTCTTCATTGATAAAGTTTCTAAAATTATTTTGGGAATAACATGTCTAACATTAAATTGTTTTTGTTTTAAAACAGATAAAATTTGTCACCTTTAAAAATATTTTTTCCTCTTGATATTTTTCAGCTATGCAAAAGCAGCCTTTTGTTTAGAGGAACTCATGATGACTAATCCACATAACCACTTATACTGTCAGCAGTATGCTGAAGTAAGTCTTTTCAGAAATACCAATTGTATATGATTTTATTTTTATTGCTGCTGGGTATTATTGTGGAACTAAACATATTTCCTTAATTTTAGGCAAGTATATAAAATATTTAAAACATCTGTTGAAAGTTGAGTTATGGGAATAAAAGTTGAAAATTTTTAATACTGTCATGGAAATACTGACTCTTCTATTAAAAGTGCTTATTTACTATAGTGAAATTCCTTGAATTTTTATATTTTCAAACTGTTTTCTTTCCTAATAATGAATTCAGCGATTGAATTGTAAAAAATCTAATGTGAATATTTTATCACAGTTATCAACATTAAATAACTTCTGAGACATTTATGATAATTATCATCTTTAAATCCATATTCTAGGCAATTTAAGGTTATTATTTTGGTACAGAGGAAGTATTTTGTTTGCTATTAAATTGATTCAGAAAAATGAATCAGTGTATCCACTGGGCATCTACTTCATAGCAGTAGCAAGATTATTGAATGCCATAATGTTCAAAGGATTTCATTATTAAGGAATTTCAGTGGAGATATAAGAAGGCAATCCAATATTTAAGCTTGGGTTTGTAATGCTAGAATTAGAAAATAAAATGTTGTCAGGCATTGGTGAAGTATTTGAAAATAGAAATTTTTTTTAAAAAGTACTTAATGATCTTACTGGTAATAGAATAATAGTCGTAGAGTAGGATTAGGATCGTTTGGTGGGGTGGGGATATATTTTTCAATTTAGGTTAACTTTAACAGCTTTAAGATAAATTATCTTATCATCTTGCATTGTGTATAGGATATCTGTTATTTTTGTTTCTCATAACCTTTACATTAGACTGCTAAACATACTATGTTGCCCTTGTTATTATTCATTATGATGTTTAGTGCATAGTAGCAATGTGCGTACTGATTAAGACCGTAGCCTGAGTACTAATGCCTATGGTATGATGAAACCTGCTCTATTTCAAAGGTTTGAATAAACAGGTTTCAGCACTCTGAAATTTTAACAGGTTAAATATACCCAAGGTGGACTTGAAAACCTCGAACTTTCAAGGAAGTATTTTGCACAGTCATTGAAACTAAACAACAGAAATATGAGAGCTTTGTTTGGGCTTTATATGGTGAGTTGAGCTGTATGTTTAATGTTATTTTATGAATTCTGTTATTTAAAATTTATTAATTATATCCTCTTCAGTCTCTCTCCTTGATTTTTTGTATTTTATTGATGAAAATTTTTTCCTTTAGTTAATTATCAATATTATGTTGTAAGGTACATTTATTTTTTTTAATGTTAGTACACCCTAACTGTTTACTATTTCATTGTAAATATCTCGTTTTATATTAGAATTGAAACCTGCCTTTTCAGTAGCATTAGATAGAAAACTTTTTTTTTTTTTTCAATTTGTTTTAATTGTCTTGGGTTTATGTTATGTCTTACCTTAAGTATGTTCATATGGAATATTTTACACTATGACAATAAATGACATTTAGAAACAAAAGAGTTAATATTTCATGTTAAAACATTTTTATGGTATAGAGAGAAACTTTTTGGAATTTGTGGGAAACATGTAATGAAATATTTTTGCTGTTTCTGTGTGCCAAATGATGAGCTTAGAAAAGTCAGTTAACAGGGGCCCTCGCTACATACTGATCAGACATTGGGCTGCGAACTGAATCGACCAGCCACTCCAAGGTGAAAGGATGAGACTCTGTGCTCCCGTGGAGATTTACAGCCTTGGAAACCTTCTGCAGGGTTGCTATGAGTCAGAACCGACTTGATGATACACCCCTACCACCACCATGGGAAATAGGAATGTAGTGTGATAAGCACTAGACTGACAACCATAAGGTTGGTGGTTTGAGCCCACCAGCTGCTCCACAGTGAGAGATGAATTTATCTGCTCCCTCAGTAAGATTTCAAAACTCAGAAGCCCTCTTCGAGGTTGCTATGATTCATCACCAACTCCACATACTTAGCAACACAACCAACAGCATGGGAAATAGAGGAACAATTGTCTGTGTTTTAAGGTAAATATGAAATGAGGCTCCCTCAGCTATCAGAGAGGCTGAGAAAGGAAGCTCTTCTTTGATAGGTCAGTTCTTGATATTTTTATTTTCTAGTCTTTTCCTAAGGAGCTCTGGTAGCGTAGTGGTTACGAATCGGGTTGCGAATCTTAAGGTCAGCGGTTCGAAACTACCAGCCGCTCCGCGGGAGAAAGATGAGGCTTTCTACTCCCGTAAAGATTTACACCCTCGGAAACCCTGTA
>NW_006408519.1:10089752-10094612 GCF_000296735.1 Chrysochloris asiatica
TAACTGGGACTCAGTAAAGAGGAATTGACTGAAAAAATGGAGGCAGCAAGAAATACAGTTAAATCATTTTAAAGAATTAAGTGGCAAAATTGGGGTTAGAATTTCAGGACATTTTTTCTAGATTTTACCAGAGACAATTAATTGTAGTAACTTGAAAATAAAATTTAGTACTTTAACTCTCTGTTAAATAAATGAAATAATAATTTGTAAAAAATATATAATAGCGAAATATTAAGAATAATAGTCTATGCAAAGCATTTTATGTGTCAGATATTTTTCTGAACTGGTTTTATTTTAATCATCAAATCTTTATGTCAGCTATTTAAGTGGTAGTGGCAGTAAATCTTAATGGGAGCAGAAAGCCTCATCGTTTTCCCACAGAGTGGCTGGTAGTTTCTAACTGCTGACCTTGTGGCTAGCAGCCCAAAGCGTAACCCAGTACGCCACCAAGTTTCCTTAACTATTTGAGTAGGTACTGTTACTACCATAAATGCTAAAACAGAATCCCAAATCCCCAAACCCACTATTGTCAAGTCAGTTCCGACTCAGCTATCCTGAAGAATAGAGTAGAACTACCCTATAGGGTTTCCAAGGCTCTCAGTCTTGATGGAAGCAGCCTGCCACATCTTTGTCCCACAGAGCAGCTGTTGGGTTTGAACTGCCAACCCTGCAGTTAGTGCTTCTGTGTCATCTGAGCTCCTGAAACAGCCAGAAAGATTTAAGTTGCCTATAGACTGACACAACTACTAATTTGGGATCCCAGCTCAGACGGCTGATGACTCCACAGCCATGGCAGTGCCGACAGTCAAACCAAACACATACATGCGTCCAATCAGATTTTGGTGTACAGACACCTCACAGGCGGAGGAGACACACAGGTGAAAGGAAGAGCCAATCACACATGCTCCTGTAGTATGTAAGCCAAAGGTTTACTCGTTTTGTTGTCACGTCACTTCCTTCTCTGAAAATTCATTTAAAATTAGCATCTATTTTTAGTAGTTTAAGGAGTCCTCTTTGCACAGTGTTTAAAGCACTCAGCTGCTAGCCTAAAGATCTGAGATTCGAACTCACAGATATTCTGTGAGAGAAAGATGTGGCAGTCTGCGTCCATAAAGATGGACAGCCTTGGAAACCCTGTGGACACTTCTTGAACCTCTGTCCTGGGGGTAGTACTAATCTTTCATATAGGGTCACTATGAGTCAGAATCAACTAGAAAGCAGTGGGTTTTATGTGTATATATGAAGGGGGGTGGGGACTTACAGATTTCTTTTATATATCCCAAGCTAAGTCCCTAGTTTAAGTACATTTTTAAAAAGGAAAGAGTGGAAATCACAGGGTTCAAGTGAGTGCAGAGCCCCATGTGGGATTGTAGGATAAGCAGTTGGCTGCTAGCCACAAGGTTAGCAGTTCAAACCCACCTGCTGCTACTTGGAAGTCCTATACAGGGTGACTCTGAGTCGGAACCTACTTGATAGCATTTAACAATAACAATAAGTAAGTACAATAATTGCTTCTAATAACACAGTCTGGAAATACTAGGATAGTGAGAAATGGATTGAAGGTATGGAAATCTTCTGTCTTTTTAAATCTTTCATTAACTTATTTTAGTTAAGTCCAATCACTCCTATTGGTCTTACGTTTTTTCCAGTGCTATAGGAAATTGGGGAGTCTTGGTGTGGCACTGTGGCATAATACATTAGACCACAAGGTCAGTTTGAACCACAAGGTTGGCAGCTCAAACTTTCCCAGCCAGTCCTCAGAAACCCTATACAGGATCATCATGAGTTGAACCGATTTGACGTCACCTAATGACAACTTAGGAAATTGGGGAGTTCTGGTGTGTCACTGCAGGGTAATATACTGGACCACAAGTTTGAACCACAGGGTTGGCGGTTCAAACCCACCAGCCACACCTCGGAAACCCTATACAAGGCCACTATGAGTCTAACCGACTTGACAGCAGTGAAGAATAACCAGTTGGATTAATTGGATTATCATATGCTTTTAAGTTCACTTTATTAAGTTATATTTGAGGTTTCTTCCATTAATTTTAAATAATTATGTAATTCTGACATAGAAAAGCTATAATAATTTAGTAGTAAGAAAGTATTAGAGTGTTTTTTGATTTATAGGCTACTTTGGCCTGCTCTTTTTATTTAAGTGATATGGGATTTTCATCTTTAAGAGCTGTGACACATATTTAATTAAATACTTGTAGATGTTATTTAATATATCTTTTTCATTACATTGGATTATTTGTTTTGAAATATATTTCACACTAATTTCATATTAAATACTTTGTTTTCATTTTAAGAATTGTTTTAGTATAATTTTTCTAATTTCTACAGTCATATCATAATTAATATCCAAACATGTGTTTTATTATCTTGACTAGGACAAGGATTTTTTTTTTTTTTTTGATGTTTCTTTTCTATTTTTAGTCTGCAAGTCATATTGCTTCTAATCCAAAAGCAAGTGCAAAAACGAAAAAGGACAACATGAAATATGCTGGTTGGGCAGCTAGTCAAATAAACAGAGCTTATCAGGTTAGCATTGATCATTTTATATAGATAATAACTATTCTTATTTCTTAGCTGTTAATTTGATTTTTATAAGCCACAAAACCAGATATCTGTCATTGGACTTTTATGCCATTAGACCTCTATCGAATGTATTTTAACTGTGTGAAGTTAATTTGTAGTTTTAGCATCACATTTTTGTTTATTCCTCAAAAAGACTTAATTTCTGTTATGATTCCATATTTACCTTTCTTGCCATCTTGAAATCAGTAGTTTTTCATTTGGCATATAAACAGTAAAAATCCAAAAGGATAAGCAAATGAGCATGAAATTGGATATATAAATGTATTATTACTAAGTGGTATATCAAGAAATTTTAGAAATGAGGAAGAAAAATCTATAATCAAAGTAACTAGGCATTAAGCTACCAGTATTAAACTCACCAGCCAATCCTCGGAAACCTTATACAGGGTCACTATGAGTCAAAACCGACTCAATGACACTCAACAATAACAACAAAAAGAAGGAATTAAGCTACAGACATTTAGTAAAGTCTGTGTGCTTGCTTGCCCTTCAGGCTGTTTGTTAAAACCTTTTCAGTCTTTTTGTAGTTTTCTGAAGCTTGATTCCTTAGAGATTATTTCAGAAGGGATCATGGTTGAAATATTACATTTTGTATTATATTTATATTCATTTTTGTTTTGCGTGTTCATCGCTGCCTGTCTCTGGCCTTCATATTTGAAGGACGGTATGGCAGGTTATAAACAACCTTTGGCTTTCAGTTACTTAACTGAAGTATCTTAAACATGTTGTTTTGTTGTTTTCTGGCAGAGAAAGGTCCTGTCAAATTTGATGCCTTCCTGATTTTCTTCGACTCATAAAGAATTTAGTCTTTTGTTGGTTTCCCAAGCATTTAAAAATTTGTCTTCATCTTTTAAATCCGGTAGTTTCACTATGATGTATTTTGTTGATTGTTCTTGGATCAGTTTTCCCAAGTACAAGTTATACCCCCTTTAGTAGGATTCAATCTTTTATATGAGGAAAGTTTTGTGTGTGTTTTTTTTTTAATCATTAGAAGTATTTTTTCCTATTTCTCTAGTTTTCTTTTTCATGGCTCCAATCATCAGTATCCTTGATTGCTTTTTCCTGTATCGGTCATTGTCTTTTAAATACTTTTCTGTGTTTTTGTTTTTGTTGTTACACTTTACTAATTATTTATGGAATTGGTATATATTCTTTTCCTCCTCACATTTAAATGAGATCGTTTTCTTTGGCTACTAGGAGGAGATTTTTATGCAAGAAGGGGAGGATAGTGTAGATAGAGCAGTTTTTCCACCTAGATTTTGGTATGCCTTCCTTTTTGTTACAGAGCATTCAAATATGACTGTGTATCCATATTTTCTCAGACCTAGGTCTGATTCAGGAAGAATTTCTGGCTTCAGCCCTGTGCTTCATCCTTAGAGCTTTATATGTCTTGAATTCAGAGGCGCTGCTTTCAACTTTAAATGTTGTATTTGCTTGTTACAATTTAATGCCCTGGGTTTTCTATTTTGGGGTGTCATCCTACTTTTTTGTCTCCCTTATCTGAATCATCTCTCTATGTTACTCCTAGTTCTTCTTTCCTGTTCAATGTGGATGTGAAATTTCATCGTTCTTGATGAAGTGTTTGCTGGATATTTTTCAGATTTTGAGGTCTTAGATGTTCATTTTTTTGATCTCATCTTTGATGCGTGTATTACACTTGTCTTTGATTTGAAATCTATGAGGTCTTCCCCAGTTTGCAGATCCATCTATTTGGAATATTAAATACCCTTAACATTTTCATTTCTCTGGTTTGTAGATTAGTAGATTGCTCCCTTTTATTTGATGCTGCTACCAACACAAGGAGCTCTGGTAGCGTAGTGGTTATGAATCGGGCTGCAAATCTCACGGTCAGCAGTTCGAAACTACCAGCTGTTCCGCCGGAGAAAGATGAGGCATTCTGCTCCCGTAAAGATTTACAGCCTCGGGAACCCTGTACAGGGTCGCTATGAGTCAGAAACGACTCCACGGCACATAACAACAACAACCAACACAAGGTTGTATTCTTTCACAATACCTATTCCACCTGTGTGCTGAGCAAATAATCCGAGAAGCTGGGTTCTATGAAGAAAACCATGGCACCAGGATTGGAGGAAGACTCATTAACAACCTGCGATATGCAGATGATACAACCATGCTTGCTGAAAGTGAAGATAATTTAAAACATTTACTGATGAAGATCAAAGAGCACAGCCTTCAGTATGGATTACATCTCACTGTCAAGAAAACAAAATTCCTCACCACTGGACCAATAAACAA
>NW_006408519.1:10095138-10116773 GCF_000296735.1 Chrysochloris asiatica
TTCTGCTGTGCATAAGGGCACTACAAGTCAGTACTGACTCGATGGCACCTAACAACAACAACAACAACAACAGCCAACACACAGGAGCTCTGGTAGTGTAGTGGTTATGAATCAGGCTGCTAACCTCACAGTTACTATGAGTTGGAACCTACTCCACGGCACATAACAACAACTACAACCCACACACAGGTGTTGATTTGTTGTCCTTTATGGTTTGTGGGTTTTGTGCTCTGTTTAAGAAACCTTTTACTATTCTGTGGTCATTAAGATAGATAATCTACTGTATCTTCAGAATTATTATCTTTTTTTGCATTTAGATTTATAATCCATTTTGAATTGCATTTTACATATGATGTGAAACTGTTGTTAGGTGCCACGGAGTCATTTTTAACTCATGGTGACCCTGTATGTATAACAAAATGAAACATTTTGCAGTCCTGTGCCTTCCTCACAATTGTAGGTATGTTCAGGCTTATTGTTGACAACAACTGAGTCCTCACAATTGTAGGTATGTTCAGGCTTATTGTTGACAACAACTGAGTCAGTTTATCTCATGAGCATCTCCTCTTTTTGCTGACCCTTTCTTTAACAGGCATGATGTCCTTCTTTAGGGATTGGTCCCTTCTGTTAACATGTCCAAAAAATGAGACATTCTCACTATCCTCACTTCAAAAGAGTATTCTCGTACTTCTTCCAAGACAGATTTGTTTGTTCTTCTGGCAGCCGATGGCATAATCAGTTTTTTTCACAAATACATAATTCAGATGTATCAATTCTTAGGTCTTTATTATGTGAAGTTGGGGGTCTCCCATGTGGATATGCAGAATGTTTTTATCCATCTTCATATTTTATCAAGAGTCCTTTTCTATGGAAGCTAGTAAAATATAGAGAAGAGAACAGATGCTAGATACATATAGGCTAGTTTAAAATCTTGGCTCTTTCATTTGTTAACAGTGTGACCTTAGACAAATTTTATAATATGTCTGGACCTAGTTTCTCATCAGCATGATGAGCATATTCTTAGTATTAAAGATGCTAATGCATAATCTTTGCCAAATAACATAATACGTATTACATAGTGCTGCTATATTCACTTTTTGCCTAGTGTATGCTATCATACGCTTTTAAGTTCACTTTATTAGCCTATGTTGGAATAATAATAATGATGAACAATAACAGCAATTATAACAGCAAACAATAATAGAGCTTTTATTAGGAGAATAGGCACTTTCTGTTTTACAAATGAGAAAAATAAGGCAAGATTGGACTCAGTTGAGTAATTCTGTCATTTTTAGAAGGGTTCACTTGTTTTTACCCTTTTCTTACCTCTGGTTGTGTTACTTTTTGATAATACTCTATTGGTAAAAGCAAGTCACATGGGCAACCCAGATTCAAGGGATACTAGACTTCACCTCTTGGGTAAGAAGGGAAACATTTGTGGTCATTTGACAATGTATTATTCCTTTATAGCTCCAGTAGTTTTCCCACCCTTGTTTTGCTATTGGTTCTGCATTTTCTTTTTATCATCTTTATTGATATCTAATTTACATATAATGTATCAATAAATGTAAAGTAAATGCATAGTTGAGTTTTGACACATTTGCATGCCTATGTCAGCACCACCCCAATCAAGATAGCATCAGCCAGGAAAGTTCCCATCTGCTTCCTGGCAGTCAATCCCAGCCTCATTCCAGGCAAACACTGATTAGAGTTTATTGCTATAAATTCGTTTTTCCTATTATTAAAATATATAAATGAAATAAAAGATTATATACTCTTGCAGTGCCTGGTTTCTTTCACTCAGCTGAAATGTGTCTGAGATTCATCCATTCACTTTTCTATGAAGATCGATAACATTATTTGCACTATTCACTAGATATGAATGAGGGTGAGTCAATAAGTATTGCTACAAAGTCACTTTATTGCTACAAAGTCATTTTGGTGTTTTATTAAGTAAAAATACCAAAATGAAAAGATTTTGTTTCTTAATATGCCCTCCAGTCTGGGTCTATACATTTCTAGAAGTAGTGTTTCTGTATCTCTGGTAGCGTTGTTGCTGTTACGTGCCATCGAGTTGATTCCGACCCATAGCGACCCTGTATAGGGTTTCCAAGGAGAAGCTGGTAAGCTTGAACCACCGACCTTGCAATTCAAACGACTTTGCAATCTGACACATTAGTCCACAGCCCACACTGGGACTCCTCTGATAGCGTAGTGGTTATGAATCGGGCTCAAGGTCAGCAGTTCGAAACTACCAGCTGTTTTGCGGGAGAAAGATGAGGCTTTCTGCTCCCGTAAAGATTTATAGCCTCGGAAACTCTATACAGGGTCGCTATGAGTCGGAACCGACTCCATGGGGCATAACAACAACAACCCTCCCCTAAAGATTTCAGCACTTTGATGTACTTCACATCAAAATGGAACCTTTGGCATCCTTGAAAGGACTAAAATTGTTCCTTTTAAGTGTTCTTTTACTTTGGGGAACAGAATGATGTCTGAAGAAGATTGAGTTATAGGGTAGATGGGTAAGGACTTCAGAGAAATTTTTATACAGCATCCCTTTATACCCTTGTAAAATGAGCGGATGCATTATTGTGATGGGAAAAAGTTCCAGAAAACAGTCACTATAACCTTCTGAGCTGACCTCTATGCCTTAAGTTTAACTGGCCCAGCAGATCCCCTTGGAAAGCACTGTTATGATTGGACTACTTTTGGAAGTTATACCCTAATGAGACTAAGACAAATGTACTACTGAAAAAAGTTGACTATAGCCATCCACTGATCGCAGAGACATGTTTAAACACATTCTGTTTGGAATAAACCTGAGCATGTATGAACTGAAACCCTAGTAGTAATAATACTTTTAACATTGCCCACATATGTTACTTTCCACAAATTGTACAAAGGTAAATTTTAGTCCAGTTTATGCTAATTGTCACAATGTATGAGTCATCAACTTCTGAAATCGATAGGCCAGTTTTTATTATTTGAGTGTTTTTGTGTTATTTCTCTGCTATCCACCAGAAAAAGAATTGTTTCAGTTACAGTTAACTGAATGGGGAAAAAAAAAAACCAAAGTTAGTAAAAAATATAGAAGAGTGTATTTTTCAGAGATTGACATTATAGTAAATAAATCTGGGATCTAATTGAGAATTTTATGATTCATGTCGAGGAATACAAAGTAGTATAAAGTATATAGTGTTGTTGTTGCTGTTAAGAGCTATCGAGTCGATTCTGACCCATAGTGACCCTCTGTAGGGTTTCCAAGGAGCAGCTGGTAAGCTAGAACCACCAATCTTGCAGTTCAAACGACTTTGCATTCTGACGCATTAGACCACAGTGCCACATTCTTTATTGCAATGTTTTTATAGGTGTTTATAAAATAATGTTTTAAGACCTGCTTTTCTTTCATTATTTTCACTTTATAGTGAAACAGAATATGACTGCTTCTTGCTCTTCATTTAGTTAATTGGTTTAGCATGTTCAGTATAGGCAGCAAGTGTGATTAATGCTCACGAAAAACTTTAATGTGAAACCACTCAATAATTTTCCAGATAAATGCTTCTTTGGTACACTGTTAAATTATTTTATGCTAGTGACCCATATATTATTTATGATTGCAGAGGTGAATTGCTTACTGTCCTTTTAGGAAGTAGAAAATTAAATCATGATTTGAGTAAAAAAATAGAATTCTAGCTTAATCAGTTAAATTGCCATAAAATTCTGGTATAGACAAAATAATAGCATGTCAGGCAAATTTTTAAGTGATAGATTTATGTTTCCAACTTTCTTTTTATTTGTTCTGACTCAAAATAAATTGGTTTGGTTAATTCTAAACTACATTTGTTGGTTGTGTTGCTTTTTGTAAATTAGCTTTTAAAAACATCGCAGACTTACATTTTCTAATATTTTGGTGTATTTCTAATTGTATTTAAGTACAAACAGCAAAATGCTATATTAAAAAAAAATATTACAGCTTTATGTCTTACAGGGTTTTGTTTTACTCTTTAAAAAATTAAAATAAATGTTGCTATGTGGTATTCTATTTTGGATCCTCCCCTCCCTCCACTAAATCTTTTTCTAAGAGTTAGGCCTTTAAAGTATCTGATTAGGACCATTTCTCTTTACTTTGGATAGGCAATGTAAAAGAAAAAGCTTTCTGTTAGTAAATCCTTGAGGAAGTGAATTTATCAACTGAATAATAGAAATAATAAGTGCAACCCACATCCTTTACTCCCTAAAGGAAATTACAAAGGACAGTTTTAAATGTGGTATTGCTATTACCACCATATTTTGTAATTATGACTTGTATATTTAACACTTAAATCCCTTAAGTTAGTAATGTCTTCAGAAAGTCAAAATAACCTTGATTCTTATGAGAAGCTTTGGTCTTTCCTTGGCATTTCCCCAAGAAACCTCCTTTATGTATTCTATCAGATCAAGATTTAACACCAGAAGCTAATGGGGTAGGAAATAGGGAACTTATAACGTTAAGCTGTAGTCAGAGAGGTCAGAGGCAGGTTACCAATTCTTAAAGCCTATCGCTCCTATGATGTTACCTGTGCTTGATCACTTAATGCTTCTCAACAGGTCATGAGGAGTTTGCCAAATTGAGTTAATTACAAAAAAGAAGGAACACATCATAAATCAAGAACTAAGTACTTTAAACAGCATTGGTATTTGAAGGAAAAACCAGTCACTTGAAAATGTATTGAGTGATTAGATGTTAACTTGAAAATACTATATGAATGTGTTGCTAATAGCAAATTTTAGCCAGTAGTTGAACAGAAACAACAGATCCTATAAGAACCCTTCCACCACTCCCACAGGAGCACTTTATTATAGAGTAAGTCTGTTAAATCAGACTGCTAAATGATGGGAATTGTCAGTCCTGGTAAAAACCTCATTTTGAAATCAGCAAGGGGTAATCAACATCATTTCCCCCACTGACTATGTGCATTATATTGAACTTGCTTTTAAGTATACAAAAATAGTAGTAGGGAATTTCAAAAGGTATGTGGAAAATGACGTTGAAAGATAACTGAATTTTTCCATTAACTTTTTGAGGTTCCTTTCTTCATGTTTGGTTGTGCTATATATTTTCATTGTACAGTCCAGTCCAGTCCCAATCCTAGAAATGCTTTTGAAAAAACATATTTGTATCATTTTAATATGTAACAGTTTTTTGCTACAGAAATTTGGTGTAATTTAGTCAGGACACAGGTCAGAAATCCAGCAAGTTAAAAAAAAAAAAAAGTTACATGATTTAACGTACAATTTTTAAAATATAATAAAAATTCCAGGTACATTGTACCTTTGTTCAAAATGGTTAAAGTCAACTGAAATGCTAAACATGTTATATTTAATTTATAAATTATACTTTTTATTTCATGAAAGTTTTCAGATTTGAATAAAATTGTTTTAAAATTGAGTGGATGTTCACATAGGTTATCTTACTACTTAAACACTTAAAATGACTAAGTGTGGGCTGCAGTCTTTCTAATCTTAAAGTGGAAGTTGAAACCTTACTGACAATTTCCACAAAACTCAGTTTTGTTTTTATTGCAGAATAGGTAAAAGAACATATCTGATTTTATGCTAGTGCTAACATAGTTAATGTTAAGTCTCATTAACAATGTGAAGGTAAGCTTGTTACTCTGAGCCTGTCATTGAAATTGAGCCTAATTGAAGGTTTTTTTCCCCCCCCTTTTTAATTAGTTTGCAGGTCGAAGTAAGAAGGAAACCAAATACTCTCTTAAGGCAGTCGAAGACATGTTGGAAACATTGCAGATCACCCAATCTTAGGGTTTCAAGAACTCTTCCACAGTAGATTTCACAACTGCATAATTGAACTTACTGGCCTATGACTTATTTACTAAATGTCCAGTGCTATTTATATACTACTAATATTTTGTTAATAAGGCAGTTGTAAAGAATGTGTTTATATAAACCTAAAAATGCCTTTTACTGCTAATCAGGAAGATGGAGAAAATCCACAGAAGAGTGATTTAAGAAGACTATTGATTGTACATCAGTTTCTTCATATCACACACACACACACACACACATATATATACGTATATAACTGCTTTTAAGCCACAATCTGATATAGAAATAACCTTGTTAAATAAACCATGATGATTTATTAAACTTACATATGAGAACTGTAGATTCCTTTTTTAATATTCAAATAGTTAATATATTGTATTAGGACTCAGCTTTTAAGTCCTCACTGATGATGGTAAACATACAGCATATATAGCTGACAGAACCAAATTGTTGTAAGTGCCATCGAGTTGCCATAGCAACCCTCTATAGGGTTTCCGAGGCTGTAAATCTTTACGGGAGCAGAAAGCCTCATCTTTCTCCTGCAGAACTTCTGGTAGTATCGAACTGCTGACCTTGAGGTTGGCAGCCTAACTCATAACCATTACGCTACCAGAGCTCCTTACAACCAAATTATATGGTAGCAAATTATGACGACTCTGTTTATGGTGTTAGGTTGGATTTTGCTCTGCATTCCCATTAGCAGTTTGAATTGTTTTCATTCCTAAAATATTAATCTGATAAATCTTGCTCAAAATACTTCATTATCCCAAATTTGCTGTCTATTTATAAGATTTTTATTGTGTCACATGACATAATTGGGAATTTTTACCTGTAAAATACTTATTTATTGAACCATTTCGCTGTAAATTGCATAAAAGAATATTTAGGATAGGGGCTAAAAGAGTTAACAGTGGTTGAGGTTTTTTTTTTAAGTTCTATAAAAAGTCAAAATCTGAACTGTCTTTGACTCAGAATTGTTACAGTTCTCAGATCTCTTTACTACCCTCCTCCCCCATTGTTGTTGTTGTCAGGTGCCATGGAGGCGGAACCGACTCATAGTGACCCCATGCACAGCAGAACAAAACAATGTCCGATCCTGGGCCAACCTCACCACCGCTGCCACACTTGAGTCCATCAATGATGACACCTAGCCAATCCATCTCATTAGGGGTCTTCTTTTTCTCTGACCCTCCACCTTACCCAGCATGACATCCTTCTCCAGCAACTGTTTCCTCCGGACAATATGTCCAAAGTATGAGAAACGAAGCTTAGCCATCCTGGACTCCAAAGAACACTCTGGCTGCACTTCTTCCAAAACAGATCTATTGGTTCTTTTGGCAGTCCATGGCACTTTCAAGTATTCTGCTCCAACACCACAACTCAAAGGCATCAATTCTTCTACGGTCTTCCTTATTCACTGTCCAGCTTTCGCATCCATATGAGGCTATTGAAAACACCATGGCCTCGGTCAGGCGCACCTTAGTCCTCAAGCTGACATCTCTGCTCTTCAATACTTTAAAAAGTTCCTGTGCAGCAGATTTGCCCAGTGCAATACGTCGTCTGATCTCTTGGCTGCTGCTTCCGTGAGTGTTGATAGTTGATCCAAGAAGAATGAAGTCCTTGACAACTTCAGTCTTTTCTCCATTGATAAGAATGTTGTTTATTGGTCCAGTGGTGAGGATTTTTGTTTTCTTGACATTGAGATGTAATCCATATCGAGTTTTGTTACTAAGTTGTCATCTGGTCTGCTCTGACTCGGCAACTATGTAGAGGAGTAGCTGGTGAGTTTGAACCACTGACTTAGTGGTTAGCAGTCCAGTGCTTAACTAATTAATTAGACTGTTATTCCTTCCCCCTCTTTTATAATAAATAACGTGGTGCTGTAGAATAAGCACTGGACTACTAACCACAAGGTTGGCGATTCAGTCTCACCAGCTGCTCCTTGAAAACCCTATGCAGAATCCTTAGAAGTCAAAACTGAGTAGATGCCACTTAACAACAACATACTACCTCTAGCAGTATTTTTCATTTTTTAATAGATTATTTAGAGTTAAGTTTATTAAGACACAAGTTTTTTTAAATAGCTAATTGTTCAGTTAGGGTAAATGTTTATTATTATTTTGTATTTGCAAAGGAGCTCTGGTAGCGTAGTGGTTACACGTCGAGCTGCTAACCTCACAGTCAGCAGTTTGAAACTACCAGCCTTTCTCTGGGAGAAAGATGAAGCTTTCTGCTGCCGTAAAGATTTACAGACTCGGAAGCCCTATACAGAGTCACTATGAGTTGGAACTGACTCCACAGCACACTACCACCACCACCATGTATTTGTAATTTTTTTTTTTTTAACCAGCAGTAAGCAGAGACTTTTGCAGACTTACCATTCAGTTTTGGCAAGTAGGGATCGTGGTGTAAGTTGATAGTGCCTAGAAATCTCTAGGAAGAAAACTATTGTCAGTGTTAGTTTCTTTTGAGCATTTTGAATATTTTTTTATGGATTGTAATTGATTCTCTGTATCTCATTTTTTCATATTGAACTCATTCTCCGCCCCAGGTGAAATAACTCTTTTCATTAGAAAATAATTCTTCTCAACTAATCATTAGCAAAAGGTGTACTCTTTCTGCATGTGACATTAATAACTGTGTTTGCAACACAATCAACCATTTCTTCAAATTTATATTTACTAAAAAGAAATTACTGCCCATGTATTTTCATGTCTTCCTTCTTCCCTCTGACCTTCCTTTAATTACTAGATTAGTGTGTACTTTCTCAATATTTGTTTAATAACTAATGTCTCCTGTAACTTGTCAGGTGTAGTTTTGCTTTTATTTTTCTAGCTTTTAATAACTTATGGCCCGAAACTTTCTTTATGTTGAGTACATTGTTGTTAAGTGCCGGCCCAGTTGATTCCGCATCATGTTGGCCCTACATAGGGTTTCCAAGGAGTAGCTAGTGAGCTTGAACTTCCAACCTTGTGGTTCAAACCGACCTTTTGATCCAGTGTTGTATCCTGCAGCACCATACCAGAACTCCAGTTAAGCATGTTAAGTGCTGTTGAGTTGGTTCTTACTCATAGTGTTCCTGTATAAGATTTCCAAGGAGTGGCTGGTGAGCTTGGAATGTTGACTTTCGGTTTAAACCAACCTTGCAGTCCAGTGCATTAACCCACAGCGCCACACCAAGACTCTGTTAAACACATTACCAATGTATAATAATTTATCAATCTTTATTTATAATCCCATTGTGACAGACAATTGCATACCCAACTACTATTACCTTAATTTTTTAAAAGTACTGTATTTAGTCCTGAGAGTAGGAAAGACCCCTTTCTTGTCCTTAGGGGGATAAGGACCTTAACCCCATTCCCAGGGATAGGGGGCATATATCATGAAAATTTAAACACAAGTGGTGAGTGGTGGTTTGATTCTCTGTGGTCTCTGATTGTTTCAAGGCAGAAATTTCTGCAATGAGGATATATACTCGGATTCTCTCTGTGCTATGTAGCATTGTAGCTACTAGCCATATGTGGCTGTTGGGCACCAGAATGTGGCTAGTGCAACTGAGAAACTGGTTTTTATATTCAGTTTTAATTTAAATAGGCACGCATGGATAGTAGCTATCATTTTTCACAACTGCAGATCCTAAGACATGGGCATACCAAGGAGTTAGGGGTAATGAAGAGAACCATGTTGGGAAGGACCTGTTTTCCTAATTAAAATGTCAAAGCTTTGTAAGCTTTGGTACTTCTTTTGTTATTTTCTGTATATGGGGTTTTTGTTTTTGCTTTTTTTTTTCTTCCTGGCTGTGATTGCCAAACAAGATGCTTAATGGTACAGACAACAGCCACCTTAAACCATGAGATGCATGAGTGAGAGCCACAGCTGGTGCTGCAGAAAATCAGGATCTGCCTATGTGAAAACTCTGTGGAGCACAACTCCGCTTTTGACAAACATGGGTTTGCCATATGTGTTGTTGGGAGTCCACTTCTCAACAACTAGTTAGTTGGTTCCTGATGGCAGTGTTGAACACCTCAACAAATGTGTACAAATTGCCAACCTCTTCACTTACTATGTGAGAAAAAATAAACACATTAAGTCACTGTGTTTGATTTTGTTACTTTTGTCCTGTAATTCTTGACTAGTAAATATGCCATTCACCTTTTTTTTTTTTTTAATATATAAAACTTGTACATGCCAAGAAAATGTTCAGAATCTACTCATTTAAAACAAGCAGATCATTAAGTAAAACAAAAGAATCACTATCTTGTTGTAGTTCAGCACCTAGCATGTTGAACCAACAGGTGATCAACATGCATATTTCAGTAGTTTTAACCATGAGAGTGCGGGAGAAAGATGAGGCTTTCTGCTCCCTTAAAGATCTAAAGCCTCAGAAACCTGCCACAGGGTTGCTATGAGTTGGAACTCACTCGATAGCACTTAACAACAACAACCATGAGAATAGTAATGACTAGAAGTTGGAGGAAGATGTAGAAAAAAATAGAAATTGAAAACAAGTTTTTTAGCATATAGAGTTTTTTTATTGGCAAATATTACAAATACTTTTTTGTACACTTAAATGTCAATTTTGTTACTTAATTTCATTATACACTAGGATTTTAGAAGGAACTTTAGAACTGATTTAGTTGTGCTTTATTGTAAGATGAGTCTCAGATTCAAGGAAAAGCAGCTCTTGGGTGATAGAACAGGGATTAGAACCAGCGTGTTTGTCCTGTCATATGGTGTTCCTATTTTAGTGTAAGACCACGTGGCTTGTTAGCAGAGCAGCGATTATATTTCAGATTTTATTATTTGTAAGACAGTTTTGGAAATTAAATAATGGTCTTTATTTTGATTTAAACGAAATTTAAATTGCCTACTTAAGATAATGTTACTTTATTTTTAGTAAACTTGAGAAATAATTCAAACCTCCTTCACTTTGAACCTTTGATGTTTCCTCTCTTTTCATTCATGTCAGGGATCTCTCATTGTTACACAGAAAAGAGATGTCACCCATAAAAGCATACCCAATGTCAGGTGACTTGCACATGTGTGTACGTGAGGGGGCTTCAAAAACTTCATGGAAAATGGAATTAAAAAATAATGGAATTATTCCGTGAACTCTTTGAAGCCCTCATTCATACACATACATACATACACATCCAACTTCACTTCCTCCTCTACTCTTAGAAGAAAGTGACTCAACTTTCTGATCTATCGCTGCTCTCAGTTGCTGTTGTTAAGCGCCTTCAAGTCGATTCCGACCCATAGCGACCCTGTATAGGGTTTCCAAGGAGCAGCTGGTGAGCTTGAACCACCACCGGTCTTTGCAGTTCAAATGACCTTGCAGTCTGATGCATTGGCCCACAGGGCTAAATGCACTTACTGTGCTTCAGCCATATTTCATTGTCATGAACTTGTCATGCTCCCTTCTGCTGTCCCCAAACTTAACCACGTCATTTGTTTTCACACTTGTTCTTATACTATTTTGATTCTAAATTATTTTCTTCTCTCACTCCAACTAGATTCTACTGACACTAAAATATGCTAAAGTTGCTATCATTTAAAAAAAATATATCCTTCCTCATTCCTACAAACCCTTTTAGCTACTACCTCTCCCTGCCCCCTTTTTTTAATCGGACAACAGAATTTAATTCATTTTAAGGAGTATTGCACATAAAGGAAATGAAAAGAGAGCAAATTGGTATTTGTGTGTGTTCCCTATGAAGTCTAAGCTACTGTTGTTGGCATGGGAAAAATGAAAGCTGATGCATTACTAGAGATCAAAAGGTCTGCTGTCCTTACATGCACACCTTTTACATAAAATGTGCTGGCTCTCTGGTCAAGTTTGTCAATATAAGCAAAAGAACCAATACAGGGAAGAAGAGAAAATAGATGGTAAAATCTACCGACTTTCCCATTGCTCCATGGGAAAAAGCTCATCTCACCCAGACTTTTGTGTCTCGGCTTAACAGCCTTTGACCACAGAACAATAAGAGGAAGAAGATTGGTGTCCACTGGCCATAGACACAGACACCCAAGTCTCAAGGGTGCATTCACCGTGACATCAGCACTGCCCCATCATGGTGGCTTTGTGGCCTTTACATTTTTCATCATACCCATTGTCTCTGGTTGAATCAAAAGATTAGGTGTCTACCACTAATTGCAATGGTTCCAACCTAGCAGAAAAGAGGCCCAGTGGCAGGTCACAGCCTTGGAAATCCCAGGTAGCTCAGTTCTACTCTGGAAAGTGAGGTTGCTTTGAGTTGGAATTCTACTCAAGGTCAACATTTTTGGTGTCTTTTTGTTGTTTCGTAATCAAGGCATGGACACCAATACACGTTTATGGATTGAAAGACTGAAATGTAGTAGAAATGCTGGTGGTCCTCAAACTGATCTATAGGTTCAACATAATTCCTATTAAAATTACCGAATAATTTTTCATAGATAGACAACCTGTCTAAAATTTTTATGAAAGGCAAAAGAATTAGAAAAGTCTAAGTTAATTTGACAAAGAGGATCAACTTAAAGAATGACACTATCTGATATTAAGACTTCGTATGTCCTGGTGTGGTGCTGTGGGTTAATGCGCTAGATTGCATAGTTTGTTTGAACTGAAAGGTCGGTAGTTCAAGCTCACCAGCCACTCCTTGGAAACCCTATACAGGATTGCTATAGGTTGAAACCGACTCTATGGCACTTAACAGCAAGGAACATTGGTGGCGCCAGCAACTCCTTGGGAGAAAGCTGTGGCCATGGTTGATAATCACATAAAGGTTGTTAAGTTGGTTTTGACTCTCAGGGACTCCTCTTTTCAAGGACTGGTGGTGGGTTTGAACCACCTACCTTGTGGCTCAAACTAACCTTATGGTCCAGTACTTATACTGCAACATCACCCTGGAAACTCTAGGATGCAGTTCTGCCCTGTCACGTGGGATTACTATGAGATAGAATCCACTCAACAGCAATGAGCTTAACTTTAAAAAAAGTAATTCTAGTACTCAAGAGGAATTTGGTGTGGCGCAGTGGGTTCATGCGCTGGATTGCAAAGTCGGTTTGAACCGCAAGGTCAGTAGTTCAAGCTCACCAGCTGCTCTACTCGGAAAGTCTGTACAGGGTCACTCTGGGTCAGAACTGACTTGACGGCACTTCATAACAACAGCAGTAATCAGGACGGTGTAGTAGTATTATTGACTGGTTTGATAGAGGGGTAGCCATGGACTGGTGAAACTGGGTCCAGAATAGACCCAGACCAGAATGGCACATACTGAATTTTGGCAAACATGCCTAAGCAGTTCAATAGATGAATAGTGTTAGAATAATTGGACAGTCAACAAGTAGTGTTGTGTTGGAACAATTATTTATGTTATTAGGTGTCACTGAGTCATTTGCGACTCCTAATGACCCTGTGTAAAATAGAAGCAAACACTGCCTGATGCTACATGTTTCTCACAACCTTTCCCATGTTGGAGCCCACTATTGCATCCATCTTTCAGTCCATCCCACTGAGAGTTTTCCTCTTTCCAAACATGTTTTCCTCTCCAGAGATTGGTCCCTTCTGATAACATGTCCAAAGTACGAGAGACGACGTCTTACCATCCTGGCTTCTAAAGAGCATTCTGGTTCTATTTTATTCAAGATAAATTTGTATGTTCTTCAGGCAGTCTATCACACTTTCAATAAATTTATCAATATAATTCAAATGCATCAATTATCTGGTCTTCCTTACTCATTGTACAATTTTCACATACACAGGAAGCAATTGGAAATACTATAGCTTGAATCGGGCACATCTTAGCCCTCAAACTGACATCCTTGCTCTTTATCACTTTGTTGTTGTTATTGTTGTCAAATCGGTACTGACTCATATAATCCTGTCTAGGGTTTCTGAAAAGTGGCTGGAGGGTTTGAACCACCAAACTTGGAGTTCAAACCAACCTTTTGGTCCAGTGCATTATCCTGCAGCACCACAACCAGGACTCCCTTCATCACTCCAAAGAGGCCTTTTGCAGCATATTTGCCCAATGTAATATTTTATTTCTTGATTGTTACTCCCATGAGTCTTATTGATCATGTAAAGGCTTTCTACTGGTGGTCCATGATAAAGTATGGATAACAGTGCTTGGAATGGATAGCACGTAATTGTGCTCATGGTGAACCTGTACAGAGACCAGGAGGCAGTAGTTTGAACAGAACAAAGGGATACTGAATAGTTCAAAATCAGGAAAGTTATATGCTAGGGTTGTATCCTTTTATCATATTTATTCAATCTTTATGCTAAGCAAATAAATCCAAGAAGCTGGATTATATGAAGAAGAACATTGCCTCAGGATTGGAAGGAGATTCGTTAACAACTTACAACATACCGATGATAACAACCTTGCTTGTGGGAAATAAAGAGGATTTAAAATGTTTACTGATGAAGATCAAAAACTATAGGCTTCAGTACAGAATGCACCTTTATGTAAAGAAAACAAAAATCTCACAAATGGACCAATAAATAATGTCATGATAAATGGAGAAAATACTGAAATTGTCAAAGACTTCATTTTGCTTGGTTCCACAATCAGCACTCACAGAGGAAGTCAAGAAATCAAACAACATATTGCATTAAGCAAATTGGCTATAAAAGACCTCTTTAAAGTGTTCAAGAGCAAAGATATTAGTTTTAGAACTAAGGTGCGCCTGACTCATGCCATGATATTTTCAATGACCTCAAATGCATGTGAACGCTGAACAATGGACAAAGAAGACCATAGAAGAATCGCTGCATTGAATTACGGTGTTGCAGAGGGGTATTGAGAGTACCCTGAAGAAGTGCAGCCAGAATGCTCCTTAGAAGCCAGGATGCTGAGACTTGTCTCTCATACTTTGGACATGACATCATGTTTGGTAGAACGGAGTGTCAGTGAAAAAGAGGAAGACCCCCGACGAGAGGCACTGACATAGTGGCAGCAACAATGGACTTGAATGTAACAGTTGTGAGGATGACGCGGAACTGGGCAGTGGTTCATTCTGTTGTGCATAGGTTCACGATGAGACAGAATTGACTGGATGACGCCCAACAACAACAGCTTTTGTGTTGTTTGTGGAGCTCAGTATAGTGAATTCCTTGACAACGTCAGTATTTTGTTCATTTATAACGGTGTTGTTTATTGGTTCAGTTGTCAGGATTTTTGTTTTCTTTACATTGAGTTGTAAGTTATACTGGATGAAGGCTGGAGTCTTTGACTATGCCGTTTGCATATTGTTGTTGTTCTTGTTACGTGCCCTGGCGTCAGTTCCGACTCATAGCGAGCCTGTACAGGGTTTCCGAGGCTGTAAATCTTGACCATAGCAGAAAGCCTCATCTTTCTCCCGCGGAACAGCTGGTCGTTACGAACTGCTGACCCTGAGGTTAGCAGCAGGATTCGTAACCACTACACTGCCACATATTACAGAGTTTTTAATGAGTTAATGAATCTTCCTCCAATCCTGATGTTATGTTCTTCTTTATATAGTTCAGTTTCTCAGATTGTTCAGCATACAGATTGAATAAATATGGTTAAAGGCTACAACTCTGACACACACCTTCCCTAATTTCAATTCATTCACTATCCCTTTGTTCTCTCCAAACAACTATCTCTGGGACTATTTAAAGGCCTCATGAGCACAATTGAATGTTGTGGAATTTGCGTTGTTTGTCATATTACCCATACTTTGTTGTGATCCACACAGTCAAATGCATCATCAAAAAGATACAAGTAAACATCTTTCTGGTATTCTCTGCTTTCAGTCAAGATCCATGTGACATCAGCAATGATATTTCTCTTCTGATTCGGACTAGAATTTCTGGCAACTCACTGTTCCTCAACAAAACTTTACTTGTGCACATATTAGTGATATTTTTCAATAATTTCCATGTTCCATTGGTTCAGTTTTCTTTGGAATGGATACAAATATGGTTCTTTACATTTGATTAGCCAGCTAGCTGTCTTCCAGATGTCTTCACATAAACTAGTGAGTGCTTCCAGTGATGCATCAATTTGTTAAAACATTTCAATTGGTATTCCATCAATTCTTGGAGCCTTTTTTTTCACCACTTCCTTCAGTGAAGCTTGGAATGGTTCATATGTTACTTCTTGGAATGGCGAAACGTCCACCAATTATTTTTCATACAGTGACTTTGTATCCCTTCCATCTTAATTTTTTTTTTAAGTTTTTATTGTGAATTGAGTGATAGTTTACATGAGACAACATCAGTTTTGCATTCATCCTATTGTATTTCATTTCATTGCAATGATTACAATGCCCTCCATACATCATCATTCACCAGTATTTGCTTCTATTCTCTCTGGGTTTTGTTTTGTTTTGTTTTGTTTTTTTAATGTACACCAAAGCACTCAGGAATAATTCAAACAACCAAAGGGCATACCCTGCAAGCCTTCCCCCCGGCTGCCTGCACACAGCCCCTCTCTGTCCATGAGTCTACAGGCCTCAGCTGCTCCATCTCTCCACATCATCATCTCTGTCTCCATCTCTGGTGTTGCTGCTTCTCTGGATAGGGTCCCACACTCCATTCACTCTCTTCTTCCTTGATGGCCCCAGGGTACTCTGCTCCTGGACTTCAAGATCAACCACTCCCCCTGCTTTGCTACAAAACCTCTACCTTTACATTTGCGATAATTGCAGTTATGATAACAATTACTATTGAATCCTAAGAGTCTTATACCCATATCCTTTCACCAGACCTATCTAGACAGTGGGAATTTTACCTTCCCCCGCACATTCTGAAACTAAACTACGTCTTGAAAATTTGTAAGCCAGTAACTTTGTGTCTTCATAGCCCCCTCTCCCCCCCATTTTAGGTAGCCATTGTCTAAGTTGCCCATCCCTATTAACCCTGTGTGCAGAGGGGCTGGGAATGATCCTTGCTGTGAAGATTCATTCCCTCTTGGTTGATATTTTAAGTTACTACATTCATAAGTATAGGCCAAGTTCATTAAATTGTAGCAACTTACACTTTTTTCCCCTCTTCTTACTTCCTCTAGTCGAGTTCTGATCATCAAATCAAGGCTAGGTCATATGGGTAATATTTGCAAGTTTGGGTGTTCTTGTGCATCTCCACTCACTTTGTATCAGCTGGATACTTCACTCTGAACTTTAGCCCTCTGTGGCTATGTCCTTGTCCATGGGCTCAAGAGTCCCCAGGTCTCACCAAACTGCTGGCCAACCAGGTCTCACCATGTGGATGGGAATCTCTGTAATGAGGTCGGACTCAGCCCACATCTTCATTGCTGCTTTTCCCCTACTTACACTCATCAGTAGATCAACGTGGTCACCAGCAAGATTACATGCCTGCTCGTGTATTCCCTTTGAGTTTCAGTCTTGGAAGGGTGTCTGCCCTTAAGGGACTTGATTGCTTGCCTTGGAGGCTCCCTAGAAGACAACTTGCTTGTTCTTGTGGTAGTCAATCAGACTGCTGTTTTTGTTTTTTATTTTTCCTGCTGGTCTCTCTTTCAAGAAGTATCTTCTGTTCCCATCTTCTTTGGCTGCATGGTTTAATATTTTACTCATAGAATCCTTCCATGTTGAAATTTGAGACTTGAATTTTTTCTTCAGTTCTTACAGTGTGTGAAATGTTGAGTATATTCTTTGTGATATTCTAACTCCAGAGCTTTGCACATTTCATTATAAAACTTTTCTTGGTCTCCTCAAGCTGTCCTTTGAAAATTTCTGTTCTGCTCTTTTATTTCATTATTTCTTCCATTGGCTTTAGCTACTCTACATTCAAGGGCAAGTTTCAGAGACTCTTCTGACGTTCACTTTGTTCGTTTCTTTCTTTACTGTTTTTTTAATGACCTGCTTTTTTGTGTGCATGTTGTTCTTAGTACCATACCACAATTCGTCTGGTCTTTTGTCAGTGTTCAGTGTGTCAAATCTGTTCTTGAGATGGTCTTTGAATTCAGGTGAAATATACTCAAGGTCAAATTTTGGCTCTTGTGGACTTGTTTAAATTTTCTTCAGCTTCAGTCTGAACTTGGAGATGAGCAACTGATGCTCTGTTCCACATTTGACTCTTGACCTTGTTTTGGCTGATGATCTTGATCTTCTCTATTCCTTCTTTCCACAGATGTAATCAGTTTGATTAAGGAGCTCTGGTAGTGTAGTGGTTACGAATTGGGCTGCGAACCGTAAGGTTAGCAGTTCGAAACTACCAGCTGTTCCATGGGAGAAAGATGAGGCTTTCTGCTGCCGTAAAGATTTACAGCCTCGGAAACCCTGTACAGGGTCGCTATGAGTTGGAACCGACTCCACGGCACATAACAACAACAATCAGTTTGATTCCTGTGTATTTCATCTGATGAGGTCCACATTGTGTATAGCCAATATTCATATTTTTGAAAAGAGTATTTGCAATGAAAAAGTTGTTGGTCTTGCAAAATTCTATCATATGATCTCTAGCATCATTTCTGTCACCAAGGCCATATTTTCTAACTACCAGTGCTTCCTCTGTGTTTTCAAGTTTCGTATTCCAACCACCAGTAACTTTTAATACATGTTAATTGCACTGTTACCAATTTCAGACTGAATAAGTTGGTAGCATTCTTCAGTTTCTTCATCAATGGCTTTAGTGTTTGGTATATAAATTTGAATAATAATCATATTAACTGGTCTTCCTTATTGTTGCTGTTTGTAAGTGCTTTCCAATTGATTTTGACTCATAACAACCCTATATAGAGTTTCCAAAGAGCAATTGGTAGGTTTGTATTGCCGACCTTGCAGTAGTCCAGTGTTTATCTTACAGTGCCACACCAGGTCTCCTTCTAGGCATATGGATATTATCCGATCTTAGAAAGTATTATACTTTAAAGGAGATCTTGAAATTTTCTTTTTGACAATGAATGTGATGCTGTTCCTCTTGAATTTGTCATTCCCAGCATATTAAGTCATATGATTGCCTGATTCAAAATGGCTAATGCCAGTTCATTTTGGCTCACTAGTACCTTGGAGATCTGTCTTTATGCAGTGTATGTAATTTTTTGTGACTTCCAATTTTCCTAGATTCACTTTTCATACTTTACGCATTTTGATTATTAATGAATATTTTCAGCTGTTTCTTCTCATTTTGAGTCATGTCCCATCAGCCAATGAAGGTCCTGAAAGCTTTGCTCCATCCTAGAACACTTTTATACCATTTGCAAGTGGGGAGCAGCCCAGCATGTAACCCACTGTGCTAAATTTTAGTGGGTCTCAGGAATCTCTGAAGGACTTGTTAAAAAACAAATTGCTGAATCCCATATGAGTTTCTTGTTTCTTAGATCTATGACTGGGACCAATAGTTCGCCTTTCTAACAAATGTTCAGGTGATCACACAGAGAACCACTAACTAGACTTGCCTATAACCCATTTATCTTTCTTTGCCATTCACAATATCCCTAGAGTAGGGTAAATTCCTGGCTCACTATGAATGACTTCAACTCATATCTCTCAAAGTAGTCTAACTGTACAGTGCTGGAGTCCTGGTGTGGCACTGTGGGTTAATGCGCTTGACTGCAAGATAGGTTTGAACCACAAGGTCAGTAGTTCAAGCTCACCAGCCACTCCTTGGAAACCCAATACAGGGTCACTATGGGTCAGAACTGACTCGATGGCACTTAACAACAACAACAGGGAAGAAGTCCTAGTATGGTGTTGTGAGATAAGCCAGTCCGGAGTCCCGGTGTGGTGCTGTAGGGTAAGCACTGGACTGCAACCAAAAGATTGACAGTTAAACCCAGCAGCCACTCTTCAGAAACCTTATTCAGAGTCTCTGTGTGTCAGAATGAGTCCTGATCTGGGATTGTATGATCAGTACTGGACTGAGAACCAAATGGTTGCTGGTTCAAACCCACCAGCTGCTTATCAGAAACTCTACACAGGGTCACTATGAGTCAGATCTAACTTGACAGCACTTGGCAACAGCAACACGAGTCAGAAGCGACTCACTAGCTTTTAACCACAAAAAAGGGAGAAGCTAGCAATTCCACAAAGGCCTGCATTTACTTCCTTTGTTTCTTATATTGTGTTTCTGTGTGTATTCTTTTTGTTTTTATTTCCTCTTTCTGTTAAACAACTCTGGTGGTGCAGTGTTTAAGCACTTGACTGCTAAACGAAAGGCCATCAGTTCAAACCCACAGCCACTCTGGGAAAAAGATGTGTCAGTCTGCTTCTGTGAAGAGTTCAGCCTTGGAACCCTGTGGAGCAGTTCTCCTCTGTCCTGGAGAGACACTCACTATGAGTCAAAATTGAGTTGAGGGAAATGGGTATAGTTTTTTTGTTTTGTTTTTGTTTTATCTTCTTGTTATCCCTTCTTCTGCTTTACTTCTTTCCATCATTTTTTACATTCTGCTTTTTCTGCAAGCCTATTCTTCCTGTGGTTAGGTGCCTGAAAGGCAAATTTGCCTCATAGCCCCTTCAAGCGATAGAGTAGAACTGGCCCCATAGGATTTTCTTTGCTGTTGTCTTTATGAAAGCCAGACCTTTCTCCCAGACAGCTGCTGGGTCAGTTTGAACCTCCAAGTTTTTGATTAGCAGATGAACACTTAACTGTCTGTGCCACCATGGCCTCTCTATTCTCCCTAGAAACCATAAAAACAAACTGAGATGAAAATATTTGTTTTGCATATTGAATAGAATTTTTTTCTCTTTGTAATTAAAAATTTAGTATGCAACTAGAATTACTACTGTTATTTCCTTTAAACTGAAGTCCAAGTGTATTCGTATGATTTATGTGTTAGTTGTGGAGTCCTGGTGTGGCGCTGTGGGCTAATGCATCAGACTACAAAGTCATTTGAACTGCAAGGTCAGTGATTCAAACTCACCAGCTGCTTCTTGGAAACCCTATACAGGGTTGCTATGGGTCAGAATTGATTCGACGTCACTTAACAACAACAACAACAACAACAACAACAACAAACGTGTTAGTTACTCTTAATAGCTTTTTGTTTTTTAACATATTTTTAAAGAGAAGGGAAATGGAAGTGGGTCAGTGGCTTTTAAAATGTGAAATTATATCTCTTTCTATGTATTTATTTGTGTGTGTGTGGTATCTATCAATCTAGATAGCTACCTATTGACTATATAGGCCTATTTGTTTCTTTCTGCACCCCATTTGAGTAACCACAATGTAGTACAGAGGGAATGAGCTTCGCCTTAAAATGGGTATGTTGTTGTTGTGGTTGTTACGTGCCATGGAGTTGGTTCTGACTCAGAGCAACCCTGTACCAGGTTTCAGAGGCTGTAAATCTTTACAGGAGCAGAAAGCCTCATCTTTCTCCCACGGAACAGCTGGTAGTTTCAAACTGTTGACCTTGCGGTTCTCGGCCCAATTTGTAACTACTACGCTACCAAAGCTCCTTAAAACTGGTATAGCAGAAAGCAAATATAATATAAGGACCTCTGTCCTGTACTCACTGTTTCTTAGTATCAGAAACCTGATGAATAATTTGAGAGATTTGTATGCCCAAAAAGTTAAATTAGAAGCATATTGCAACAAACTATTTGTAGCCACAAATGGGTGTGTTCCAACAGAGTCAATTGCATTCTTAAGCCTTAATACAAGAAAATGTAAAACATAAAAATTCACAAGTAATTTTCAAGTGTTTTGCTGTTATGAAATGTCGTCAAGTCGGTTCCGACCCACAGCGACCCTGTATAGGATTTCCGAGGAGCTTGAACCATCGACCTTGTAGTTCAAATGGCTTTGCCATCTGGTGCATTAACCCACAGCGCCACACCAGGACTCCCTTCAAGTGTTTGTTGTTGTTGTCAGGTGCCATCGAGTCGGAACC
>NW_006408519.1:10116949-10117938 GCF_000296735.1 Chrysochloris asiatica
CCTCCAAGGAGCACTCTGGCTGCCCTTCTTCCAAAACAAGTGTTTAGGTCCCTGAAACTTTTCTCTACACCAACAAACTGCTACTACCATCACCAATTATCTTAAAAATGAGCCACTGCTGGGTCAACACCTACCTGTAAAATCTAAGTAATAATGAACCTTTCCAAACAGAGAAGAGATTAGTCAATTTGAAAGAAATCTGAGCTCATGCCCAACTAACTTGAAGAATGCGATGCTAAAAAATTTCCTTTAATGGTGAATTCAATTCCTTTTTGTTATTGTTGTTGTTAAGTGCCGTCGAGTCAGTTCTGTCTCATAGCGACCCTGTACAGGGTTTCTGAGGCCGTAAATCTTTACGGGAGCAGAAAGCCTCATCTTTCTTCCACGGAGCGGCTGGTAGTTTTGAACTGCTGACCTTAAGGTTCGCAGCCCAATTCGTAACCACTACGCTACCAGAGCTCTCCTTTTTAGGGAACTTAAATATATGAAGAGAAGCTCTGGTAGCGTACTGGTTTCGAGTTGGGCTGAAAGCATAGAATATCAGAAAGATGTTTACCTGTGCTTTATTAAACTATGCAAAGTCAGTAAAGTGCTTTATTGACATGATTGATTGTGTGGATCATGATAAGCTATGGACAACATTGCAAAGTATGAGTATTTTAGAACACTTAATTATGCTCATGAGGAATCTGCACCTCTACCAAGAGGCATGTTTGAACAGAACATGGGAACACTGAATGGTTTAAAATTAAGAAAGGTGTGCTACAGGGTTGTAGCATACTTTCACCATACTTATTCAACCTGTATGCTGAGCAAATAATCCGAGAAGCTAGGTTCTATGAAGAAAAATGTGGCAGCAGGATTGGAGAAAGACTCAGTAACAACTTGCAATAACAACCTGCGATATGCAGACGATACAACCTCGCTTGCTGAAAGTGAAGAGGTCTTAAAATTCTTACTGATGAAGATCAAAGACCACAGCCTTCAGT
>NW_006408519.1:10118319-10123646 GCF_000296735.1 Chrysochloris asiatica
TCTACTTGTGTTATGGCTCATATTTCTTGTGGGTAAATAGCAAATAGAGGAATTGCTGGATCATAAGGTATTTCTATTTCCAACCTTCTGAGGAAGCGCCGTATTGCTTTCCAGAGAGGTTGGACCATTTTGCAATCCCACCAGCAATGCAGGAGCGTCCCGGTTTCTCCACATCCTTGCCAGCATTTATTGTCCTTTACTTTTTTGACCTTTGCTATTATTGCTGGTGTGAGATGATATCTCATCTGACATCCAGTTTGGCCTTTTTCTTCTTTCTTCTTAATGACCTTTTGCTTTCTTGTATGATGTTCTTGATTTCATCATACGACTCCTCTGGTCTTTGGTCTTCAGTGTCTAATGCATCAAATCTGTTCTTCAGATGAGCTCTAAATTCAGGTGGGATATGTTCAAGGTCATATTTTGGCTTTTGTGGATTTGTTTTCATTTTCTTTAGCTTCACTCTGAACTTTCATATGAGCAATTGATGTCTGTTCCACAGGCTGCCCCTGGCCTAGTTTTAGCTGAAGATATGGAGCTTTTCCTCCATCTCTTCCCACATATGTAGTCTATTTGATCTCTGTATATCCCATCTGGTGAGGTCCATGTGTATAGTCATCTTTTATGTTGTTTTAACAAAGTATTGGCAGTGAAGAAATCACTGGTCTTGTAAAATTTTCTCATGCGATCTCCAACATCGTTTCTATCACCAAGGCCGTATTTTCCAACTACTCATCCTTCCTCTTTGTTTCCAACCTTTACATTCCAATCTCCAGTAATGATCAATCCATCTTGATTGCATGTTTGATCAATTTCAGACTGAAGAAGCTGGTAGAATTCTTCAATTTCATCATCACTGGCTGTAATGGTAGGTGTGTAAATTTGAATAATAGTGGTATTAAGTGGTCTTCTTTGTAGGCAAATGGATATTATCCTATCACAGACAGTGTTGTACTTCAAGAGAGATCTTAATATGTTCTTTCTGATAATGAATGTGATGTCATTCCTTCTCAATTTGGCATTCCCAACATAGTAAGCCATATGATTTTCAGATTCAAAATGGCCAGTGTCAGTCCATTTCAGCTCACTATGCCTAGGATATTGTGTGTATGCATTCCATTTCATTTTTGAAAACTTCCAATTTTCCTAGATTCATACGTTTTACATTCCATGTTCCAATTTTTATTAGATGTTTACAGTTGTTTCTTTTCATTTTGAGTTTTGTCACCCAGCAAATGAAGGTCCTGAAGGTTTTACCCCATTTGCATCATCATGGTCAACTCTATTTTGAGGAGGGACCTCTTCCCCAATTGTATTTTGAATGTCTTCCAACCTGAGGGGTTCTTGTTAAGTGCCATCGAGTTGGTTCTGACTCATAGCAACCCTGCATAGGGTTTCTAGGAGCATTTGGTGAGCTTGAATCAAACTTGCAGCTGAACTTGAGGTCCAGCACAATAATCCACAGCCCCACACCAGGACTCTAGCACTATATCTGACAATATTTTGATGCTCTTTGTCATGTTTCAATAGTCAATTCTGGGACTGACTGTGTGACAGCATCCAAAATCACAGCAACATACAAGCCACCACAGTACGACTAAGTGACAAATGAATGGTGGTTTCCCTCATAGCATCTAACACATATTGGCTCCACAGTGAATATTTATAAATATTTGTTGATTTCATATCTTATCTTTAAGCCAAATGACCCTCATGAGGAGAGTCATTGATTTACTAAACTTTAAACCTGGAATTTGATTATTAGACTTCAAATTTTTGTTTGTGATTGTGTTTGGTTTTTCATCGACTTGATGGTACTGAACAACATGGTGAACTTGATTTAAGGTGCAGTAGGACCAGTAGGGTAAGCATTGGATTGTAAAGTTAGTTTAAGCATTAGGTTGTTGGTTCAAACTCACCAGCCACTCCTCAGAAACTCTATACAGGGTTGCTGTGAGTCAGAACCGACTCAGTGGCAGTGAACAACAAACAACATGTACCTTCTTGAGGAGTCCTGGTGTGATGATGTAGGTTAAGCACTGAACTGCTAACCATAAAGTCAGCAGATCAAACCCAGCAACCACTCATTGAAAACCCTATGCAGGATTGCTATGAATTGGAATGGACTCAATGGCACTAACAACAACAACAAGATGTCCTTGATAGCAGTTACAATGTTCAGAAAGATACAAAATATCACAATGAAAGAGATATAAAAATTTTCAATTCATGAAGAATATGAGCCAGACAAAAAAATTACCCATTGAGTAACAATAAATGTCACTGTTTGAAAGCAAATGACAAAAATTTATTTTTTACTTATAAAGGATACATGCCTTTTATTTATAATATAGTTTCAAGATTTTAAATATGCTGCCCAGAATATCTTCCAGTTGCTATGGGGAGTTCTGTTATTGGTCAATGTAGGGTTTCCTACTTGGCAGCATTATGTATTTATCATGGCATCTGTGTTTGCTGCTTGTTTCATTTGCAGTGGAACTTGTATTTCGGCCAGTTGAAGAAGGAGGGGAAAAGAAAGCAAATTAAACTTGCCTTCTTGGCATTGAAGCAGTAGCTTCTTGTTACTTGCACCCATATATTCCAAGAACACCAAATGCAACTATAGTTGTGTGCCATAATTACTCTACACGTAACTGACAATATTTGCAGTATAATAAACTTTTATAAGAATACTAATACCCCCAAACTAGAAGCTAAATATTATGCCTTGTCAGTTGACATGGCACTTTTCAAGTGGAGTTTTCATATGAAAAACGAGCTTGTGTAGAATAATGGTTGCCTTTTGTTTGTTGGTGGATTGGCAAAAGAAAAATCATCGTTATAGTCAATACTGTTATATATTATTCATTTATCTAACATTAAACAAACAAAAATCTAAATGAATTAATTAAAAAAAATTTCTGCCCCCAACTTTTGTAAGAGAGAAGAGAAAATAAAAGTAAAATTATTATCTGGGATGAAACCATAACTAGACTTCAGTATGTTTTAGATTCAGTACTGATTAAGCTCAGGTCAGTCTTCTAAACCAGTGGTATATCTGCCAAGTGTTGTTACTGTTGTTAGCTGCCATCTAATTCATGGTGACCTTAGGTACAACACACCTAAACGTTGCCTGGCCATCCCCACAATTGCCAGTATGTTAGTCTCACTGCGGGTCCGCTCGCCCACACTGGCCCTCCACTTCACAAAACAAGATCTTCTCCTCTAGCACCTAGTGCTTCTTGATGTGTTCAAAGCAAGGGACATGGGCATTGCTCTGCTGTGATTCATTAAATGTTCAATGACTGATTTTGGGAAATAGATTGCCAGACCTTCTTCCTACTCTGTCTTGGTCTGAAAAGTCTACTGAAATCTGTCATCATGGGTGACATGGGTGTCTGGTGGGTTTGAACTGCTGACTATGCAGTTAGCAGTCCAGTGCTTACACTACCGCACCACCAGAGTTCTTATTCTTAATTCTAAGACACGTTAAATTATATTCATTGTAATTCGTAATCCCCTTTTGGTATTTGAACACTGGGAGTCTCTGAGGCAAAGTTCAGTTAAATATCTTCTAAGTTAACTTGTTGTTGTTGTTGTTGCTGTTGAGTGCCATCCAGTTGTTTGTTTCTGATTCATAGTGACCCTGTGTAGGGTTCCAAAGAGCTGCTGGTGAGTGTGAACCACTGACCTTGCAGTCCAGTGCATTATCCTGCAGTGCTACACCACATTGTATATGTACTAACAATGGTGCACAATTATATTCCCAGGTCTCTGAAAACTAATAAAATGAACACACTGCTACTTCTAGTATTTACAAAACAGGAAGCAATATGGAATAAAAAATGCAATATTTATTAAATCTTGCTTGAAAGACCATATATGACAGTGAAAATACCATTAGTATAAACAGCTAACAGCTGTCCTAGTGTAGCACTAAAGAGTAAACACTGGACTGCTAACCACAAGATCGGCGGTTCAAATCCCCTAACTGTTCCTTGAAAACCCTGTACAGGGTTGTTAGGTGTGGGAACTAACTTGAGGGCACTTAATAACTAGGCCAATATAATGGTGATTCTTTTAAAATATTTCATTGTAGTTTAACTGAAAGCTTGCAAAACAGATAGATTTCCTGACAAGCCATCTGTATATGAACCATTTAGTGACACTATTGCTCCTCAATGTAGTGGCACACTCCTCACTTCCACCCTGGGCTCCCCATTTCCTTCACCCAGTTTTCTTGCCTCTTCCTGCCTTCTGAATGTTATTTTTGGGCAAATACTTATATTTCTTCTGTGAACTAGTTGAAGATTGTTTTCTTAAGTCATTGGTTTTCTTCATTCACCTTTGCTCTGGATAGGAAGAGGAGAGTGATTCTTTAATACCTAGAAAGTGCTGTACAGTTTTGGAAGAAGAAGTCACTGAATGTTGAAAGGTTCTGTAAAGACTTCAGGGAAGAGAGAGGCTTGGTTTTGATATTGCAAGAAGGATAGTTACAAATGGAAGGGAGAAATTCTAGCTAGGAGCAACAACCTTTGCACTCCGACTTTGCAGTTCAAACTGACTTTGCAGTCCAGTGATTTAACTCAACGCCACACCAGGACTCCAAAAGATGGGAAAATGACACACCTTCTAGAGAAATAGTGACTAGGACTTTCCAACAACGTGAGGAATTATGAAAAGAGGTCAATTAATAAAAGTGTTTGTTGTTGTTGTTAAGTGCTGTTGAGTCCATTTTGACTCATAGCAACATTGTATAGGGTTTCCAAGGAACAGTTAGTGGGTTTGAATGGCAGATCTTGTGTCCAGTGTTTATACTGCAGCGCCACTCCAGGAGTATGATATAAGAGTGGGAAGTATTTATACATTGTTGTTGTTGCTGTTAAGTGCTGTCGAGTCAATTCCGACCCATAGCGACCCTGTATAGGGTTTCCAAGGAGCGGCTGGTGAGCCTGAACCGCTGACCTTGCAGTTCAAATGACTTTGCAGTCTGACACATTAGCCCACAGTGCCACACCAGAACTCCCGCCACATTTCTCTTATACTTTACAGTTTACAAAATATTTCTATGTATTCCTCATTAAACCTTATATACTTGTGGGACAATCTTTACTAAACCTATTTAAAAAGTAAATATAGAATGAAGGCATTGGAAATTATTGCTACAGAGCAAAATATAAATGTAAACACTGATAATCTAAAGAGAAAAATATAACAAAGATTACAGAAGGATGGCGAGTAGATAGAAGGGCTTGCTAATTTAATCTTTCATTGCAAGAGATGCTTTAAATGTAAAATATGGTTCAGAGGTGACATAAAAAAAATATATA
>NW_006408519.1:10123746-10129826 GCF_000296735.1 Chrysochloris asiatica
CCTTGGAGGCCAGCATGGCCAAACTTTGTCTCTCATACTTCAGACATCTTGTCAGGAGGGACCAATCACTTTAGAGGGATACCATGTTTCTTAAGGTGGCAGGTCAGAGAAAAAGAGGTAGACCCTCAGCAAGATGGATTGGTAAAGTGGCAGCATCAACGGGCTCAAGCATGGCAACGATTGTGAGGTTGGCCCAGGATCGGGCAGTGTTTCGTTCTGTTGTGCATAGGGTCTCTATGAGTCGGTACCGACTTGATGGAATCTAACAACAACAAATATATGAAAACATGAGTAAGAATTATGGGAAAATGTGAATGTATCAAATGAATGACCAAGAATGTGAGGTTATTCAAACACCATTTTTTTAAAAAAAGAAAAATGTCTAGGTAACAATGTGTGGTATCAACATTACATCACTTTAAAATCAAATTGAAGGTCTCCAGAGTGGTAACTCTAGCCAATGTTTTCAAGAGCTGGGCTCAAATGGCTGTTGAATTTGGATCTAGTTTCACTACTGATATACCTGTCATACTCAATATGACAGGGAGGATCAGAAATAATGCAGCCCAATTGGTTGGCAAATTCCAAACATTACATCTACTCGTACTCAAAACAAACTGCTCGAATAAACATGGCTTTAGCTCTTGGGAGAGGATTCAAAGTTAGGGGCTTCTAAATAAAAATTATTGAAGAAAGACTATTAAATCGTCTTGCTAATAAGATTTTCAAAGAGCACAGTGTACATGCTGATTTAGTAATAGTAATAGCAGTTGGGAAGTAGACACAGTGTAAAGCAAATGATTTTATCACAAGTGGCCTCTGATAGTCAAGACTGCACTTAGAAACAGGCTGTGTGCTGTCAGTTGGCCTGGTTACTGTATCTAATGGTCACCTGGCAGATTTGATATTGTCTTTCTAGATGTGCTGTTTTCAAATATTAAGGAAAATTAAATATGTATGTTTGGAAATGACTCTGATGCCTTCACAAATGCAGTTTAATGAATATTAAATGCCTACATATATTAAAAATATATGTTGAAAAATGAGAAATGGACTTGAACAGGAGAGAGAGGAGGCTTGGACTGAGATGTGGGGCCTGTGGAGGGCTTGTGCTGCACCTCCCGCATTGGTCGCCCTGGAATACTCAGTGGAATTCCAGCTTGAAGGATTGCATTCTGCTGGGTCTGAAGGAAACTATAAACTCTCTTAAGAGAGTGTTTGAGGGTGACAACCTAGTCTTGGACAACAGAGAAGGATCCCTAGAGGAAGTGCTATGTAATGTTGCATCTAGTGTCACACCTGAATGCCAAACTGCAGGACCTGGATCATCTGTCAAAGTCTTGGGTGTTGTCTAGTAAGGAAATGATGCAATTACCCTAAGGAAGGCATGGTGGCTTGAACAGCCCCAGCTTCCAATGTTGCAGAATGGCTACACAAGAAGTTACTACATGCCAGCCAAAAGATTATGTGGGAGGTCACAAGATGATGGGGATTGCCCCTGATGTATGAAGAAATGCTGGAGCTTGTAAAGAGTGTCTCCCTTGCTCTCGCCGTAATGTAAGTTGACTCCAGAGGAGATTGGGCAATGTGAAAAGGAGATGCGTCTCTTAGAGCATTGGCAAATCGATTTCACTGGACCATTGCCAATGTCACAAGGGGTCTGTTATGCTTTAACTTGTGTAAACACCATGACTGGATTGATGCAAGTCTATATTAGCAGGTATGCAGATCGGCAGGCCACCATTGCTGGATTTCATCGCCTGTGCGCAGAGTACGGGTACAGCCAGGTAATAGAAAGAGACCAGGACATAACATGGAAGTTCCATGTGCCCTAGGACCTGCTGGATGCAGGACTGATTGAATGCTACAACAGCCTCTTAAAGAAAGGTTTGAGGACACACCCAATCCTCGCAGGGGAGGAGCAACCGCTTGTGTGATGTGGGATGTGGGATGTGGGATGTGGTATGGATTCTCAGTGAGTGGCCCCGGCCTGGTGGTCCTGCTCCCTTTGAAGCACTTATTTCAGCAGGACAGCCCATTGCAATTGCAAGTCCAGCCTAAAGATGAATTGCTACAACCTGTGTTAGGCACTCAAAACAGCCTTTGCTGCCAACACCTGTAGCCATTGCATTAAACACAACAGTAACCCTTACGTGGCCATGGACTTTTTCCTTCTTGAAGCGATGGTATACTTTGTTAATCCCCTGGGACCAGGTTGGATGCCAACCTAGTGATTCATCAGTGGCTTACAGCACTGTAGCTCACTGAGGTGACCATGATGCACATGGGAGAGGAATATCAAGTTTATTACTGATTATGGGGAACATTTATTTTGTCATGGCCTGTGTGTGTCTGGCCAGTAGTTTTATTTGTGAATCCCTCAGTGGTGCCCATCACTAAGAGTATGAGGGTTTGCTACACCTGACCAGATCATGACCTTGAAGCAGCCATGGTGTTATCCATTGACAAGACACTGGCTTGCATATTGATAGATGGACCAAACCATTGCTTCTGCCTTTACACTTGTTGTTTTATCATCCCTAAAGATGGGTCACTGGAAACATCTATGTTGGATGGGCTACCATGTTTGCAACAGTGGTCAATGAGTCCAACTGTTGGGCGTGCTCTGAGTTGCCTGCCAGTAGTACCATGGAAAATACAGCTGACAAACGCATACACATGGCTAACTCTGCTGCCTGGAACAGCCTCAATAAAGTTCAACCTATTGAAGCCTGGCATTCAGAGCCACCTGGGGAATGGTGGGCTGCCCTATGTCATTTCTTTTATAGTGTTTTTTGCATGTTGAATCAATGTGATACTACGTTGTTCAGTTTACTGTTGCTGCGGTATTTGGATGCAGTGTACAAGTCATATGCTTGCACAGGGCCCCTCTTGAAAGATAGATTGTGAAGTAGGTATCCTGTAAGGGTGGATTGTCGTGGGAGTACACAGGCATGCCTCGGGTATCAGTACAGCTGCTTTTTCATAGCTTTATACTAGCCGCTTTAGTGATCTAATAGTTTGTCAAGGACCTTGTAAGTGGCCTTATGTACAGCTTTACCCCAATGTCCATGGGAACCACCTGCATCATGCATTAGGTAAGTCAGTTATGTAACAGTTGGCAGCCTGCCTTCTTTGTTCTGTTACCTAGGTCTGTTGGCCAGTAGTGGAGGTGGTATGGATTCTTGAGGTGGGTCTAGAGACTGTCCAACAGACTGCCATCAGAGGCAATAAAGTGGTATGAATCTGCCCCCCCTGCCCAAAAAATATATATCTGTTAAATGGTGGTGGTTGTAGTTATGTGATGTTGAGTCTGTTCTGACTATTAATGACCCTGTGTAGAGTTTCCAAGTAGCAGTTGGTGGGTTTGAACTGCCAACTTCATGGCTAACAGTCAAGTGATTATCCTGCAGCACAGTCTCAGGATTTGTTGTTGTTGTTAAGTGCCATTGAGTCAATTCTGACCCATAGTGATCCTGTATAGGGTTTCCAAGGAGCAGGTTGAACCACCGACCTTGCAGTTCAAACAACTTTGCAGTCTGATGCATTAGCTCACAGCGCCACACCAGGACTCCAGTACCAGGATAGAGATGTAAAAATAGTTGAATATACCATTCTCTCTTTTCATTTTGGAGGAGTATTTGAAAATTTCATTGCTCTGCATAATATTTTTCTAAATAATAAAGTTTTTCCCACAAGAAAATCTACATTAAAAAAATCAAAATGAGATATTTTGCTTGAAACTATATCCTAATTTAGCTTAATAGCTTTAAATTATAATTAATTTTTATGAACAATTCTCAAAGAGCAGTGGGCTGGTTTCTAAGTTCATAACAGGATCATTTTTTAAAAAAGAAATAATCAGAAGGGTACTTTTTCATATGTATTCTTTTCCTTCTACTAGCTTGTCATGTAGCAACAACTTGTAGAAGTACGCCACCTAGAGTTTTTAAACATCTAAACTATAAAAATTGTTGAGTGGTTTGGTGTTATTTAAACCTACAAAAAGTAGGCATATTTTAATAAAAATTAAGCCAAATACAATATTATATTGTATTTGGATATATATATTCTTTGTTTTCACATGCAACTTTCTTGAGATTTCTGTACATAGGATAGAATATTTTGACAAATAATTTCTAATTAATCCATATACTTAATATTCCCATATGAAATGGCTCCAAAGTCAAGGTTAAGAATTATAATCCTAAAGCCCAGTTTAAAAATATGACTGATACTAAACATGCTATTTTCTACTTAAAATATTTATGGCAACATTTGAAAGACATGATAAATAACAAGTTTTATATGTATGGATATGGTTTATTGAATTCTTTACTATGTTTCTTCTAGTCTTTGTAACTTCCACCAGAGGATGTTAACAAAGTAAATTGTAACTGTAAAACTTAAAACTCTACTATGGTATAAACTGAACCAGCTCATAACCTGGAGGGGGAACCTCACTGCCATCAACGAAGGGCCAGGAGGGGAACATGTCATTTGGACTCTGAGATCCCTGTGTATTGAACTTCTTTGACTCATGGAAAGAAGGCTGTGACATCAGAGTAGAAGCAGAGAAGTGTCAGAATAGCAGCAGCAGAACCAAGAGCCAAAGCATGAGACAGACGAGTGGACTTCCCAGCTTACTGAGAAAGTAAAGCTGAGTGACTTTGGGCAGGAGGCTTGCTTACAGAGTGGGGTGGCTCCATGTATTTAATTGGGGGAGCTAGGTTTGCAGAGTTTCAGAGCTAAGTCGATAGCCCTTGGGGCTGAGGCTTATAGCAGAGTGGAGTGCCTTTGAGCATTCATCAGAGACCTAGAAGAACTTTGGTACCAGGTAGAGCAAAGCCTGCCTCTGGGCATTGCTGAGAAGAGACTGTCTTCACTGAGAGAACTGTGTACTGAATATTGCCGACCTGTGTGGCACTGTGGGTTAATGCGCTCCACTACAAAGTTGGTTTGAACCTCAAAGTCAGTGGTTCAAGTTCACCAGCCATTCCTTGGAAACCCTATACAGGGTCGCTACAGGTCAGAACTGATTCACTGGCTCTTGACAACAACAGCTTCCCTAATAAACCCCATAACTGTTTGTATAGTGTCTCAGTTCTGTGTGGTCATTACAACAAACAATTGAACCTAACTGAGTAGATTACAATAGGAGGAATGGTTGATATCATAATACTTTGTAAAACATAAATTCATAAGCCAAACATACACATGGATGTTTTACATGTGTAGTGGATGTTTTACATTGAATTGTAGAAGTTATAGTCACTGAATAGAGAGAGCTGCTCGGGTGATATTTGAATATACCAGTGGGTAAAATTTTTCTAATGCTAAAAAATGTGAATGAAAAAAGAGCTTTTATTTTGTCTCAATTGGATTTTCAAATGTAAAAGAAATTGCTTTTTTCTTGAAGGGGAAAGCCACTACTAGAAAGAAATATGTTAAAAATTTGCCCCAAGACCTACCTCATTTAAAAAATATATTGTATAAGATGCTGAAGTTCATAGACGTCTTCAGCTGTTGTTGTCATGTGCCATCGAGTCAGTACCGACTCATAGCAACCCTATGTACAACAGAACGAAACACTGCCCGGTCTTGAGCCAACCTCACAATTATTGCCACGCTTGAGCCCATTGATGCTGCCACTTTGCCAATTAGGCAAAGTCTTCAACTAGGCAGTGTGAAAATATCATTGACTTTTCATAGTGATTGAGATTAGGAAAGATTTCATAGAAACCAATAAAAAACTTTCTTGGGTTTAAAATAAAAACTGTTCATAGCGGTCAAGAGCCTCCATTTCATCTTTGCTTTAAAAGACCCTTTTCTGATTTTTGTATCTATTGGTATGCAGTGCATGGAATTTTGCTTTGGCATGTTCAGAATGGGGAACAATTGTGGGCCAGTGATGCTTCTAGTAAGAAGGTCCACAAGGGATCAGATTCTCTAACGAAAAATATTGCTTTACTACTTTATTTATTTATTATTGTCCTAGTGCATCGTTTCTATAAACGAGCAGAAAGGTTCCGGAAGCGTAGGGATCTTGTCTTCAATCTCCCTTCCCTCATGTTGTTGTT
>NW_006408519.1:10137906-10143362 GCF_000296735.1 Chrysochloris asiatica
GAAGTTTTCAAAGACTTCGTTTTGCTTGGATCAACCAACAACACTCATGGAAGCAGCAATCAAGAAATCAAATAATTTTCTGCAAACCTGCTGCACAAGACCTCTCTAAAGGGTTCAAGAGCAAAAGTGTCAGTTTGAGGACTGAGGTGCGCCTGACCAAGCCATGATATTTTCAATAACTTCTTATGTATGTGAAAGTTGGACAATAAATAAGGAAGACAGTAGAAGAATTGATACATTTGAATTATGGTATTGGAGAACAATATTTAAAGTACCATGGCCTGCCAGAAGGACAAACAAATCTATGTTGGAAGTACAGTCAGAATGCTCCTTGGAAGTCAGGATGGCAAGACTTCGTCTCTCATACTTTGGTCATTTTATCAAGAGGAACCAATCACTGCAGAAGGACATCAGGCTTGGTAGAGTGGAGGATTAGAGAAAGATAAAGACCCCCAATGAGATGGATTGGCACAGTGGCAGCAGCAGCAAGTTCAAGTGTACCAACAATTATGAGGTTGACACATGACTGGACAGTGTTTTGTTCTGTTGTGCATAGGGTTGCTATGAGTCAGTACCAACTTGACGACAACTAAAAACAACAACAGTCTTTTGTAGAAAGTGCTGGTGTGACACTATAGGATAAACACTGAACTGCTAACTGGAAGACTGGCAGTTCAAACCCACCAACCACTCCTTGGAAACCCTTTGCAGAGTTGCTATGAGTTGGAACAATTTGACAGCATTTAACAACAAAAAGAACAGTCTTCTGTGGAGGCAAAATGAATTTCAGCAACCACTTCCATTTATATTTTAAATATTATTTTAAAAAACTGATTCAATTGATCTGAAATTCTTTCAAAACCATTTACACTTTGTACATATTTGTAGAGATGTCCTGTGAAAGTTGGCAATGATGACTTTCGTGATAAAGCATTGATTAATTTTTTTTGGTTTATTCTGGCATTTTTCAGTGTCCTTCTAAAACTGAGCCTGCATCTTTTTTTTTCCCCCTAAGAAATGAGGTCATTACTCTCAAAATTAAAAACATTCTATGCAACTACTATTTTGAGGAATATGCTTCAGGAATCCCCGATGTAGATCATTATAACATTTTTGGATGAATGATCAATAATATATAATATTACTAATATATATTGATATTGATAATATGTAATCTTGCAAACTCACTCAGGAATTAAAAATATATTTCTAGTTTTCTAAGCCAATGTTCAAACTTATTTAGCAAAAATATTTTGAATTGTTATACATAATTCTCAAATGCTAACAAGAGTAACTTATTCCTTATTAGCTTATCTTTATAAATAAAAACAGTGTAGATGTTATATTTATTCCCAGGTAAAATAAGGCCATATTGGATGTAGCTATCACTATATTTTGTTAACACTGTTTTTTGGGGGCAGAGAAATATTTATGTACTTTAAAAAATTTTTGATCAAATTAAACTAATGGGTCTGAAGATCATTTTGAGGCAAATCTGCTCATTTATCATGCCTTACTCCTCATTAACATACATTTTAACATTTTCTTGTGTTAATTTTTTTCAGTGAATGACTGAATATGTGTATCCATTAGATAATAAGAAAACAAAAATAGATTATTTAAAGCCACAGAAACCAAACCCATTGATGCTGAGTTAATTCTGATTCATCCTTTGGCGCTGTTGGCTAATACAATGGACTGAAAGGTCAGTTTGAACTACAAGGTCAATGGTTCAAGCACACCAGCTACTCCTTGGTTTATCCAGGGTCACTGTGAGTCGGAGCTGACTCGAAGGCACTTAACAAGAACAAAATCTTTAAAGAGCTGACAGTGACATATTTCTTCCGAAGAGCAGATGATGAGTTTGAACTGCTGGCATTTCAGTTTGCAGCTCATTGCTTAACCACATTGTAGCTTTAACCATCAGGGCTCTGATTTAAAACTAAGTAATGAAGGAGTCCTGGTGTGGCACTGTAGGATAAGCACTGGGCTGAAAGGTCATTTGAACCACAAGATCGGAGGTTCAAACTTACCAGCTGCTCCTCAGAAACCCTATACTTAACAACAACAACAACAATGAATAAGTCCATCATGATATTGTCAGTGCTCTACTGAGTCATACATTGATGGTGACCAATCACATCCAGCACATTTATTTGATTTCTGATCATCACTGTTTCTACCCAATGTACTTGAATCCCCAGGTTCTCCAAATGCTCAAATTATATACTTATAGAATAATTTCATTGATATTTTAGACAATCTGTTAACAGATTGTTAACTTAATATCATAGCCTTCTAGAACAACTTTGTGAACTTTTGAGGATAACTGTATGAGAAATGGAGTCCTGGTGTGTCACTGTGGGTTAATGTACCAGACTGCAAAGCTGTTTGAATTGCTAGGCTGGCAGTTCAAGCTCACCAGCTGCTCCTTGGAAACCCTATACAGGGTTGTTATGGGTCGGAATCGACTCAATGACACTTAACAACAACAACAGCAATGCCAGACATACTCAAATAGCCAATGAAGGCTTAGGCTTTTGTGTAATTATAATAAACAAGAGAGAATGTAGTGAAAGGAGAATTGGAAATCAGGGGCTGAAGTTTGAGTGAAGCATCTTAAAGTTTAGAAAGTAGAAGAAGAAAAAACCAGTAAAGAAGCAGAATTAAAGAACTATAATACTTTCTGAGTGATAACCAATGAATGCGTGTCATTACATACATTATCTCATTTCCTCCTTAAAGCAACCCTGATCTGATTTAAATGAGAAAGTTGGAAGATTAAATAATTTACCCAGATTACCCAGTAATTGGTAGAACTATGTTTCAGAACAAGATCTGTATAAAGCTCACACTTTCCCCTCCACATCCTCTTGTGGCCCTAATTTAGAGATTAAGAGACTCAGAAGACAGTGATACAATGAAAATTAAAGGAAGAGTTTCAACAAAATTTCTCTGCATTCATTGTACATGGCAGGAAGGACCAGCAAAATGAGATCTCAGATGAGAGCACTAGAATAGACAGATTCTACCATACAGAATAAGTGAAAACAGACTCTATAGAGTTGAGATGTGTGTCCTTCACAGTGGATTTGTGCCTTATGCTGTTGGGGTTGTGTTCTACTCATCTTTTCCTTGTATTCCTACGGTCTAGTACAAACATTTGCCAGAAGTAGACACCAGACTGTGATCTTCCTGTTGTTGTTGTTGTTAAGTGCCATCCAGTTGGTTCCAACCCATAACGACCCTGTATAGTGTTTCTGAGGAGCAGCTGGTGAGCTTGAAATACCGACCTCGTAGTTCAAATGGCTTTGCAGCCTGGCGCATTAACCCACAGCGCCACTCCAGGACTTTATGATCTTCCTAGTACATGTCTAATGCTGAATGAAAGTCAAAGAGGTCATGAAGTCATTTTCTTAAGGTTCTGATGGATGTTGAACAGCCAAAAGATAATGGGACTATGACAGACAATGCATAGAAGAACTGATAGCTTAAAGGTGGTGGCCAATGAAGGCAAGGAGGCATTATATGATTAAAAGTGAAGAAGGTTGATACATCATTGGGATCTGCCTCTAGAGACTCAGAAGATTGTGCCTCTAACCCTTTCACGACACTGACTTTTCTGATTGTGGCCAGTTTGAATCAGTAATGCCACCGAAACCAATTTTATATTAAATGGTGAGTCACAGAAATTTTGGCCCATCCTAAATTAATAAAATTTTAATATTTTTAAAGAATTAATTTTATAGAAATATACTATTGTTAGTTATCACAGAGTCATTTCTGACCAATTCTGGCAAATAGTTTTCAATGGATAAAAAAAAAGCATTTAATATCATTCAGTTCACATTTATGATTTACAAAATCAGTGAAAAATGAGCAAGGTACGTGAACAGGTAATCCATGGAAGAAGAAACCTAGCAAAATACAGCTGCTTAGTGAACACTTGTTAAATAAAATGTAGAAATCTAAAAGGACAAACAGAGTGTGTATGTGCTTCCGTCTATGTCGTACCTTGGAGCTTGTACTTTACCCTGGACATGGGAGGTATCTGCTCCTAAAGTGCTGTCCACATTGAAGCAACATTTATAAATATTGTAGATGATTTACTCAGCTAGACTTGAGCTGCTGGAGAAAGAAGATAGGTTCAGTAGTTCAGGTGAGAAAAAAATAATGGAACTATGATAGGAATAGAAATGATGAGAGAAAATGGGTAGATTTAAGAAAAATTAAAACATAAAACTGGCAAGACCTGATGATGGATTGGAATGTGGCACCCCAGTGGCACGTGGTTAAGCACTTGACTGTTAACAGAAAGGTTGATGGCTCAAATCCACTAGCTGCTGCGGAGAAAGATGTGGCAGTCAGCTTCCAAGATTTATAATTTGGAAACCCTATGAGGGCAGTTCAAGGAGCTCTGGTAGCATAGTGGTTATGAATTGGGCTGTGAACCGCAAGGTCAGCAGTTCAAAATTACCAGCTGTTCCATGGGAGAAAGATGAGGCTTTCTGCTTCCATAAAGATTTACAGCCTCGGAAACCCTGTACAGGGTCGCTGTGCGTTGGAATCGACTCCATGGCACATAACAAAAACAACAATGAGGGCAGTTCAACTATGAGTCAGAATGAACTTGATGGTAATGGATTAGCTATAGCAAGGAGTCTAGGAGAAATCCTGTTTTTCTGACCTACTTTGTGACTGTCTCATTAGTATAATGTTTAATAGGAAATAGCACAAAGGAAAGCACATGAATTATGACAAGTTTTTGAGTTTTTAAAGCTAGCTTTAAGAATGAATTCTACAATGTATTTTTATTTAAAGTAAAGCTTAATGGAGTTACCAAATTTGATATAAAATATTTAGTTGTATTTGTAATGCTATTCATTCACCAAGCTAAAATAACATATATAATAACATTTTGATAAATTCTAAAAATAGTTTGGAAAAGTAAATACTGATGTGGTGCTGTAGGTTAATGCACTGGATTGCAAAGTTGGTTTGAACTGCAAGGTTGTCAGTTCAAGTTCACCAGCTGCTCCTCAGAAACCCTATACAGAGTCTCTGTGGGGTGTAACTGACTTGATAGCACTAACAACAACAACAATCAAAACTAGAAGCAGCTCTGGTGGAGCTGTAGGATAAGCACTGGACTGCTAACCACAAGGTAGTCAGTTCAAACCCACTAGACACTCCCTGAGAGAAAGATGAGACTTTCTGTTCCTGTGAAAATGTACAGCCCCGGAAAACCAATTCAGGATTGTTAGGAGTCAGATCAATTTGATTGCAATTTGTTTTGTTTTTTAATCAAAACTAGAAATGGTAAAATATTTCCCTTAAACATGATTTAAAATATAGGTATTGTTCAAGTTCTATTGGACTTCTGGTGCAGCCTTGTGAATCTGCATGACTTCAAACCACAGATCGGCAGTTCAAACCCACCATCTACTCCTTGGAAA
>NW_006408519.1:10144309-10151315 GCF_000296735.1 Chrysochloris asiatica
GGAGCAGCTGGAGACTTTAGATCCAGAGAGGGAGAGCGACTGTGTGCTGAAGACCTGGGGGGTATGGGGGAAGGATTGTATGGAGGGGATTGTAATAATGGCAATGAGACGCTATACGATAGAATGAATGTAAAACTAATGTTCTCCCATGTAAACTATCACATAATTCACAATAAAACATTAAAAAAAAAAGTGTTATGTCAATCATAGAAGATGAAGAAACTCATTTCAGATCCATATTGTTTTTACATTAAAAAATCTCATACTCAATTCTTAAAAAAAATGGGAAAAGTATATAAAATATGTTGACGAACCCATTTAGTGACATGAAAATACATGCTGAAAAATGATCAGTGTCTTCTGCTTTGGCAGTGGTTCTTTTGTGGATTTGATAGGGAGGTAATTCATGTAAATTGTATTTGTTGGTGTTCAAACACCATTAGGTGTTAGGTGCTGTCCTGTTGGTTCCAACTCATGGTGACCCTATATAGGATTTCTGAGGCTTTAAATCTTTACAGGAGCAGAAACCTCATCTTTCTCTCTTGAGCAGCTGGTTAGTTTGAACTGCCAACCTTGTGGTTAACAGTCCAGGGCTTATTGTATAACACCTACAGTGCTCCATCCAAATAGTTTCAACTGAATAAAAGATAGAAAACAAAAGACACCAATATTTATAAATACAGTAATATGTTGCATTCCTAATATACCATTGTATCTAGTTTTAGATTTTTATGCAACACCTAAAACCTGAAATGGCTCAGAGTAAGGTATTGAATGTGGCTAACAAAGGATTGAATAAGATTATTAGGACTGAAAGGAAGCTCTGAAATGAAATGTCATTTGGAAAACAGCAAGTTGGTTTTGCTAGGAAGAAATAAAATTAGAAACACAAATGTTCAGTTAAACTCTTGCTTTTGAAAAATAATAAAAGGAGTCATTCTTTTCCATGTAAAATGTTATAGATATTAGGACTTCATTTCAAAAGCACACATGATAAAGTATGATACGGATTTTTATATGATTATATGAATATATCTTCTCTTGAGACTTTAATCTGTTTCTTTTTGCATTAAAAATTCAGATAGAGCAATCTAAAGTAACAAAGTATATCACAGGGGTTCTGGAACAGGTAAATGTCTTTTAGACCCAAGTTATCATACTATCTGTTCAAAAACACTAATTTGCCACTTTAAACAAGATCCAAAAGCCTCCTTTTCCTTTTAAAAGTAACATTTGTAAGCAAAAAAAGTAACAGGGCAGGGAGAATTTGTAGGTTAGCACTGTACAATAAACAGAATACACTTAAAAACTCAAAGCCTTTATGATCTTATTTTCCTGTATGACAAAAAAATATTATTCTCTAAAATACATTATCTTGCTTATAGAGAACATTTTATTTCTCACAATTCCTTTTTTTTTAAAAAACAAATAATTTTAGTTCTCAAAGAATGAAGATATTAGTAAGAAAGGAATTAAACAGAAACTAAAATCCTTTGAGTCTGAAGTGACACGTAGAATCTGAATTATGCAATAGGGAAAGGTGACCTCCTTAAATTACCCAGTGTTTTAAGTGTCATTGATATTCTTCCTCTTCTTACAGCACTAAACACATCTCTGATTTGCTATGGTATTTGCTAAATTCTTAGGATTATTTCGTTTCCCTTTAATCAAGTGAAGATTTACTACAAATTCAGTTTCTTCTTTGTCTTGAGTCAGTAACTAGTTTTTGTCTCTTTAAAGACCAGAGTCCTATTCTCCTGACATTTGCTTGTCTGGCAGTTTTGCAGTCAGTTTGATTTAGTTAGAAGGATGTTTAACATTGTGGCTGATTTGGATTGCATGAAATAAGATAGTCAGCTGGTGGAAGCCAACCCAGGCCACACATATTTAAGATTGAAAGACTGAACCTGTGTGGTACAGCTAGCTGTTTTGGAAGTTGCCAGACAGGAGCCCCACAGCCTACGTGCAGCAGACGGGGTGTGGTCTAAAATGGCCCAAGCTTTCCAAATTTCCTGGCTTTCCCCCTCTTTTTGGATTACACCAAAATAATTTCCTTCAGCAGTGAAGCATCTGGATAACTCTTATGGTTTCTCTTTCTTATGATTAACGAAGGAAGAAAAATTGATTTTGGGGAAACCAAACTATAGTTCCGTCCAAAGTTTGTGTTAAAGGTAAAGCTCAATAACACTGTGTGTAGTTCTACATTGAGAAAACACCAGGACGTAATTATCTTCAGAAAGTAGAAAGATTGGAATACGTTCAGAAAGATTCTGTCCATCTCTCCAATCATCTGAGCAAAGAATGAATTTTTCCATCTTTTTTTTTTTTTTGCTTCATTTCTTTAACACCTGTGAATTGTTATCATATGCCATCAAGTTGGTACCGAGTCATAGCGCCTCTATGCATAACAGAACGAAACACAGCCTGGTTCTAGGTCAACCTCACAATCATTGCTACACCCGAGCCCATTACTGCTGCTACTATACCTATTCATCTCATTGAGGGGTCTTCCTCTTTTTCTCTGACCCTCCATTTTACCAAACATGATATCCTTCTCCAGGGACTGGTACCTCCTGACAATATGTCCAAAGTATGAGAGATAAAGTGTGGCCATCATGGCTTCCAAGGAGTATTTTGGATGTACTTCTGTTTGTTCTTTTGACATTCCATGGTACTATTTTTATTCTCCTCAAACACCATAGCTTAAATGCATCAATTCTTCTGCATCAATTCCTTATCCACTGTCCAACTTTCACATATATGTGAAGTTATTGAAAACACCATGGCTTAGGTCTGGCATACCTTAGTCTTCAAACTGACATCTTTGCTCTTGAACACAGAGGTCTTGTGCAACAGATTTGCCTATTGTTTGATTTCTTTTTTTTTTTTTTCTTCTTCTTCAATTTTCAGTAATTTTGTTTATTCAGATCTCCACCCCGTGCTTTGATTGATGAAGCAGTTTGCAAGAGAGAACTTATTAACATAGTTATTGACATAGAACTCAGATCGATTAGCTGTTTTCATGGGAGCTTTTAGGCAGTGAGATGATGACTTTATTTTTAGATGAGGAATAAATAATAGAAATGCTAAGTTGCAATTACGAGCAACACTCAGATGCTAAGATATATGTAAATCGTATGCCAAGCTATATATATATGAATTCAAACAAAAGCAGCCATTACTCTGAGGAGTTGTGATGAATTGAACATCACCTACATGCAGTAGGTAGAGTTTGAATTTCACATCAGTTAATTTTGACCAAGATAATTCCATTTGCATCTTATTCCTACTCAAATACTTCAGGTACTTGACAGGCTATGTCTCTAGAGACATTTCTCCCTCTTCCTTTAAAACTGATTTTACTGCTATGAACAGGGTCAATTCTGTAGGGAGGAAAAAACGGAACCTCATTCACCTAAACTACAATCTCACTAATTCAGGCTAATTAGATGATAAAAACCTGAATAAACTAATGAATGTTATAGGATACTTGGGAAGACATAACTTTATTGCATTCAAAGTTGTATATCATTTAGACTACTACATGATAAATTTTGCCAAGAAGTTATCCCATTGGACGTGTTATAATAAATGAATACAATTCACCTGAAATTAGCATATTTATATGAGAAAAAATATTAATCGTGTGTTTCTTATTGCAGGTGCTACCACGATTTTAGGATAATTTTTTTAGTATGTATGGCTGTGTCACAGTTCATCAAATTGCTAACATTCCTGACCCTAGCTAGTGTCAAAAACTGATTCACCTTTTACAATTTCATCCTCAGTTGAGAATCACTGTTAGATTTTAAGTAACTGGAGGCAAAGCTTCCTTCACCAAAATATCCCCAGAATTAAATACATTGAAAACAGTAAATATCTGTTCAAGGGATTAATATTATACTTGAAAATTTGATTATTCTAGAACTTGATTTTCCTAAATTGTTGTTGTTAAGTGCTGTTGAGCTGTTTCCAACTTATAGCAATCTTGTATTGAGTTTCCAGGGAGTGACTGGTGAGTTTGAACTGCCAACCTTTCTGTTAGCATTCCAGTATTTATCTTATAGCACCACACCAGAACTCACAATTTTTGTGTTGTTATTGTTTTTGTTAAGTGTCATCGAGTTAGTTCCGACTCATAGCAACCCTGTACAGGGTTTCTGAGGAGTGACTGGTGAGTTTGAACTTGAATTTCAAATCCACCTATGGTAGAATGCTTATCCTGCAGTGCCACAGCAAGACTTAGGTTTTTTATATACATATATTTACAATTTTAAGGTCAAATTCAATAGTTAGAATTATTTTGTGTTTGTTTTCAATTGTGATGGTAATGCACATTCACTTAACAATAATACAGATCTGCATTATACTATTTGTATCTGCATTATACTATTTGACATTTCATCTCTACCTTGGCCCAAAAAACACCGTCTCTTTGAAGCCTAGATTTTTGTTATTGTTAAGTACCAACAAGTAGGTTCTGATAGGTGCACAAGAAATGGATAGTGGGTTTGAACTGGTGATCTTGTGATTAGCCTTCTACTGCTTATCTTACAGTGCCACATCAGGACTCCAAGCCTAGATTAATATTTAGTTGATAGCCTTGCAGGTATTCTTTGTACGATCCTATATCCTTTTTAGCACAGAGTTTTATATGCATATACCTCTATAACTTACTTTGTTTTAATTTAACAATATACCATGGATATTTTCAATATCAGAATTTCAGACATGTGTGTAATTACATAATACTCTATTGTATGCCTATTTTAAAATTAGTCAACTTCCGACTGATGGGCATTTTAATCAATAGATTAAATTCAGTGATATTTTAGTATCAGAAACTCTGAAGCCACAGAAAAATAAAATATTGAAAAAGTAATAATAAAGCATCCTCAAGCAGTACACTGATTTCAAAAGGGTGAACAAGTTGAATAAACTTGGAAGTCTGCTTTTATTACCATCATGTGTCAAAGAAAGGGTCTCGGCCTTAAATTTGACCCCAAGGAATCTGTCAGCATGAATGCACATTCACATCACCCTAAAATGTAGGGCTTGAAGGGTATAAAGTAATAAGCCACAGAGTAGAGTGTAAGAATTTAGATCTTCCATATCCAGAACTTGATGAACAAATTTTGGGCTTGAGTAATAGAGGTGAGTGGTTGTTTGATTTCTTGACTGCTGCTTCCATGAGTGTTGATGGATGATCCAAGTAAAATGAAGTCTTTGACAAGTTTAATCTTTTCTCCATTTATATGAATGTTGTTTATTGGTCCAGTGGTGAGGATTTTTGTTTTCTTTACATTAAGGTGTAACCCATACTGAAGGCTGTGGTCTTTGTTCTACACCAATATTTTAAGACATCTTTGCTTTCAGCAAACAAGGTTGTATCATCCGTATATAGCATATCATAGGTTGTTAATGAATCTTCCTCCAGTTCTGATGCCACCTTTTTCTTCATATAACCCATCTTCTTGAATTGTATGCTCAGACAACAGGTTGAATAAGTATGGTGAAAGAATACAACCCGGGCACACAACTTTCCTAATTTTAAACCATTCAGTGTTCCCTTGGAATGAGGGATATCATTGCTGATGTCTGATGGATCTTGCTGAAAGCAGAGAATATCAGAATGATGTTAAGTCTTCCTATCCAGGAGCATGGAACATTCTTCCATCTTTGTAAGTCTCTTTTGGTTTCTTGCAGTAGTGTTTTGTAGTTTTCTTTGTACAAGTCCTTTGTTTCTCTGGTTACATTTATTCCAAGATATTTCATCCTTTGGGTGGCTATTGTAAATGGTATTGCTTTCCTAATGTCCTTTTCAACACTGTCATTTTTGGTATAGAGGAATCCAACTGATTTTTGTATGTTAATCTTATACCCTGCCACTTTGCTGAATCTTCCAATGAGGTCTAGTAGGCTTTTCCTGAGTCTTTGGGGTTTTCTACATATAGGATCATATCGTCCTGCATGATGTTCTTAATGTCTTCCCACAACATTTCTTCCCACGGTTCTGTTGGTTGGTCTTCAGTCTTCAGTGTCTAATGCCTCAAATCTATTCTTCAGATGGTCTCTAAGTTATGGTCTGTTCCACAGTCTGCCCCTTGCCTGTTTTGTCTGATGATATGGAACTGTTCCTCTCTTTCCACAGATGTAGTCAATTTGACTTCTGTGTATTCCATCTGGTGAGGTCCATATGCATAGTCATCTTTTATGTTGTTTAAAAAAGGTATTTGCAGTGAAGAGGTCATTGGTCTTGCAAAATTCTCTCATGCAATCTCTAGCATAGTTTCTATCACCAAGGCCATATTTTCCAACTACTAATCCTTCCTCTTTGTTTCCATCCTTTGCATTCCAATCACCAGTAGTTATCAATACATCTTGATTGCATGTTTGATTAATTTCATACTGAAGAAGTTGGTAGAATCCTTCAAGTTAATCAATTTGGTGGTTGGTGTGTAAATTTGGATTATAGTGCTATTAACTGGTCTTCCTTGTAGGCATATGGATATTATCACAACAGCGTTGTACTTTAAGACACATCTTGATATGTTCTTTTTTGATGATGAACGTGACGCCAATCCTCTTCAAACTGTCAATCACAATATATTAAACTATGTTATTGTCAGATTCAAAATGGCCAACACCTGTCCATTTCAGCTCATTAATGCCTTTGATATTGATGTTTATGAGTTCCATTTCATTTTTTACAATATCTGATTTTCTGATTTATACGTCATACATTCCATGTTGTGATTTTTTAATGAATGTTTATAGCTGCTCTTATTCTTTTAGTTTTGCCCCATTAACAAATGAAGGTCTTGAAGGGTTTAATCTATTTGTACCATCATAGTCAACTCTACTTTAAGGAGGCAGCTCTTCCCCAGTCGTATATTGAGTGGCTTCCAACCTGAGGGACTCATCTTTCAGTACTATATCTGACAATATTCTGGTGCTATTCATCGTACTTCAATAGTCAATATTCTGGTGCTGACCATTTCCCACT
>NW_006408519.1:10153205-10154715 GCF_000296735.1 Chrysochloris asiatica
GTAGGCTGTCACATCTTTCTTCCTCGTTCATCTTAGTCTGGTAGTTCTATTGAAACCTATTCAGCATCACAGCAATACACAAGCCTCCACTGAGAGAAGTTGGTAGCTGTGAAGTGCATTGAATGGAATGGAACCTGGTTATCCTACATGGAAGGTGAGAACTCTACTACTGAGCTACCCCTGCTCCCTCATGAGCAATTTACTTTAAGAAACCATTTTTAAAGGCTATTAAATTCTTCAAGTGAGTATTTCACAACTTAGTTATTGTTGCATACGTTAGTCTCCTCTCCTCTCCCCACTTGTTATGATAAATATTACTGTAGTACATGTAGGAAAGTAGCTATTCACATATAGCTATTCACATATTCACATATGACTCAAAATGAAGTTGCTATTAATAGTGATTTAAGTCATATACAAGGGGGCCTCAAAAAGTTATAAGAACAAGGACAGTACTACTCCCCTACGGAGCAGAGAGATAGTGGAAAATTCTTTTTGATATTATATTATGAATCTGTTTGTTGAACTTACTAGTTGCAGTGGTTAGGCACAGTTTTAATTTCCTAGATGGTTAAAAGTGTCACATAAATGGTAATACGGTGCTCTGTCTTTAGAGAATACTAGTTGCAGTGGTTAGGCACATTTATGGTCTAAAACGTCACATAAATGGTAATATGGTGTGCTGTCTTTAGAAAAGTGTGGCAGAACTGGGTAATTTTTCCTCAATTCATCCTTCCTCCTTTCTCTGGTGATAGAATGCCAGGATTTCTACTTCACAAATCTACATACAAGGCAATATTTTCTGGCCTCCCTTATAACCTGATGTGTTTTGGCTACTGACATAGGAGTAATAATTTATGCTATTTCAGTGTCACTTCCTTAAAATAGGAAACTTAATTGCCTCCATTTCTTTTGCCATTTTGCCATTGATTGTGACTTGACAAGAATTGGAGCACTTGCTTTGAAACCAGAGATGGAAGCTGTGCCTTGTGAATGATAGGACGGTCCTGCCAATCTTACCGCTGGACTGTTTTGTGACAGAGATCAATTTATACTATTTTATATATAAGACAGAGGTGTTGTTGTTGTTATGATGTGCGGTGGAGTTGGTTCCAACTCATAGCGATCCTGTACAGGGTTTCCGAGGCTGTAAATCTTAATAGGAGGAGAAAGCCTCATCTTTGTTCCATGGAACAGCTGGTAGTTTCAAACTGCTGACTTTGTGGTTCACAGCCCGATTCATAACCACTACGCTACCAGAGCTCCTTAAGACAGAGTTAGGCTTACATTATTCATTGTATTATGTGCATAATTAATAACATTTATTTGTGGGGTAAGTTTCTTAAAGTAAATTAGCTTATACCTTGCCTAACTCAGAAAGAGTAATGATTAAAAGGTAGGGGATTCCAGGAAAAGGAATAAAAGCATTAAAACACATATACACAAATCAAGGTGAATTGTATTGTTGTTGTTGTTAAGTGCTCTTGAGTCTGTTCTGAACCACAGCAAC
>NW_006408519.1:10155645-10162539 GCF_000296735.1 Chrysochloris asiatica
TTTTTTTTTTCTCTTCTTTTTACTTCTGGTTGAGCCTACACCATTTTTGCAATGATTTTTGACCTATCATAATTTGGGGTTGCCTGTGTCTTTAGTCTCCCTTTCTAAGATTGGATAATCAAATGTAACATAATCTAGATTCTCCTCATTTTAATCTATCAACATAAAGTCTACTAACTGAAAGGCTGGATATTCCGAGTCCCCTCAGAAGAAAGACCCATGATCTACTCCTGAAAAAGAAGCTACTGAAAACCCTGTGGAGCACAATTCTATCCTGACACATACGGGGTCACCATAAATCCAAACTGACTGAACAGCAACTGGTTTTAAAGTCTATACACTCCAGCCATCTACACAAAATTAAAGGAGTAGGAACAACTTTTCCAAAATCAACTTCCTCAACTTATGGAGAGTGAGTGGGATGACTGGCTCTGGTGGTGAAACCGTGTGTCTTTCCAGCATTCAGAGAACACCGGGCAACTTCTCCTTCCAGATCCAAGCTAAATTAGATCCATGGCGCTGTGGGCTAATGCCTCAGACTGCAAAGTCATTTGAGCTGCAATGTCATCGGTAGATCAAGCTCACCAGCTGCTCCTTGGAAACCCTATACAGGGTCACTATGGGTCGGAATCAACTCCACGGCACTTAACAACAACAACAAGACTTCTTAGCAGATTACTTTTCCAGTTGTGCCACTATTTCTGAGAAATGCAGTCCCTAGAAGGAGATCCATTCCTATATTTTTAAGAATTTGTAGGTTAGTCGAACAGGTGCATATCTTTTTTCTTAGCCTCACTTTAATGAAAGAAAAGGTTGAAGCCCTTGCAATGATTTAAAAGCTGTACATACAGCAAGTGAAGGTGATTGTTTTGAAGAACTTGGTGTGACTAGGGGCTGGCACTGGAGGAGAAACACTGTAGGATAAGCTCTGGACTGCTAACTATAAGGTCTGCAGTTCAAACTCACCAGCCACGCCTTAGAAATCCAATACAGAACCAAATTGATGGCACTTAACAACAACAGAGAGTTGGGCTCAGATGTTTCAAACTGGTTCTTCCCTGGTTGGTCATGGCAGAGGATTCTCAAAGATGGTGGTGTCCTGCTAAAAAATGGTGGCCAACTATCCATTCTGAATATGAAGTACTCTTCACAGTCTTGCCTATAACCCAGTCTCCTGCATCAGGCTCCTGAAAGGGCTCAACACCTGTTCTGAGTCTCCCATTTAGGGCCTCTGACCACTTATTTTCTGTTTTGGTTACTGTGACAAATCACTCAAATTGTAAAAATTCAGGACTGCTCCTGCATTGCTTTGTTGGCTATGACAGAATCAGTTCAAAGTTCTGCATTAAAGGGCAAGTAGGAGTTGTCCTTGAGTTGGACATTTGTAACCCAGGGACTGCCGTAGTCATTTCTTCACACTGCACAGCTTTTTTGTCAAGTATTTGCTGAGTCAGAGCAATACCTACTTCCATAATTTATTTGCATCCTTGAATCTTGTGATGTGCCCTTCAAGAAGAACTAACTCCAGTGTCTTAGTTGAACTGTTGTGCATGTTATATAGCAGGATCACAACAGAGTGCCTGGTTATTTGTGGTCTTCCTACAAGAAATAGGATTTTTGTTTTTTAACTTTCATGAGCAAATGAAATGATATAACACATGTAACTAGAAAACACTCTTCCAGCTTCTAAGTTTTTTTCCTGTAGTTTAGTGTTAGCAGTTAAAGGCAAACAAGATTTACTAATTTTTCTTGTCACTTGTTTTTGTTTTAATATTCTAAGAAGAGAAAATAGAAAAACGTCCTAGCAAGCTAAGCCATTAACCTCAAAGGTGATATTCTGTGCTGTACCAGAAGAAAAACCACATAAAACGAGTGCTACTTTGGCCTGCTCCAATCATGTTCATTTGGTAATTTTACAATCTTTCTGCTCACCCATGTCATTTGTTAAATCACCATTATCCATCCATGAATTAATGTATCAAAAAGTCGAAGGATCTAAAAACCCCTGCTTACAGCAGATTCTTTTAGCATGCCTTTTTTGTTTTGTATGGATTTTCAGCAGACATATTTAATTAATAAAATGGAGTCATGGTAAATTCCATTTTTGTTTGAATAGAAAAAAGTCACCAAAACTCAAACAGATTTTTCTTCGATTCTCTTATTTGAAAGGGGCAGAGATAAAAACAAGTAAAACTGTTAACGGGGATTTTTTCTCTCTCTCTCTTAAATATCAACTTCTAAAGTAAGTACAATACTTTAGAAGTTGCTATCCCTAGGTAGCGTAGTGGTTACGAATCGGGCTGCGAACCTTAAGGTCAGCAGTTCGAAACTACCAGCCGCTCCGTGGGAGAAAGATGAGGCTTTCTACTCCCGTAAAGATTTACACCCTTGGAAACCCTGTACAGGGTCGCTATGGGTTGGAACCGACTCGACGGCACTTAACAACAACAACAATCCCTAGGTAAAAAATGCTGTCCAATGAAAACAGATATTTATATTTGTGATCCTGAAGTACTTGCAAATAATAAAATAATTTCCAAATCATTAAGGAAACATTGATCCATCAGCCAGTATTTGTTAATTATCTATAATGTTTCCAACAAGAATTGGACAAGTTGAGGCACAAGGAAGTTTCAAGAAACTGGTCAAGGTCACACAATTAGTAAGTGATGAAAGAAGGGATAGTAAGTATCAAAGCTGATAGTATCTTAACTTTCCTCAAAAATTTGAGACAAAAAAGATATGAGAATCTAAATGAGACAGACACAGATGAAAATCCTGGAATCCTGACCTTCAGAGGAAAAAGTGAGAGAAATAGATTGAGTGGTTGCTAGAAGGAGAAGCCGAACAAGGATAGTGAGAGAGGGAGACTGATGAACAACCAGCCAGACAGGACTTGATATCTTGAACTTTTGTGAGGCGCTTTGGTGACAGAAGGTGGCTGGCAGAGCAGATTCACACAGGAGATGGGAAAGGTGTGATTCTTTCTTTTTCTCCACACTCCCCTGGTGACCAGAGGTGTGGCCAGCTCCCAAGCTCATCACCCCCAGGGCAGACCCTGCTTTCCAGGCGTTTGGAACCTTGTAGTTATGAGCCACATCAGTGTGAGGTAGGGGTCCGCTGATTTAGTGCCTGAATTCAGCTGGGTTCAGCTTCAGACCTACAGGACCTGCAGAACCACTGGAACAGCATTAGTCTAGTAGAAATCCTCATACCTGTCACCCTGCTGCCAGCTTCCCTGTGGTCCTAATGGACACTGAAGCCAGCTCGGTTACAAGCCTCCAAGAATGACTTTTGGATTGAGTGCCTGAACATAGATAACACTTAGGCCTATAAGAACTCCATCTAGGACCAGGGGCTCTCTGTCACGTCCCTCCTGCACCCACCTCATGAGCTCCTTGGGTACAGGAGGAATGTAACAGAGTTCGGGCAGTTCTCCAGAGTTTTCTCCTCTCCAGGTCCAACAACTGTACTCTTATTTTTGTTTGTTGTTTTCCTTTAATTTTTTTGATGTACATTATTTCTCGTCCTTCTTCTCTTTCAATTGCTTTGAATTTTATCTTGTCTATCTCTGCTTTTGTTTTTCCTTCTTTTCTTCTGTTTCTCATTTCCTCTCTTTCTTCCCCCTTTTGATCTTCACCACTCTCTGCTCTCTTTTGTCATTTTGCATCTCACTGGTTTTTCTAAATGATTTTTAAAAAATTTCGTTTATTTTCTCTTCTTTAGTTCCATTTTCCTGCCCCTCTTTTCTCTTTTTAGTTACTATATTCTTTTTTTCTCTCTCTCATTGCTGCTTGTTTGAATTTATTTCTTCTCCTTTATTATTTTCTCTTTTCATTGTTGGCTTCATCTTTGTTTATTCTGTATTGTTTTCTTGTGTGAGTTTGGGGGGAGGGGGATTTCTCCTCTTTCCCACCTGTCAGGAGACAGGAACCATGCCCTTACAACCCAGCCACAACCATACCCTCTGCAGTTTCACTCACTAAGCAAGAGCTAATATCAGCTCTTATGACACCTGATCAACAATAGACAGCAGCCAACATCAAACAAATGCATTCTAAACTGAGGATCATGAATGGTGAATGGAGAATGGTATACATGTTTCCATTCTCTAATTATATCCAGAGGAAGCAGTTGGTGAGAGCTAAGAACACAACAACTTACAAGAATTGACTCAAGCCAAATAATAATAATAATAATAATAAAAACTCCACAATGTCCCAGAGACAACAGACAATTTTAACTCACATGAAGAAACAAGAGAGTATGCCTCAAATGAATGACCAAGATGTAGAGTCAGAAAACATTTCTAAGGAAGAAAAGCTGATGGAACTAAATGAAAAATAATACAAAAGAAGAAAATTTTGGTACCTTTAAAGGACTGCAAGGAAAGCAAGGAGAACACAGAAAGAGCCTAGAAGAATTCAGGAAAATGGTACAAGATCAAAGAGATACTATAAATACAAATTTTGAAAGACCACAAAACCTTTCATAAACAGATTTCAGAAATGGACAATACATTGAAAGGGCAGAGGAGTATAATTAAATCAATGGAAGCCTGAATTAGTGAGTTTAAAGATAAATCTTTCAATACTAGTATACTATAAAAACATTCAGAAAAAATAATGAAAAAACCTGAAGAAAGCTTATGAGACACCAGAAAGAGGAATAACTTATGTATAATCACAATTCCAGAATAAGAAGATACCAAAAAACATGGAGAAAATTGTTGAAGAGTTGTTGGAAGTAAACTTCTCTAACATCATGAAAGAAGAGAAGAAAAGCATACAAGAAGCTGAACAAATCCCAAACAGGATATACTTTAAAAGACAATCACTAAGACATACCATAACCAGACTTTCCAAAGCCAAAGACAAGGAAAGAATCCTGACAGCAGCTCAGGAAAAATAAAAGTTACCTACAAAGGAGAGACAATAAGACTAAGCTCTGATTTCTCAAAACTATGCAAGCAAGAAGGCATTGGGATGATACATAAAAAAAACTCTGAAAGAAAAATAATGCAAACCAAGAATTATATATGCAGCAAAGTTATCCCTTAAATATGAAGGTAAAATTGGTATATTACCTATTAAAGCAATAAAAGCAATTAAAGGAATTTGTAATAATCAGACCAACTTTACAAAAATACCAATGGGTGTTCTTTGGACTGATAATAAACAATTTTAATGACAACTTATGATTAATATACATGGCAACACCACCCAAAACTCAACCCAGATATGTTGTTGTTAGGTGCCATCAAGTTAGTACTGACTCAGCAACCTTATGCACAGTAGAATGAAACACTGTCCGGTTCTGGGCCAACCTCACTATTGTTGCCACGTTTGAGTCCATCAATGCTGCCACTTGGCCAATCCATCTTGTTGGGGGTCTTCCTCTTTTCCTCTGACCCTCCACCTTACCAAACACGATATGCTTCTCCAGCGACAGCTTCCTCCTGACAATATGTCCAAAGTATGAGAGACGGAGTTTGGCCATCCTGGCCTCCAAGGAGCACTCTGGCTGCACTTCTTCCAACACGGATCTGTTGGTTCTTTTGGCAGCCCGAGGTACTTTCAATATTCTCCTCCAACACCATAACTCAAAGGCATCAATTCTTCTATGGTCTTCCTTATTTACTGTCCAGCATTCAGATGCATATGAGGTTATTGAAAATACCATGACTTGGTTCAGGTGCACCTTAGTCTTCAATCTTTGCTCTTCAACACTTTAAAAAGGTCTTGTGCAGCGGATTTGCATAATGCAATACGTTGTTTGATTTCTTGACTGCTGCTGCCATGAGTGTTGATAGTTGATCCAAGAAGAATGAAGTCCTTGAAAACTTCAATTTTTTCTCCGTTGATAAGAATGTTGTTTTATTGGTCCAGAGGTGAGGATTTTTGTTTTCTTAGCATTGAGATGCAAACCATACTGAATGCTGTGCTCTATGATCTTCATCAGTAAATGTTTTAAGTTCTCTTCACTTTTAGCAAGCAAGGTTGTATCATCTGTGTATCGCAGGTTGTTAATGAGTCTTCCTCCAATCCTGATGCCACATTTTTCTTCATAGAACTCAGATTCTTGGATGATTTGCTCAGCAAACAGGTTGAATAAGTATGGTGAAAAAATACAACCTGTCACACACCTGTCTTAATTTTAAACTATTCAGTATTCCCATGTTCTGTTTGAACAACTGCTTCTTGGTCCATGTACATATAACTCATGAGCACAATTAAGTGTGCAGGAATACTCATACTTTGCAATGTTGTCCATAGCTTGTCATGATCCACACAATCAAAAGCCTTTGTGTAGTCAATAAAGCGCAGGTAAACATCTTTCTGATTTTCTCTGCTTTCAGCCAAGATCCATCGAACATCAGCAATGATATCCCTCATTGCACATCCTTTTCTGATTCCAAATTGAACCTCTGGAAGTTCTCTGTCAATGTATGCTTGCAGCCATTTCTGTAGTATCTTTAGTAAAACTTTACTCACATGGGATATCCAGGTATAGAAATATTTAAAGTAAAACAAAGCTATAAAACTGAAAATAGGGAATCAGAGATAACAATTTATAATGAAGTCAACTACAAAGCAAAAAGAAGGAATAGTGTAGATACAGATGTTCCAAATGCTGGGGAAGTCAAGTAGAGTTCAAGATAAAACAGACTGTTTTTGTTTTTTGTTTTTAAATTTAAGGTTTTTATTGTGGGTTGAGTGAAAGTTTACAGGGAATATCATCAGTTTTACATTCAACAAATTATATACCTTGTTTCATTACATTAATTATAATCCCCTCCATGTACCACCAGTTAACAGTTTTTCTCTCTATCCGCTTTAGCTTTTAAAAAACAAATAAACGAACAAAACCCACTCAGGCATATATAATAATTTA
>NW_006408519.1:10165240-10174595 GCF_000296735.1 Chrysochloris asiatica
TGGTTTTAATTGGAAACTGTCTCTTTAAATTTCGAGGAGATCTGTGCGCATGCGTAGTAGAGCCCTCCGAGGGTGAGGCTGGGTGTTCATGAGCTGAGTCACCTTATAGTCATCAGAATGGAGGTGTGCAGACAGCAAGGGATCAATGAATAGCTACCAAAAGAGAAGAATGTCCACACATTTATCTCTGTGGTTCTGCCAGGTGTCTGTGGCCACTCCGATACTTCCCCCGCTTGGTCTCACCTAAGATTGCGGCTCCTGGAGTAGCTGAGCATTCAGAACCAGAAAGCAATGAATTTCTTGCTTCTGCCACAGATTCCCCCAACTGTAAGTCTTCTAACCTTCTAAATATTCCTTTATATGTGGTTCAGAGTTCTAGGACCATCCCCTGAACCTGCTTGGCCGGGTATTCTGTGTTGTTGTTGGCAGAGCTCCTTTACTGCACTTCCACCCGATCCACCATCTTGTTTGTTCCTCCAAAACAGACTTTTAACTGGAGGAAAATTAGTTTATTCTATGCTAACCTCAAAGAAAATTAATACACCGTCACATAAAAATGTAAAAGAGACTCATCAGAAGGATTAAGTAACACAACAGAAATGAAATCCACAAACATAATGAACTCAGCACAGTAAGTTATGTGCAACAACGAAACCAGTGGATGAACCTGGAGGACATTTTACTGAGTGAAATTAGTTCATCACAAAAGGACAAATATTGTATGAAACCTTTGTTGTGAAATGTTAAGAAAAGGTTTTCTTGATCGGTAGAGCAATGGTGAAGCCCTTGGCTGATAAATGGGAGGTCAGGAACTCAACATCCAGCAGTTACTCCGTGGGAGAATGATGATGTAGCAATATGCACTGTAAAGTCTTAGAACCCTTAGAACCCTTAGAACCTCCCCTCCTAGCACCTCCCAGTCTCTAGTTCTACTCCGTCGTATAGGGTTGCTGTGGGTCGGAATCCAGTCTAAGGCAATGGATATAGATGAGACCTGAGTTAGGTGCTGATAATGAAATAGAATTTTCATGCGTAGTGGTTGTTGTTGTTATGTGCTGTGGAGTTTGTTCTGACTCATAGCCACCCTGTACAGGGTTTCCGAGGCTATAAACCTTTCCGGGAGCAGAAAGCCTCATTTTTCTCCTCCCGAAGAGCTGGTAGTTTCAAACTGCTGACCTTGCGGTCCTCAGGCTGATTCATAACCACTATGCTGTAGAGTGGAGAGAAAATGCAAATCTATTGTGGTGATGCTTTTATTGCCATCGAGTCAGTTCTGACAGATAGTGACCCTGTATAGGGTTTCTGAGGCTATATATCTACGAAAGCAGAAACACTCATCTGTCTCCCTTGGAATGTCTGGTGGCCTTGAATTGCTGACCTAATGGTTCACAGTCCAGTGCTTATCCTGCACTCACTGTGCTCCCTGTGGAGGCAAACCCAGAGCAAAATAATGTAGAGAAAAAGGAGAGGAATGAAGTTCATGGTATTTTCAATTTACATATATTTAACTTTATTCTACTTATTCCAATTTTGTAGCCAGCCCATCCATCCTCCAAAAGAAACCCACTGCTGTAGAGTTGATTTCAACTCATAGTGACCTTAGAAAACAGTGTAGGCATGCCCTATAGGGTAGCATAGTGCTTACAAGTTGGGCTGCTAACCTCAAGGTCAGCAGGTCATTCTGCAGGAAAAAGATGAGGCTTTCTGCTCCTGTAAAGATGTACAGCCCCAGAAACCCTATGCAGGGTCACTATGAGTTGGAACCCACTCCACAGCATATAACCAACAAAACCTTAACAGAAGCAGATTGCCACATCTTCCTTGAAGAGAGTGACTTGTGTGTTGAAATTGTTGACTTTTTTTTTTTTAAGGTTACACTATAATTTATTGAGAACCTCCCCTCCTAGCACCTCCCAGTCTCTAGGTCACTTTTTCTGCTTGTAGATCTTGTGTGCTAGCCCCAGGTAGATGGCTGGGGGCAGGGGAGCAGCGTACTGCTCATTGAAACTTTTAAGGGTGCTGAAACTGTCTTCCTTGTATGCTGAACACAGTAGGTAGCTCCTCGTACATTGCCTTCACTCAAGCCACCTTCTCGGTTTCCTTCTGCCCGTAATTCTCCTGCAAGACCTGGTGCTGTTCTGGAGAGGCCTGTTGCAGACACTGAACCACCAGCCAGCTGCATTTATTGTCCTGGATGTCAGTGCCAACCTTGCCCATCACACTGGGGTCATCAAAGATGTTAAGGTAATCATCCTGAATCTGAAAGAACTCGCACATCTCCAGCAGGATCTTTTTGGCATTGGCATGCTCCTTCTCCCCATCAATTCCCTCCATATACATTGCACCAGCCACGGGAAGGTAAAAAGAGTAGGAAAGCTGTCTTGTACTTGACAATATATTTATACTTCTTTTCAGTGAATCTGCCAAGACCCACGTTGCCCTGGGGGCAGTGATAAGGTCCCGGAGTTGTCCAATCTCAGTCTGATAGATACTCTGCAAGAAGAGCTCGATCAGATTCAGATAATAGGGCTGCTCCCGGCAGTAGAGCTTCAGCAGGTGGTAGATACATGCTTCCAGCAGCATGGAGTCATTGATGGCATCCAAACCTATGCCTGGCTTCTGATACCAGCAGGGCTGCCCCTGTCAGGTAAGGGATGCATCCATAATGTCGTCTAATACCAGGAAAAAAAGCTTGGAGCAGCTCAACACACCAGCCCACGGTCAGGGCTTGCTGAAGACCATCAACATCCTGCTTCCTTGGCCCCACCAGCTCCTGGAACGCAGCCAGTACCATCAAACCTCGGTTGTACTTGCCCCCAAGGACATTGTACTCTAGGACCTTCCGGAGCCGGACAATAGCGTCCTGTCTCCAAGTGCCCCATCTCATCCTCAGTCAGCACCTTGAGAATCTGGGGAAAGTGCTGGATGAAATCCTGCTTTTCTTGGGCATAAGTATTTGATTTCTGGTTTCCATTCATTTTGTTGGTGGAGCAAAGTGCTCTGTTTCTGGATGCTAGAACTTGCTTGAAACTGTTGACCTTTTGTTTAACAGTTTTTCAAGTGCTACATCACCAGGGCTCCTTGAAGAACCCTATTTCCAACCAGTATAGACAAAGAGTCTTTCATGAATGTGTATGTTAGACATTTCTAGCACTCTAAGATCAATACTGGACTGTGAACCACAAGGCTGGCAGTTCAAACCTACCAGTTGATCCTCAGAAACCCTATACAGGGTCACTATGAGTCAGAATCGACTTGAGCACTTAACAACAACAAATATTACATGTCTAGAATTGGAGGATACTTAAAAAATCTTCTGAGAATTGGGGCACAGTGAGGGCTTGTAATTCTTAAAAGGTTACTGAATTACCCTATTGCCTATCTGTGATCCTATACATTGTCTCCACTACCACACTGCTCTTGGTGTGGTACTGTGGGCTAATGTACTGGACTGAAAAGTCAGTTTGAACCACAAGGTCAGCGGTTCAAGCTCACCAGCCACTCCTTGGAAACCCTATACAGGGTCGCTATGGGTTGGAACTGAGTTGACAGCACTTAAAACAACAACCACAATAACAACAACACTGCTCTGGAAAGGTGGGGCAAGGATAATGGGAGTGGGTGGAGAGAGAGTTTAGAGTACTGGATATTCTCAAACTGTCTTCTATCCGAGTACTAAGCAGACCCAATTCTGCTTAGTTTCCCAGATAGCAGGGCTGTCCGAGGGAAAGGAAAAGCAAAGTACATGATGTTTCTTTAAAGGTGCACATGTGGACCTGAGTTTCCTTTCTTGGCTGGTAGAAGGCGCCTTTATCACGGTACAAAGGAATTTTCTTGATACTGTGGGGATTTATTGGTGCAAATTCTAATGTGCCACGGAGGAACTTTTCCTCTCTACAGAGTCATGCCTGATGGGTGATCAAGCAAATACACAATCGGCTTCTGACCTATGATGTGCAGAACCTGAAAAGTAAGGAGTTTGAAGATTGAAAGGAGAGAGAGCAAGAGTAAAGGAGCAGGGAAAAGGTTTGTTGTTTCTACCACAACCTTGCTCATATTATGCAGGTCACTTTGCTAAAATAAAACAGAAAGCCAAGATAACAGTCCATAATTCACAGATGTTAGCTTTTGGCTGGGAGATGAGAACTACTATTTTACCAGACAGGTAGGTTATGAGGCATCGAAGGAACATTTAAAGAACTGTCTGATTCTCAGAGAATTCTTGGAGGGTCATTCAGTGGATGTTCTGAACATCTGTTTGGGAGCTCTTTAAAAATAAGAGAGATCAATTTTTATCTTCTTTGATATATTTTCATGTAGTTATGTCTACAAAGAGTAGGACATTGTGCTTGGTAAAGTAGAGGGTCAGCAAAAAGTAAGAAGACCCCCAACAAGATAGAATGACACAGTGGCAGCAGAAATGGACTCAAGCGTAACAACACTTGTGAGGATGGTGTAGGACTGGGCAGTGCCTCGTTCTCTTGTACACAGGGTCGCTCTGAGTTGGAACTGACATAATTAACCAGCAACAACATGTCTATAAGTGGAAGAGAGAGCTGGATTTTACTCTAGTATTACAAATCTATGATTACATTCAAGTCATTTAGCTCAAAGAATATATCTAGAATCTATAGCTATATATCAGAGAATATATAAAGAATAATATCTGGCTTTCAGATATTAAGAAGCATTTAGCAGCGTCATATTAGAAAAGCTTTGTTGTTGTCAAGGTGAAATGACATAAAAATGAATATAGTTAGAAAATTAGAGACCTTGGACAAAAGTTTAAGAAAGACTTCCTGAAAGTTTTTATTAACTGAAAAAATTCATGCCTAACTAAATCTTGTCTTGTTCCAGTATAAAGGGGTGCCTTGAGTAATTCTGTATTTACACTACCATATAATGAAAAAAAAATCAGTCCGGGAGAGAGGTATCCTTTTTTGGTGCCTTTGCCTTGCTTTTGTATTGTGGACATGCATCCCTAAATAGATAATTATTCTTCAGGAAACCAGGGTCTCCTGCTGGTATGGTAATTACAATTGCAATGTTTATGGGAATTTTACATTCTGTAATTGTCTATTGCAAATGAGTGCAGAGCAGAACTTTCAAGCAGATAGGAAATTATTATCCATACCTCCTTCTCATATGTACCTTTCTGGCACCGTTCATTAAATAGACACCCACTATGTGTCAAGTATAGTTCTAGGCACTGGAAATATAATGAGAATATGATGGGCAAGGTTCTTGTCATTAAATAATCATTGTCTGACTCCCACTCCCAAGCTCTTCAGAGGCTATCATATTCAGTGCTCATTAAATATGATATAATAGTTCTTTTGTATAAAGCTAGATTATTAACAAAATTATTGTAACACAATACAAAATTTTAAAATTGGGAAGGATCTGTGAAATGTTTGCCTTCAAGGCAAGAATCCATTAAAAAAATTACTGGTAGCTCTAGATTAATCAGATTTTCCAATTTATTCATAATGTGGTAAAATAGAATATACTTTCATAGATCTGCAACAGATCTATGGTAAGGGAGGCATGCAACAAGAAACCAATTTCAAATTTTATTTCTGAATTCTAAACAAGTTTTTTGTCATAACGCTGGAAAACCAGCACCCTGAATTTTTAGAATTATCATTAGGCAGTTCTGGCCTAATTTATGTTAAGAGGTTTTGGCTTGTTTATGTACCCTGGAATTTGCCAAAATTAGTAATGTGATACTCCATATTTAGCAAACCTATAGAGCAATAACTAAGGACGCATGCCTGTTGAGGAGTGCTGTTCGTTTCAATTCTTTTTTTGTGTGTGTGGCATTCATGAAATGCAGGGGTTTCCAACTCAAATTCTTCAATATTAGGCAGCAACTTGTACTCTGAACCAAACCAGATGGGGATCGGCTCTATTCCCATTACCAACTCAATACAGCGATGGTTACCAGATCTTGTTTGCAACGTTAACATTTGGAACAGATTAACAGCAGTTAGGCTGAAATGAGAAACCTCCATTTTACTAAAATGTTCTGAACATATCATGCTGTAAAATCAGAAAGAATAGTAAGAAAAATTATGGGGGAAAGAGTTCACTGTCTACCTCAGTTTCTCCCTGTAGGACATATTATTTCCCTTTCCTGAGTGCCTTTGTCAAAGGAATTTTAATGTGGGGTATTGTGGGGATTAGGGTCTATTAACCTATCAGCCTCCTGAGGTGCCTCATTTCACAAGCTGTTGTTAAATTTATCTCACTCTATCCATGATTAGTCTAGGCCTTGGACAAACAAGGAAGACTGTTAGCACTTTGTGAGGCATACTTTGCAAGAAGATTACACACACAGACCCACAGAAAATATAAAAGTTCAGAGGTTCACACAACCACTGGAATGCATGATGGGGAAACATTTGGATGACCTAGGATTGGTGTTTAAATTTGGACTGTATTTGGCTGACCGTTTTGCTTTGGCTGAAAATGCCTTGTGCACTTATTTTTCATAGGTGATTTTTTTGTTTCAGGAATATATTGGTGAAAACCATTCTTAGGGTTTTATGTTGTTATTAAGTGCTGTCGAGTCAGTTCCCACTCCTAGTGACCCTGTATAGAGTTTTCTAGGAGTGGCTGGTGAGCTTGAACCACCAACCTTGCAGTTCAAACTGACTTTGCAGTCTGACGCATTAGCTCACAGTGCCACAGGGGAATCTATGTGTGACCTTTACCTCCAATTTTGTGTACAGGTGGAACCAAATTAAAGGAAAGTCTGAGACCAATAAGTCTTAGCAGAATTATCAAGACAAAATATTGAAAGAGATACAACTGAGTTCATCCCTCATCTCGCAGTATATAAAAACTGATGGACTGAGAGATTAGAGAATTTCCCCAAAGACACACAATTAGAGTTGAGTGGTAGATGTGATGAAGAAAGCATGCAAATGTTATTCGTGCATTAATATATTCCTTTGACCATGGCCCAGAGACATAGACAAAAGGTTGTTGTTGTCGTTAGGTGTCATTGAGTCGGTACCAACTCATAGTGACCTTATGCACAGCAGAACGAAACACTGCCCGATCCTGGGCCATCCTCAGTATTGTTGCCACGCTTGAGTTCATCGATGCTGCCACTTTCCTCCATTTTTTAACACCCACATAAGTAGGCCCTTCTCTTGCTCCTGTGATAAGCTGAACACCCAGCAAGAGGAATCCTTTTGGACTGAGGCCAAAGCCTTTGTTCATTTGTGTTTATTCGCCAGAAAAGACCTTGTTTCAGGGTTGATTGAAAAACCTGTTTCTTAATGTGATTATTGCTGTTGTTGTTAAGTGCCGTTGAGTTGGTTCCAATTCATAGCAACCCTGTATAGGGTTTCCCAGGAGGGGTGGGTGAGTTTGAATTGCCGACCTTGCAGTTCACACCGACCTTGAGGTTGAGTGCTTATCTTACAGCACCACATCAGGAATCTTTTGTGTGATGGTGGTGGTACGCGTGGAGTTGGTTCTGACTCTTAGTGACCTTGCATAGGGTTTCTGAAGCTATAAATCTTTATGGAAACAGAAAGTCTCATCTTTCATCTGCTGAACAGCTAGTAGCTTTGAACTGCTGACCTTGAGGTTAGCAGCCCGACTCATAACCACTATGTTACCAGAGCTCCTCCTTTGTGTGATAGGAAATACAAAATCCTCTTTAGGAATGGGATTTTTGAACCTCTTGCACTATACAGAGTCAGGGAGGATGAAACAGGATAATGATGAGTCTATCACAATTGCTTGAGCTGAATCTTGGGGTGTAGTTGTTAGGAATGTGAAGTGGAATCAAGAGAGATGTGGGGTGGGTGACAGGAGATGAGAGAGACAGATATTCAGGGAATAAGCTTTGTAGATCACAAGAAGAGGAAGGAAACTGTTTTTGTGTGTGGAGAATGAAACAATAGGATTTGTATTTTAAAACTGTAAGGCTGCATCTAGAAGGATTATTGTAAGCTAAGTGCAGCTCTGGTAGCATAGTGGTTATGAGTTGGGCTGTGAACCTTAAGGTCAGCAGTTCGAAACTACCAGCTGTTCCGCAGGGGAAAGATGAGGCATTCTGCTCCCAGTAAAGATTTACAGCCTCGGAAACCCTGTACAGGGTCACTATGAGTCCATTCCAACTCTACGGCACACCATCACCACCACCAAGTGCAGATCAAGACCAGTTAGGAGGTTATTGCAATAGACCAAGAGGATGATAACTTTCACTAGCTTAGTCCTTCAGTCTGAATTCTATCCATATTTATCACTCTATACCTGATTTTTACAAAAAAAGGTTAAACCATACAACTATATGCTGCTTAAACTCTTTGATTTTTTTTAAAGCCCAACAATCTAGCACGAGCATCTTTTTTCCATCTAATATTCTTCTGCATTAATGTTTAATGACTGTATAGTGTTCCTTCATGTTGGGAATATTAGAGTTTGCTGAACTATTTCCTATTAATTCTGAATTTTCTAATTTTTAAGAGACACCAGGGAAATGGCTACCCTTTGTTCATATTCTTGAATATTTCATTAGGATAAATTCCTAGAGGTAGAATTGTTGGGTAATCGAAGAGTAATTGAAGCCTTAAATTTTGCAGAGTATTACCAAATTGTGCACTGTAGCAATTCAAATTCCTTTTGCAATACCCAAGCTACTGTATGCAATTTAATTTGTAGGCAACATATTCACACTGCGAATGCTTAGTTTCTCCCCATATTTGATGGGTTAAATAACTCACCACTTAGCTATTTTGTTCCAAACATTAAAATTTGAATTAGACAGGACTTGTGAAATTTGAATCAATAATTCATTTTTTAAATAACTGATAAAAACCAACTACCATTCCAACTTATAACAACTCTATGGTGGCGGTGGTGGGGGTGAGGGAGTGCTGTGGAGTCAGTTCCTACTCTTAGTGATTCTGTATAGGGTTTCTGAGACTGTAAATCTTTACAGGAGCAGAAAACCTCATCTTTCTCCCATGGAGCAACTGGTAGATTCAAACTGTTGACCTTTCAGTTAGTAGCTCAGTTCATAATCCACTACACTACCAGAGCAACTCTATAGGGCAGTAAAACTGTCCAAGAGAGTTTCCAAACCTATAATCTTTCAAAAGCAGATGGCCACATCTTTCTCTCACAGAGAAGCTGGTGGGTTTGAACAGCCGACCTTTGGGTTGTTGTTATTTTCTTGTTAAGTGCCATTGAGTAGTTCCGACTCATAGTGACCCTATATAGAGTTTCCAAGGAACAGATGGTGATTTGAACTGCTGACCTTGCAGTTCAAACAGGTTTTGTAGTCCAATCCTTATCCTATAGCGCCACACCAGGACTCACTGGTTGTTGTTGT
>NW_006408519.1:10175286-10185317 GCF_000296735.1 Chrysochloris asiatica
TTAAGTGCTGTTGAGTTGGTTCTGACCCATAGCAACCCTGTATGGGGTTTTCAAAGAGTAGCTGATGGATTTGAACTGCCGAATTGTAGTTACTTATGGGAATTAGTTGCAATAATTAACCAATTATGATACTACCTTCTGTATGAAACGTTATAGAAGGTAGTATTATAATTAGTTAATTGTTAAAACTAATTCCACAAAGTAACTACCACTTCACAGTAGCCTCAAACATGAACATATTCCCATTTGTTTCAGAAACCAAGAAATCATGGTGAAGCTAAATGAAGTGAAAAACAAAACACAAATGACATATTTATTCTGAAATTTTTTCTCATCCTTGTTGTATTTATGAGAATTGTCCTGGGTCTAGAGTGTACTGACTACCAAAGAATTCTTAGTTTTACCAAAGAATTCTGTGTTTTTAGTGAGATGCTCATTATGACAGGCCTGAGACCCTCTTGTTTGTGTTGAATACAATTTATTATTAAATATTTACAGCCTACAAATTACTTTTCAATATAAAAATACCTAACTAATTATTCCTTTTAAAATTTCAAATACTATGCTGCCCAATACTAGGATTATAGTAAAACCAATGAAGCAACCAATGAAAGAAATAAAAACCAAAGCGTCTGCCAACTAGTCAATTCTGACTCATAGAGACCTTATATGACGTTTCTGAGACTAAATCTTTATGGAGCAGACAGACTCGTCTTTCTCCCACAGAGTGGCTGAGGTGTTTGAATCACTGACTTTGTGGTTAGCAGTCTGTTGACCTTGTGGTTAGTAGTACAATGCCGGACGCACAGCAACCACCAGAGCTCCTTTGGTATATAGTAGATGCTCAGTAGAGTACTGATGTATTGTTATAGTATAAGTATTGGACTGATTAATGTAAAGTCAGCAGCTCATATCCACCAACGGCTCTAAGAAACTATACAGAGTCAATAAGAGTCAGAACCTCCTCAAAGTTACACAACACAACAGGTGATCAGTAATGCTTGATTACTTTATTGCCCTTGAAAACAGAAGTTAATACGTCTCTCATTATGAATCAGTACTACTGTTAAAATTAATAAGTGTGTATCAAAGCACTCTGTTGGTGTTAGAAAAACATGTAATCAAAATGGCTGTGGGTAACTTCAACTTTACTGACATTCTTGGTATTGACAGCAACTCATTACACCTAAGTAACGTCCAAGCTTTAAGAAACCCACTACAGAGTATTTAAACTCAAAAACAGAGAAATCCAATTCTACTCCAGACTTACATTTTAACAACTAACCTCTTTTCTCAAATAGTAAAACAGACAAACAAACAAAAATTTTGTCCCACAGTCAACAAAATTATAACCTAGTGAGACCCTATCCAAACTTTCAAACAGAAGGTTTGGTTCCTTGGTTTTCCTAGATACCCATTTACCAGTTCTCGCTTCCCCTCTCTGTTATTTAACTTGTAGACTAGTACAGCCAGCCTCTCTGGTGTCTCATTAGGCAACTTTTTTTTCTCTGTTAAATCACTTTCAACCAACACCTCAGATGAAGAGTTTAAGGTGTTCTATTTTCTGGAGTAATTGCATTTTTCAGAGAGACTTTTGAAAAGAAAAACCTTTTATAGCTCAAAGTAACAATGCACAATGGAGGGAATTTTAGGTGGTGACCACTTGGTGCCATTTGTAGAATTGTTTTAAAGGTGTATGCATGGAAAAGTACTTTTCCAGCATCTCTCAAATCACACCTGAGAAGTTGATGCCAACTGGATTGAAATGTCTCTGGGAATTATGCCACTTCCTTCTCCTTTGAATTAAGAACAAGCTGAATTCTTTCTATAATCTTCTTTCTACTTGTACTATTCTCCCCAGACTTGATGACTCAATGGCCAAATCCAATGGATACTTTCCAGTCCTCATCCAAATGGACACTACTTTGATAACATGTTTCTCTTTTGAAACTATTTCTGGTTTCAACAAATCGTTTTCCTGGTTTCCTTTATACACTCCAAATATTTTCCCACTAGCTTTCTTTCTTTCACCTATATATGAATGTTAGTATTTTCCATGTGTAAGCAAGTCCATTCCCTTCTTGCTCTAGAGTTTCCCCTAGGGTGATTTCTTTCCATCTTTTATCTTCAGCTATTATATCAATATCTAGTGATGCCAGCCTGTCTACCCTCTGGAGCTTCAGAAATTCTTCTGGACATTGCCTTCTGTATCTTTTTATTATATAAATGAAACAAGTTCACATTAAACACATTATCTCAAAGTCCATCTCTTACATTTTCTATCTCAATTAATGACAGCAGCATTCATCGAACTGCTCCCACTCCAAATCTACTAGATAATTCCTATTTATTTTTTATACATCCAGATGAGTCCTAGGTTCTTCTGTTGATTCTTTTAAATGAATTCAGCAACTTCTCTTAATCCTCATTGCTCCTGCTTTAGTTTAGATCTTTACTTCCTTTTGCCTGTCTTATTATAAAAGCCTACTAACTATAAACAACACGTCTCCATTGTTTTCCTTCAATAGGACACCCCATCCTCACTTATTGACATGATTAAGGTCCAAAGAATCGGTTAATACGTGAAAATTAGTAATATATAAAATGGAGGATGATCATTTTTCCATTATGACAAAATGAAAGATGACTACATCATTGTACAACTGCCAAACCACTGAGGATGATGGCTAAGCTAAGTTAAAAGTTAACTTTAATCATCACAGCCAGCATACCTCTTACCTCACACATCCATGGTTCACTAATGTCAGATATATGTCGTTAATGTGAAAAATAGTTCTAATAGTAGATTATTTTATTATTGCTGTGAGTGTGAAATAACAAGATCATGAATAAGTGAGGAGTAGATATAATGCTTTTGCCCAATTAAGAATTATTTGCCTCTTGGTTGAAAGTGGTTGGTTGAAAGTGATTTAACAGAGAAAAAAATTTTGATGGCTCCTCACGTCTATAAAACAAAACAAATCTTTTTTTAATCATCCATTTATTTGTTCAATTAATGTAATTGAAAATCTACCATGAGGCTTGCATTGGATAAATATTGGTGAACAGACCAATATTTTCAGTTTCTGCTCTACTCAACAATAATCCGATTCCAACATACTTCTAAGACTTTCTTTCCTCCCAAACCTAACCTACCATCCACCCGCAAAGCCTCCTACTGCCTCATTGTTTATAAAGTAGTCTGTACTCCAGCTACTCACATATATTATATATTAAACATGGCATTATATTCTGCCAACCTTGGGGACTCTTGTTTGTTGGCAGACATGAATATCTTGCATTTTCTATACCTTTTGTGGACAGAGACAATGACTGCCTTTGCTTTGGTTATCCTTTCATGGATGTTTGCATGGTGATCATCCTTGGAAGATGTAATGTCTCCTTCTGGAGCAAAGTGCAAGCATATTGACTGCACATTATTAAAAGATTACATTCACTAAGCTCAGGTTTTATCCCCTGCAATGCAACCCCACTGTGTGTGCGGTTGCCATCTGACCCTCTTTGTATCCATCATCTTTGGGAATTCCAGCTAAGAGAACCACTGCATGAAACTGCTGATATTCTGGCCATCACCATTACTGAATATAATAAAGTCCTTTGTCTTTGACCTAGGAATCTCAAATTTTCTGCCAGCATCCATGAAACTGTTACAAGCTAACTTGTTAGCTTATAAATATAGTAGACTCTTAAACCTTTCACAGTTCTTAAAACTGTTCATCTTTCCAGATTCAGCTCAATTGTATCCTCTATGATGAAGCTATTGCTGACCCTTGCAGGCAAAATTATTCTTGTGGATCTGTGATCTTACAGTGCATTGTTCTATATAATAATGGACACATTGTGTTGTGATTGTCTCTTTACAAGTCTCTCTCTCTGCTCAATGAATAGTCCTTTAGAATCAGATGCCAGGATCCAGCTCTTTATGTTTTGAATGCACTTAAATAGATTCAATAAACATTGATGAATAAATGAATGTAATTCTTCTTCTTTTTCTGATTTTTGCCTGCTTTACCTTGTCTTCTTTCTAATATCTGAGGTGTTGGGGAGCTCAATTAAAATTTTCTTCCACATGCTTTATCACTGTCTCTCTTCTTTTTTCATTGTACAACCATTAGAATAGGTGGCTTCCTCTAGTCCAATCAGGGATTTCCCACCATGGATATTTGAGTTGCTTTCCAATTTTTGTTGGAAGGTGCAAATTCCATGAATACAGAAATATCTTATTATTGAACATCCTTGCTACCAACATTTTATATGAAAGTGATTTCTCTTACTGCGTAAGAGAAATCCTGTACCTACATGAAATTATCCTGTTAACATGTTTGTTGTTGTTGTTAAGTGTCGCTGAGTAGGTTCCAACTCACAACCCACAGTACCACAGCAGGACTCCATGTCTGCAGTGTTCTTTGTAACCAACAGCTCACCATTGATTGACTGCATAAATAGGTTCTTGACTCGGATCTGGGATCAGCCTGTTTTAGTTGATGATGTCGATAACTATTCTTTGAGTTCCTCACCACACAGGCTTCTATAATGAGGGCCACATATTTTTCCTAATGCCAGTTATTATCTAATTATCTTTTAGAATGGACCGTTTTTTTTTTTTTAAAAGCAAGAAAACCATTTTTATCCCAGTTTATAAACTCAGATTTTTAGACCCCACTGACCAGAGCTAACCACATGGCCCCACAAAATCACAATGGCTTAGAATACTGGTAGTGGTGAGCATTACCAAGAACACAGAACTATGTTTATCTGAGTTTTGAAGAGAATTGAATTATGTGAAAGAACATCAAGTTTGAGAGGAAACTAACATTTATTGAGCACCTACTTCTGTAGTTTCCAAACTTTTTTGATTCGCAGCACTGTGTGTCTCAGAATACACTAAGTGTGGTATTTTTCATGGACTCCTGATGGTAGTCGTGATTGTGTGCCATCGAGTTGATTCCAACTTATAGGGACCCTCCCTGTATAGGGTTTCTGAAGCTATAAATCTTTACTGGAACAGAAAGGCTCATCTTTCTCCTGCAGAACAACTGGTGAATTCTAACTGCTGACTCTTAAGGCAAAATGAATACCTGTTAATTAAATGTCAGGACTAAACAATCTAAAATGTATTGATGTACTAACAATTTACTAACCATTTGAGAAACAAGAGAGAGATTTTTGTTTTAGGCCTAACCACAATTATGAGTGAGAAATGTGTGTCTCTGGGGCACCGTCCCACATGCCTTTCATACAGTGACATCGCACTGGACACTACCATCTTGATTTCCTATTTCATACTGACTTTCACACATACTTAGTTTTTATCCAGCAACTACTAAAACTCAGCTTTGCAAAAATGTTGTTGTTAAGTGCTATCGAGTTAGTTCCAACTCATAGTGTCCCTGTATAGAGTTTCTGAGGAGCAGCTGGTGAGCTTGAAACACCGACCTCATGGTTCAAACCAAGCAGTACTGCTCATTAACTCAACAGTGCCACATGGATACGGTGTGTTCTAATGTTGAAACTGTAAACTACATTGAACTCATAGTCCACAAGTGTCTGCCAGATTTTGAGTATTTCTGTAATTTCCTCAAATTTTAAAATACTTCACTGTGTCCCTGTAAGTGTGCTGCAGTGCCCGGGGATGCCTCTGTGCAAAGTATTGGAACCATGGTCTAGTACCCTAGGTGCAATATGTAGATTACTTACTCTTCACAGTACTTTGGAAAATAGATATTGTTATTCCCAAGTTATGGATGAGAAAACTAAAATTGAAAAAAGCCTGCCCTGAGCCTCCCAGTTAGTAATTAGCAGAGAATAGGTTTGAACCTATGTCTTGTGACTCCAAACTCCCTGACATCATGCCATGTGTCGTTAGATTTACAGGATTAAGGTTTTCACAGCTTCCTCTCCCCATGACCTTTCCTGGGTTTCAATACTGAAATGACTATTTAAAAAAAAAAAAAAAAAAAAGGAAATGTTTGAAATTCATGGAAATGGTTTAAAGTCATGTCTACTTTTATTTCACTTAAAGACACACCTGTTAGAAAATAAATTCTCTTGAGTAGAGATTAAAGGGATTTAAAATGGCCTTAAAATAGCCTCAAGGAAGATTGTCTAAGTTTGAAACCAAGACAGTAAATTCCTAATTAAGTTGTAATTATTTTACTGCTAATTTTTAATGTGACATTTAGTATGATTCCCGTATCCATTTTTCTCCAGCTGTCAGAACCATCCCTGTAAACTAAAACGTCCTCACCAGCTGTTGCTTAATTCAGTATGCTCCATGTTGGAAGTTTTCCAACTCTGCCTGCACATAATTTCTAAGTCTCAACAGACCCAGGCAAAAAATGAACTATGCTATAATCTTTCATGTTACTCATAGTTGTAGTTAATTATCTGAAATACTACCTGATAAATAGTACAATCAGAAGAATACCAGTTTAGCAGTAACTACTTCCACATCACTTTTCTGTGCTTTTCTAATTTGAAACAGATTTTGGATTACTATCTCTAAATTATGTAAACTCCTAATCAATGATTCCTTTAATATGTTTTTAGCTGCTTTTTTCTTTCTTTCTATTTCTTTTCTTTGTGGGTGTGGTTTGTAAGTGTCAATAAATTCAGACCTAGTCAAACGAAAATCCACCCAACCTAGCTTTTTTAGGCCTCCATTTTCTACAAAACTGGTTGAGGGAATGAAGGATGGTTGGGTGGAACCAATGAGAAGGAAGTCCTTACAATCGAAAATTGTTTTCAAAAAAGAAAAAATCTCTTAGTATACATTTATATGCACATATTATTAAATGGAATTCTGGTATAGTGCTGCAGGATAATGTGCTAAATTGCAAGGTCAGCGGTTCAAATCTACCAGCCTCTCCTCTGAAACCCTAACAGGGTCACTGTGAGTCAGAACCAACCTGAGGCATTTAGTAAGTATTAAATACTCCCTGATGCAGATTAGAGCAGAGAAAAACTATCTGATATTAAAAGAAAAAAAAAGAATTCTGGATTTAAAATAAAATCCATCAACAAATGAAAAGAACCAGTTGTCATTGGTTTGATTCGGATTGAAGGCAACTGCATGTGTTGCAGAGGAGGACTCTGCTCCACAATTTTCAGAGGCTGATATTCGACAACAAGATCACCAGGCCTTTGTTCTGAAATGCTTCTCGGTGGACTCAAATAGAAGCTCCAATCTTTTGGTTAGCCGTTGGATGTGTTAACTGTTGCCCTCCTAACAAATGAAAAGAAACAAATACTTATTGAGGCCTATGGCTGCCAGGTATTTTACATTTGAGTCCTAGTGTGATGCTGTGGGTTAATGCGCTGGACTGCATGGTCAGTTTGAACCACAAGGTCGGTGGTTCAAGTCCACCAGCCGCTCCTGGGAAACCCTATATACATGGTGCCTATGAGTCAGAGCTCTGGCAGCGTAGTGGTTACGAATCGGGCTGCGAACCGCAAGGTCAGCAGTTCGAAACTACCAGCTGCTCCGCGGGAGAAAGATGAGGCTTTCTGCTTCCGTAAAGATTTACAGCCTCGGACACCCTGTTCAGGGTCACTATGGGTCGGAACCGACTCGACGGCACTTAACAACAACAACAACGAGTCAGAACCGATTCTACCACACTTAACAATAGCAATAACTCATAATCAGCCCTGGTAGCTTGTAGATTATGAACTGGGCTATTAACTGCAAGGTCGGCGGTTCGAATCTTCCAGTTGCTCTTCAGGAGAAAGATGAAGTTTTCTACTCCTGTAAAGATTTATAGCCTCGCTATGGTTGCTGTGAGTCTGAACTGACTCGTTGGCAAGTGACCACCACCACCACTCCCACTTCTCACAACCACGGGAAGTCATTGTTATGACATTCATTTCGCAGATGAGGAAATTGGCAACTGACTGTTTGAAGAAATCTCCCCACAATCACAAGTGAAGAAATGTTAGAGCTGGGATTCAAGCTCAGGTAAGTCTGACATTGCCATTGCCTGCTACTCTGTCTATAGAACTAATACTCTGCCTTCTGATCAAGCAATGTGTGAGTGGGATAGTTCCTTTTGTGTTTCATATTGGTGATTGAATCTGAAAATATAACTCCAAGTTTTTGTTGATTAAATATTTATTAAATGCTCGGAAACCCTGTACAGGGTCGCTCTGGGTTGGAACCGACTCGACGGCACTTAACAACAACAACATAGTATATTAGGAGTGCTAATTGTGAAACTGAATACTGACGCTTATTAAGCTATCAAGGGACTCTGGTGGCGTAGTGGTTACGAATCCGGCTGCGAACCTCAAGTTCAGCAGTTCAAAACTAACAGCTGTTCTGCAGGAGAAAGATGAGGAGTTCTGTTCCTGTAAAGATTTACAGTCTTGGAAACCCTGTGCAGGGTCTCTATGAGTCGGAACTGACTCCACTGTTCTTAACAACAACAACAAAATCAGGGACCTTCAAGATAATGACTTTTCCATTAACTTTTTGAAGTTCTCTTGTATGAATTTTCTAAAAGTCTGGTTTATTTTCAACTCTTCTGTTGCTTCACACTAGGGATCGCAAAGGTTCTGTAACTGTGAAAAAAAAATGTTGAGCTGGATCCAAGTATGCCTGGGAATCTGCATTTCCTCTTCCATTTGCTACTCTGAGATCAAGGGTCACTTACTCGCCAGGGGTCCAGTTTCTGTATTTGTATAGTCAGAGGATTGGAATGTATTATTGCCAAGGTTCTTCTGAATACTATGTGAATTTACTAAGCACAGTCATGTTTTATTGGCCATTCCCAGAGATCCATGTGAATGCAATGAATTTCTGCTGGTTTACATAACTCAGAGTTGAGAGAAAAAATCTTTTGGACTTAGCTTTGGGCAGTATAAATGAGACACAGTGAATGAAACCTTTAAATCATCCCACCAATTGTATTCTGCCAATTGTCTGTCAGTTTGTCATACTGTGGTGGCTTGTGTGTTGCTGTGATGCTGAAAGCTATGCCAACAGTATTTTAAATACCAGCAGGGTCACTCATGGAGGACAGGTTTTAGCAGCAGTCCCAGATTAAGACATAGCAGGAAGGAGAGACAGACTACTTCTGAATGGTTAGCCACTGAAAACCTTATGAAGAGCAGTGTAACATTGTCAGGTATAGTGCCAGAAAATGAAAACCTTATGAACAGTAGCAGGACATTGTCAGATATAGTGTAAGAAGATGAGTTTCTCAGGTTGAAAGTCACTCAAAATACAACTGGGGAAGATGTGCCTACTCAAAGTAAACTTGATCATGAGATATGAATGGAGCAAAGTTTCATTTGCTGATGGGCACAATTCAAAATGAGGAGAAACAGCTGCAATTAATAATTATGGCATGTATAAACTATAAATATAGGAAATTTGAGAGCGGTAAGAAATTAAATGGAATGTATAAATATCAATATCATAGGCATTAGTAAGCTGAAATGGACTGGTATTGGCCATTTTGAATCAGACTATCATATGGTTTACTATGAAAGGAATGAAAAATTGAAGAGGATTAGAATCACATTCATTGTCAAAAACAGCATTTCAAGATCTGTCTTGAAGTACAATGCTGTCTGTGATAGGATAACATCTGTATGCCTGTAAGGAAGACTAACTCCTGGTGATGCATTGTATAATCAGCACTGGACTGTGAACCACAAGGTCAACAGTTCAAACCCACCAGCTCTACTCTGAAACTCTAATTAGGGTTGCTATAAGTTGGAAGTGACTTGATGGCACTTAACAACAACAACAATGTTATCAGTCAGTCAAAGTTATGCACCAACCACTAAAGCCAGTGATGATGAAATTGAAGAATTCTACTAACTTCTTCAGTCTGAAATTTAGCAAACATACAATTAACATGTTTTGATAATGAGTGGTCAGAATTATCATTGGAATGTGAAAGTTGGAAATGAAGAGAAAGGATCAGTAATTGGAAAATATTGCCTTGGTGATAGAAATTCTGTCGCTAATTGAATGATGAATTTTGCAAGACCAATAAATTATT
>NW_006408519.1:10188367-10189419 GCF_000296735.1 Chrysochloris asiatica
ACTAACAGACGTGTGGTGGGGAAGAGACAAAGGAGGAGCTAAATATCACCAGCCAAAACAAGTCCAGGGGCAGACTGTGGAACAGACCACCAATTGTTCATATGCAAGGTCAAGGCTGAAGCTGAAGAAAATTAAAACAAGTCCATGAGAGTCAAAATATGGCCCTGAAATAATCTTACCTAAATTTGGAGACCATCTCAAGAACAGATTTGATGCATTTGACACTGACCAAAGATCAGAAGAGTTATAGGATGACATCCAGAACATCATCCATAAAGAAAGCAAAAGGCCATTAAAAATACAGGAAAGAAAGAAAAGACCAAAATGGATGTTAGAAGAGACTCCAAAATTAACTCTCCAGTGTAGAGACATTAAAGTAAATGGAAGACATTAGGAAGTAAGGGCTGAACAAAAATTTCAAAGGGCAGTTTGAGAAGACAAAGATAAGAATTATAATGAGGAGAACAAACAAGATGCAGCTCAGGTGGAAATGCAGTGAGGAGCTCCGTCATCAACAACACAAAATACCAGACCAAGCAGGCTCATGGGATGGTCCCAGAACTCTGAACCACTTATAAAGGAATATTTACAAAGTTGGAAGTCTTACAGCCAGTAGAATTTGTAGCAGAAGCAAGAAATCCTGTGATTTCTAATCCAAGGTGCTCAGATGCTCCCAGAGCTGCCATCTTGGGTGAGACCAAGTGGGGGAAGGATCAGAGCAGCCATGGATGCCTGACAGAACCGTAGAGATAAAGGTGTGGACATTATTTTTTTCATATCCGTTTATTGGCCTCTTGCTTTCTGCACATCTCCATTCTGGTGACTAGGGAGGTGCCCGAACAAGTGGACACCCAACCCCCACCCCTGGAGAGTTCTACTATGCATGCTCACAGATCTCCTCAAAATTTAAAGTGACAGTTTCCACTTAAAACCAAACGGCAATGCAAACTGGCCACAGCTGACCCTGAACTATTTGTCCTTAGGAAAAAGGCCTGAACAGGGATTGTGGAGCAGGACAGGCAGAGTAAAAAGGAAACAGGCTGAAAATTAAA
>NW_006408519.1:10191859-10194196 GCF_000296735.1 Chrysochloris asiatica
AGGGTAAATTGCTACAATTAGATGAACTTGACCTATACTCATGGCGGTAGTAACTCTAAATACCAACAGAGAGGGAAGGAGTCTTCACATCAAGTATCAATACTATCCCCTCTGTACACAGGGTAGATAGGGACGGGCAACTTAGACACTGGCTACCTAAAATGAGGGGGCAATAAAGTGAAGTGACTGGCTTACAAGGTTTCAAAAGGTAGTTTAATTTAAGAGTGTGTGGGGGAAGAAAGATTCCCGGCAGAATAGCTGTCATCTTGTCTAGATAGGTCTGGTTAAAAGAGATGGGGATAAGGTTCTTATGATTCAATAGTGAGTAATTGTTATCATGACTAATTGCGACCATCACAATGGTAGAAGTTTGTAACATAAATGGGGGAGCTGTTAATCTTACAGTCCAGAAACAAAGGACCCTAGGTCCATCAAGGGAGAAGAGCACAAGCAAAATGTGGGACATTATCTAGAGAAGCAGCAACACCAGAGATGGAGGCAGAAATGGGAACATGGAGAGGGGGAGCAGCTGAGGACTCTAGATTCATAGGAAGAGAGGGACTAAGAGATGGTAGCCAGGAGGAAGACTTGCAGAATGTGCCCTTTGGTGGTATAAATCATTAAATATGCCTGAGTTTTTTTCTTTAAAAAGAGCTAAAGTGAATAGAGAGAAATAGTGTTAACTGATGGTGCATGGTGGGGAATGTAATCACTGTGATGAAACATATTGTATGATTTGTTGAATGTAAAACTGTTGATCTGCCCTGTAAACTTTCACTCAATCCACAATAAAATTTAAAGAAAAACAAAACAAAACACTAGTTAAGTGGCTTTCAGGAGGTATGAAACATTGGGCTGATTGTCAGCAACTGTGGACTGAACCACGCCTGAGGGTGCTAAATGGAGAGAAGCATGTCTTCAGACATTCTTTCAAGCATTGTTGCTGGTAAAATGGCCTGGAGTGGCTTCCAACCCATAGTAACCGTGTATTGAATTTTCAAGGAGAGGCTGGTGAGTTGGGAAAACCAACCTTGTGGTTAGCAGTCTTGTGTGCAGATCCAACAACGCCACATTAGGATCCCAAGCATTGTTGTTGTTAGGTGCCCTCGAGTCAGTACCAACTCATAGTGACCCCATGCACAGGAGAAAGAAACACTCCCCGGTCCTGCACCAACCTCACAATCATTGCCACACCTGAGCCCATTGCTGCCGCCACTGTGCCAATCCATCTTGGGAAAAAGAAAAAATTATAATGAAATGTACAAAGACCTGGATTTAAAAACCAAAAAGTAAGAACACACTTAGCATTTCTCAAGCTGGAAAAACTGAGAAAAAATTTCAAGCCTCGACTTGAAATATTGAAGAATTCTATAGACAAAATATTGAATGATGCAGAAACCATCAAAAGAAGATGAAATGAATACCTACAGTAACTGTACCAAAAAGAAATGGTTGATGCTCAGCAATAACAAAAGGCAGCATATGATCAGGAACTGTTGGTACTGAAGGAAGAAGTCAAAACTACAGTGAAGGCTTTAGTGAAAAACAAGGTTCCAGGAATTGACAGAATACAAATTGAAATCTTTCATGAAACTGATGCAGCACTGAAGACTCTCACTCATCCATTCCAAGAAATTTGCAAGACAGCTACCTGGCCAACCAATTGGAAAATATCCTTGTTTGTGCCCATTCCAAAGAGAGGACACTCAGTGGAATGCAGAAATCATTGAATAATATCATTAATATCACATGCAAGTAAAATTTTATTGAAGATAATTCAAAGACAGTTACAACTGTACATTGACAGGGAACTGCCAGAAATTGAAGCAGGATTCAAAAGAGAATGTTCAACAAGGAATATCATTGCTGATGTCAAAGGGATCTTGGCTGAAAGAAGATAATAACAAGATGTTTACTTGTGTTTAGTGACATGCAAAAGCTTTTAGCTGTATGGATCCTGACAATCTATGGTTTACATTATGAAAAATGAATATTCCAAAACACTTAATTGTACTTATGAGGAACTGTACATAGACCAAGAAACAGTCATTCAAACAGAACAAGAGAATATTGAGTGGTTTAAAATGAAGTAAGGTGTGTGCCAAGGTTGTATTCTATAACCATACTTATTAACCCTGCATACAGAGTAAATAAACTAAGAAGCTGTATTTTATGAAGAACGTGGCATCAGGATTGGAGGTATCATTAACAACCTGAAGATGATTCATCTTTGTTTACTGGAAGTAAAGAGGACTTGAAATGCTTACTGATGAAGATCAAAGACTATAGCCTTTGTATGGGTTGAACCTCAATGTAAAGAAAACAAAAATCTTCACC
>NW_006408519.1:10195451-10211727 GCF_000296735.1 Chrysochloris asiatica
GGTAAGATTTCGTCTCTCATACTATGGACATGTCATCAGAAGGGACCAGTACTTGAAGAAGGACATCATGCTTGGTAAAATGGAGGGTCAGTGAAAAAAAAAGAAAGAAACTTAACAAGATGGATTGACACAAAACAATGATATCTAATGTAGCAATGATTGTGAGGATGACATAGGACTGGGCAGTGCTTCATTCTGTTGTGCATAGTTTCTCTGTGAATCAGAACTGACTCCACAGCACTTAACAAAACCAGCAAAGTAGTCTTTAGGACATCTTCACTATTTCAGATTTTACAATGATGGGGTCAAAGGCAAGTTGAGACTTGTCAGCCAGCAAAAATCATTGACCTCATATTGGTATCTCTAGGTAACACACACAACATCAATAGAATCTACCTATGTTTATTCTATTTCTCAGACCTGCGTTCAAGTTTAGCAAAAATCAATAAAGCAAAGCTGTGACTCTGCTAACTGTAGGTACCCTGTGGTTTTCACACTGGTTCTTGAATCCAAGCCTCCAGCAGTACTATGAAATACATTTACATTTGTGAACTAATGTTCCAGACACCTCTTTCATATTTTCCTATGAATCTTTGTGGGCTGTCAGACAGACATGTGTTTTTCTTTGGGTACTGCCATAGAGTTCCCTTATGGGATAGATTTCAACCCTTAGTCTTTGGGAAAAATAAATGTTTCCCTATATATGAACTTAGCGCATATCATGTTGCAGAACTATTCGTGTGCACGGTCCTGGTATATAGTGAATATTCTCTGGGGTTCAAACTTTCCTTTCAGAGATAGTTGGTTTGAAAACCTATTCAGTTTTGTCAAAAATAGAGGCCTAAATACTTTCATACACGGTGCTGTCAAAGTTAGGTCCCTAAACTATTCTTGATTTTGCAAAGACCACAATTAAAATTCTCTTTCCTTGCCAAGTTCCTATCTTTAAACTTCATGAATAATCCAATAGAGTTTTGGTATTTAATACTGTCAGAAAGAGGTATTAAATGCTATAATTCCAGAGAGATTATTTGGGGAATATCAAACATGGAAAAATAAAGTATATTTTAAGTCTCTAATCTTAGAATTGCAATGTAATGAAATGAAATTGTTTCAGGCAAAGAAGTTCATATGGTCAAGTTCCCTAGTTCTGAATTTCAGAAACATGAGGTATAGGGCTCACTTCTCTGATAGGTCCCTGATGAAACTAGACAATCAAAGGCAGCATTATTTCTGAATTTCCTGTATTGATTCTCTCCATGTGAGCGTCCAGAATCCTATAGATAAAAATCACAGGCCAAATTAGAGCTCTGGCACTTTCCAGCTATAAAATGGTATAGTATGACACATCTTAAGGGCTTTGTAAGGAATTAAATAATGCATATATATTGAGGAACATGAAGCCTAGCACATAGGAAGTGCTCAGTACATGTTAGCTAAAAACAGCAAAAATGAATTTTCAGTTCAACACTTCCAAATGTTGGTGAAGCAAACATGCTATGGAGAAATTTACCAATGGTCTTGGGTTTTCATTGGCCTAGAATATTTTTGCCTCACCCAATCTGGTAGGAAGAAAGAAACTTTCACTAGATACCTACTGCATGTATCTAGTCATTGTATAAGTGATCATATCAAATTCTCAACAGAAATCTGTGAGGTAACATATTGAAATAAGTAGACTAACGATCAAATAAGAATAATAAGCAATAGTCTGTGTGACTCCCAAATCCAAAATCTTCCCAATCCACCATGTTGTTGTTAAGTGCGTCGAGTCGGTTTTGACCCATAGTGACCCTGTACAGGGTTTCCGAGGGTGTAAATTTTTACGGGAGTAGAAAGCCTTATCTTTCTCCCTCGGAGCAGCTAGTAGTTTCGAACCGCTGACCTTAAGGTTCGCAGCCGGATTCGTAACCACTACGCTACCAGAATAATAAGCAACAGAACTGTAACAGTCTGTGTGACTCCCAAATCCAAAATCTTCCCAATCCACCATACTACCTCTTAAAAACATCAAAACCCCTTGAAGCCCATCCATACTGCATATCTTCTGTGTATCACAAAGAGATACACATAATAATGAAAAGTGACGAAGATTTCTACCCTTCGTATAGATGGACATTTCATGTATAGCTGTACAAATTATTTCAAATGGTGAAGAAGCCAAGAAACTTTTTATTTCTTTCGGGAGAGGGGCACTTTTAAACAGGATTAGGCATATACAATATATATATATATTTAAGCTCTGGTCATCAGCCTCCTCGGTTTTAACTTTCATGGCAATTTCTTCTTCAACTCAGTAGCGTTTTCTATTCTTGATTGCCTTCTTTTTACAGCCCTTTACTCTCTTGTCAGTCTCCACACAAAAAAATGCTGTATAATGATGACTCTTCAACTCCAGAGAAGTTGAAAATCGGATCGGGGAACTTTCCTCTGAAATCAACTCATATTACAAGAGATAATCAACACAGATAATTGGGGCAAACCAAAAAGATGAAGGAAAGAATTCACTAAGGAAGCCATGACTCCCAATTGTCGTTGTTATGTGCTGTGGAGTCGGGTTCTGACTCATAGTGACCCTGTACAGGGTTTCCAAGGCTGTAAATCTTTATGGGAGCAGAAAGCCTCATCTTTCTCCCGTGGAACATCTGGTAGTTTTGAACTGCTGACCCTGAGGTTTACAGCCCAATTTGTAACCACTGCGCTACCAGAGACTGGTGTCTAATTTTCTTTCTCTGTCACTGTAAGCTGTTGCACAAGAAAGCCATGATAGCATTCAACACCACTGAACAATATGAAAAGTAACAGTTTGTATTTCTGAAACCTTTTTCAGGACTCAGGTAAAACAGATCTGGGTAAAGCTTCCACGCTGTGTCCAGTCCATAAAAACAAACAAACTGTGATATATACATGCAATGGAATACTATGCAATGTTGAAGTATAGTGATGTATTTGTGAAACACCTCACAACATGGATGAACCTGGAGGACTTAAGATAAGTAAAATTAATCAATCGTAAAAGGACAAATATTGTATTTGTTGTAAAAAGTTAGGGAAAGATTTTCTTGATGGCTACTGGGGTGGGGTGAGGACGGGGGTGAGGTGAAAGTATTCAGGGGCTAGAGGGTTAGCATGTTAACTTGGGTGACAGGGAAGGCAAGATGCTGTTGCATATGTTGTTAGAAGGAGGTTGGCAGAGGAAAGATGAAGGTAGCAGAAGACACAGGGAGGAAAGCAAGAGTTAAAGTGGCTAGAGGTAAATACTGTTAACTGATGGTACATGGAGAGGATTGTGGTCATTGTAATGAAATGCAAGCATCTTGTATGTAAAACTGGTGATCTACTCTATAAACCTTCACTTAATTTACAATCAAAAATTAAAAGAATAGATCATGTGTTGCTGCTCTCAAAATGCATGTTGCTTTCTTAAGAGCTCATTGCTAGTCTTTATGCATTGGAATGTAGCAACTGGAGCACCCTCAGGTATCCCTTTTATGCATGGGTGGAGCAGCCTTGTGGGGTCCACCTTGCAGAACCCTTGGGGAGGTGCTGGAGTCAGTTTTGAGAAGAGACTCACAGGGAAGCAAGGAGAGCAGGGCTGTAGATGTCACTCAATTGAGTCCTGAGTCTCCCTTCCTGGGACTAATCCCTGGTGTGTGTATTCACATCTGCTGCTCCCCCTGGCTTTCTTCCCCTCCAAAGTATTCCTTGTGGAGAATGAGTATTCCGGAACACTAAATTGTGCTCATGAGGAATCTGTACATAGACCAAGTTCAAATTTGTTGTTTGAATGGAACCAGAGAACACTGAATGGTAGAAAATTTGGAAAAGTGTGCGATGTGCAACAGGGTTGTATTAATTCACCATATTTATTCAGTCTGTGTGCTGAGCAAATAATCAGAGAAGCTGGATTATACGAAGAAGAACGTGGCATCAAGATTGGAGGAAGACTCATCAACAGTCTGCAATATACAGATGATGTGACTTTGCTTGCTGAAAGTGAAGACGACTTAAAATACTTACTGATGAAGACCAAAGACCACAGACTTCAGTATGTGTTGTACCTCAACGAAATGAAAACAAAAATGCTCACACTGGACCAGAAAATAACATCGTGATCAATGGAGAAAAGATTGAAGTTTTCAAAGACTGCATCAACATTCATGGAAGCAGCAGTAAAGAAATTAAATGATGTGTTGCGTTAAGCAAATCTGTTGCACAAAACTTCTTTTTAAAGTATTTAAGAACAAAGATGTCCGTTTGAGGACTAAGGCGCACCTGACCCAAGCCATGGTATTTTCAATAACCTCATATGCAAGTGAAAGTTAGACAATGAATAAAGAAAACAGTAGAAGAATTGATTCATTTGAGTTATGGTGTTAGAGGAGAAGATTAAAAGTACCATGGATTGCCAAAATAACACAACCATATCTGTGCTGGAAGAAGTACAACTAGAATGCTCCTTAGAAGCCAGGATGGCCCAACTTGATCTCTCACATTTTGGACATATTGTCAGGAGGGAACAGTCCCTGGAGGAGGACATCATGATTGTTAAAGTGGAGGGTCAGCGATAAAGAGGAAGCCCCTCAATGAGATGGATTGGGACAGTGGCAGCAACAGTAGGCTCAAGGGAAGCAACTATTGTGAGGTTGAGCCAGGACCAGGCAGTGTTTCCTTCTCTTGTGCATAAGGTCTTTATGAGTTGGCCCTGACTTCACGGCACCTGACAACAACAGCAGCAACAAAGAACTGGACAGTTCCCTTTCACTTTGGAAGTCATTGGTTGGGGAAAGTGTTGGGTCAGACTGGATATTTTCTGATGGGTGACAAATGGCAAATACAGGCTACTCTTTCTTGACATGTAACAGAAATAATTCACAAGTGTGAGACAGAGTCTGGGATTGTGAGGAAGGTGTTTGTTGTTGCTGCTGTTCATTTTTAAAAAAAATGTTTTATTGTGAATGATGTGATAGTTTACATGGGAGAACATTAGCTTTACATTCATCCTGTCATTTATCGTTTCATTACCATGGTTACAATCCCCTCCATGCATCATTGACCAACCAAAGGGTATATCCTGCAAGCCTGCCCCTGGTCATCAGCATACAGTCCTTCTCCCTCTCTGGGTCTAGAGTCCACTGCTGCTCCATCTCTCCACATCATCATCTCTGCCTCCATCTCTGGGTAGGGTCTCACACTCCGCTCTTCTCCCTTGATGGTTCCAGCGACCTCAGCTCCTGGACTGTATAGTCGATCACTCCCCTCCTTTTGCTACAAGACATCCACTTTTACATTTCCAACCCTCATAGTCAGTCCTGATAGCAATTATTCACCATTGTACCACAAGGGACCTATCCCCATTTCCTTTCATTAGCCCCATCCAGACAGATTGGATACTACTCAGTGGAGATTCTACCTTCCTCTGCGCCCTCTGGATCTAGGCTCCCTCTTGAAAGCTTGTAAACCAGTCACTTCTTGCCTTTGTAGCGCTCCCCCCCCCCCCCCCATTTTGGGTAGCCAATGTCTAAGTTGCCCATCTCTGTCTACTCTGTGTATGGAGGGGGTGGGAATGATCCTCACTGTAAACATTTGTTCCCTCTTTCCCTCTTTTGAGCTACTGCATCCATAGGTATAGGTCAATTTCATCAGATTGTATCAGATTACTCTTTTTACATCTTCTTTCTTCTTCTAGTTGAGCTCTGATCATCTAGTCATTGAAGCCAGGTCGAGTGGTTATTATCTGCAGGTGTGGGTGTTCTTGTGCATATGCCCTCTCTTCTTATCAGCTGGGCGCTTCAATCTCCACTCTAGTTCTCTGTGGTTATGTCACTGACTCTGGGCCCAAGAGTCCCCAGGTCTTGCCACACTGCTGGCCAACCAGGTCTCCACCCAAGTTCACAGGAGTCTATTGAACATTGTAGGGCTTAGCTCGTAGATTCATTGCTGTTTTTCCCTCAGTTCCCCTTATCAGTGATTAATGTGGTCACCAATCAGATAGCATGTCTGCTCATGTATTCCCATTGAGTCTTAGTCTTGAAAGGGGGTTTGCCCTGAGGGGACCTGACCACTTGTCTTGATGTCTCCTGATGCTGTTCTTTTAAAGACAGATTTGTGTATTTTTAATCTCCCCCCAAAAGATAGAAGAATAGGCTACAGATAGCTGAGAGGTAATCAGTGTTAGGATTTGTGATATTTTGGGGAGACAGAGGAAAGAGTAGCCAAACCCAGATACAGAAGAAAGACAAGTTTGATTTTGGAGGATAATCCAGTCCCTAATACAGGAATTGGAGTCCTTGGGTGGTGTAAATGGTTGAGCAATCACTCACTGAAATGTTCGTTGTTCGAATCTACTCAGAGTGCCTTAGAAGAAACACCTGGCAGTCAGGTTTACAAACATCACAGATTGGAAAATGCTATGAAGCTGAGTTCTATTTTGCAACACATGGGGTTACCATGAATTCATATCAACGCAATCACAACCAGCTTTATCGCCCCCTCCTGCCCTTTTTTATTTAAAGTGTGTTTGACCAGAAAGGTTGAACCTGGATGAAAGTTATTCTTTCTTATACAGAGACTGGCGGTAGGAGTCCAGGGCTGACCTGGTAGCTCTGTGCTGTCATAAAGAAACCAATGTCCCTCTCTCTCTTGTCAAGGAAAAAATTTGCACTGGAAAATATTAAAACAGGTAAGAATGATTATTTAGAAAGGACTATAGTAAAGGCCGCAAAGGATTAAGGGACTCGAATAAGGAGCAATGCAATACGTTCAGAATGACTACTCCACTGGGGAGAAAGAGTCACCAGAACCGAGTCTAGGCTCCAATTCCCTAACTTTTAATTTTTTGGTGAGATTTTTTTCCCTTTAATTTTTAGAGCACTTTCTCTTACTTAGAAAATTTTTGTAATAGTTGTTACTAAAGTATTGTCAAATAGTTCCAACATCTGTGTCATTTCACTGTTATCTGTTGACTGTCTTCTTCTATACATGTGAGAATTTCGTGGTTCTTCATATACATAGACATTTTGAATGTTACATTTTAAAAGATGGTCTTGTATATATATTAGGGAGAATGTTGACTTTAAAATTTTTTATTAGCAAGTAATTGACCCAATTGGGGGTCAGGCCATAAGTTCTGTCTAGACTCTCAGCTGTTTCAATGTCTGTTCCATTTTCAAAGCCTATTCAGTTTAGTTCCCTGTGTGCACCACACAACAGATCTATCGGTTCAGTTTTCAAAGTCTTCATTATACTAATTAGGATCAGGTCTATGTGTATATAATTTTGGGGGTGGGGTTGAGACTAAGAGTTCACAAATCACTTTATGGGGTCACTTTCCCAAGTCACTCTTGTCCAACGTAATTTCTGGTGTCTATGTGCTTCCATATTGACCTTCTATCTGGAAAGTGGGAGCTTTATTTACCCTGTTTTGCTGCACACTTCCCATGGTTGCATCTTAATTTGTGGCCAGTTAATAGGAAGAGAGAGAGGGAAAAACAGTGGAGTTTTAACCTACCCTTTTAAGAACACAGCTCCTCTGGTCTGAGAGCAGGTTTTCCTTGTGAAATTCAAAGTAATGAAAACTAAGACGTACATGTATACCACCTTTCCAAGGTAAAGATCCAGAGGAGTTTGTTTGGGGACAGATAAATTCTCTAAAGATCTAATATAATTAGAGTAAAAAACTTAAGAACTACTGTTCAGAAGACTGCTGTCCTACCTCTCAGGACAGAACTGTCCATGTTGATGCTACTTCTGGGTTTTAGGTTGAGTTGATGCTTGTAAAGTGCATCAAATCGGTTCTGATTCATAGCCACTCGGTACAGGGTTTCTGAGGAGCAGCTGGTGAATTTGAACTGACGACCATGCTGTTCTAAGCCAACTGCATTCCAGTTCTTATACTACAGCGCCACACCAGGATGCTACTTAGGTGGTAATAAAGGAAACAATTCTGTAAGTTCATTGTCAATTTAGTGTGCTCTTAGTTGTGGTTTTCAGCCACAATATATGTACTATTGTTTACATTTCCTCAAATAGGTCTGGTGCTGTAGGATAAATCACTGGTCCACAAGCTTGGTTTGAACTGAAAAGTCAATGGTTCAAACTCACCAGCCATTCCTTGGAAACCCTATACAGGGTTGCTATGAGTCAGAACCAAATCAATGACAACCACTCCATCTTTCTTAGGTCTGGAAATGATGACATCTTTTAAAATTCACAATACCTTAGAGCTGCTTTTGAAACTTATGACTTAGGCTTATTTAGTATTATTTTTTTTAAAGGTTAACATTACTCCCAAGAAACTAGGAAAACATGTACAAAACAGAACAATTCAGGATACCTGGGTTTTCACCTGTCTGTTAATCAATATGATGGACAGTAAATGACCTTACCTTTCTGGGTAAACACTTTCATCTTTAGCAATTTATCATTTAAACATTTTTTTAAATTGGGTTTAAATGGGGAAGTCATTTCACTAAAGATTTATACCTATTTCATTTGAATCAAGTATGAGGCGTAGGATGCAAATAGCAGGCCCTTTTGTCTGAGTAAGTACCCATACTGAGGCATTCCTTACAGAATAAGAAATCCAGTATAAGATGAAAGATTAGAAAGCAGGAAGGGCAAAGAGAAGTATAAAGGAGAAATTGTTAGTGTATCGAGTAAGTTTTGGCCCTGGCATAATGATTTGACTTTCAAGTTAAAACGCCACAACTATTGCTAAACAAAGCGGGACTCACACGCTATTTCATCTGTTGGGTCTTTCTTTAGAGGCTTTTATTTCCAGTCCTATGCTGGCTTTCCTGTTGCAGGCCTTATGTCTATTCAAAGTCATATTTCGGCCCACAGTGGGTTAATAACTCAAAGATTTTATTTTGATGTTCCTGAGAGGTCTGTGAAATTCAAAGTAATTAAAACTAAGACATACAACTACATTCTTACCACCTTTCCAGGGTAAAGACCCAGAGGAATTTGTTCAGGGACAGATAAATTCTCTAAAGATCTAATATAATGAGTAAAGAACTTAAGAACTACTGTCCATTTTAGATACTAAACATGAAACTTACAGCCATGTGACTGGTTATCAGAATAATAATAAAACGATTAAAAAAAATAAACAAAACCTTCTAATGGTGCTTAAAAATGATGTCACTGAAACCTGAAAACGCTCTTTAACAGTTTATGTTTATACAATCATGTCCTGCTGATGTCTGATGTAAGAAAACCCAAAAAACCTCTTAGAGAAGATTAGCTACTCGAACCTGGGCTGCTGAATGCATTTATTAAATCCTGTCATTTTGGCAGAGTAGCACATCATCTAAATGGAGGAGATAAACTCGAGGTGTAAGGGATATGAAATGCAGTTTTTATTCTTGACTCTCCAGACAGTAGATTTTGTAAGGTGATAAGATAAAGTTCCTGAGGAAAAAGGTAAACTAACTCTAGAGTTGCCAGTGATGCAGTCTGGCTGGACAAAAATTAAGGCGTTTTCATTAGCCTAGGCAGTCTTAAAAGCTATTGACATGGGACTCATACTTTGAAAAAAATAACTTCCACGTTTATTGTCTCAGGGAGCCTCCTTATTGGAGATCTTGCAATTGGATAGGCACTCAAACCAGCTCAGCTCTTCAGTAATGAGAGAGAAAAAATAACCTTGAGCATCAATAACATGAAAGGAAATCATGTTGGTACCATGCTTTCCATCTCCATAATGCATGATGATAATAGTGCTCAATATATACTTTTTGAATCACTGAAATCTTGTTCAGTTTTGCCTGCACTTGCCTTTACTTTTCCCTCACCAAACAAAACCAAAAACAACCAGAAAACAAAACAAAAAAACACACAGTTTTTGGTGGATGTCTTCTCGGGTGATTGTTCCTTTCTTGGAAAGCTGGCCACTATGCTGCCCTTTCTCTTTCAGGTGTCCAGGGCCTCACCTTTTGTGGCATTTTCCCAGAAGTTCTCGTCTCTCCAACTAGATGAGTGAAAATATCGATTTTGTGTTTCCCTGACACGCAGTGCTGATTATAGTGCAGGATCTCAATAAGTATTTATTTGTTTATTCTGTATAACTCAGTGACTCAAATGTGTGATCTAAAGCCTTTGTTAAGTATTTTTGTGAATCCGAGTTGGCATTTTCTGGGAAGTTAAACATGAGATACTTTGAATATCAAGATGTGTAATGTATTTGTTCTATCAGCCTTACCATGTTTCCATAAGCATGGACCAAGTCTCCACAAATATCTGGGATTTATATTTGCAAGTTTTGCTAGAATGTTATTTTTATTTTAGAATGAGTAGGAGAAATGCTACTTTACTGTATTAACTCTGAAACATAGAGGATTATTTTGTGTTTACTAAAACATTTTTTTTATGTCAATTGGAGGGCTATGAGAGGTTCTTTGGGCCCTGTATTCCATCATTAACGAATTCTTTGCCTATTCCTTCTGTGTCCTCTGTGAATCAAAAACTGTTGTTAAACTCACTGAAACTCAGTACAAGTTGGAAGAATTTATATGTTATAGTAATCTACAATTCAATGACTGCTCAGTTTTAATGACTGGATGATGAAAACTGCTTCCTGAGGAGTAGGGTGAGAAAGAAACATAAAAGAGGAAAGAAGGCCACCCTGGTGAAGAAAGGAACAATGAAGACAGGGTGTCCTGAGGTTTTTTCTTATTCATGAAACCCAGATTTCCTGGAAGCTCCCCTCCTGAGGGTTTGGCCCTGCACAAACTAGTGTCCCTAAGCAAATGTGCCATAGGAACATGGGCTGGAAGACTCTATTTGGGTCTCATCCAGACGGTTGTTGCCCATCCCACAAATGATCTCCTCACTACGAATCCCTCATTTCCAGATACTGCAAATAAAAACTGCTCCTATGTGGATGACTGTAAAAGCAGGCAGAAGACAAAAGCAAAGTATGGCTAATGGCACAGCTTTAACATTCCAGCAAACAGGATTTAGTGAATTCCAAAGAGAACCAGAGTGGGCCTGACTACCACACTCCTATTACAAATGTGAATAGCTGTTCTGGACATCTTTCCTCAATAAAATAAGTCCTCACTCTGCTTGCTCTCATCAAATAGGTAAAACTACTCAGCTTACTTTGAATATGAAAGAGAAATTGTGGTTGAAATCACCACTGTCTATCACTAGAATTAAAGGAGCTCTGGTAGCGTAGTGGTTACGAATCGGGCTGCGAACCTTAAGGTCAGCGGTTCGAAACTACCAGCCGTTCCGTGGGAGAAAGATGAGGCTTTCTACTCCCGTAAGGATTTACACCCTCGGAAACCCTGTACAGGGTCGCTATGGGTCGGAACCGACTCTACGACACTTAACATCACTAGAATTTGTGGCGCTGCAGGATAATGCACTGGACCACACGGTTGGTTGGAATCACAAGGTCAGTGGTTTAAACCCACCAACCGCTCCTTGGAAACCTATGCAGGGTCACAATGAGTCAGAACCAACTCAACAGCACTTAACAACAACATCACTAGAGTTTGAGGTCACTTTGTAGGGTTTTCCTTCTGTCCTTCTAAAATAGCCTCATTCATTTAATTTTGAGAGAAACTTCCTAGGAGATCATTTTTAAGCCAAATCATCCTACATGAAAAGCACTTGTTTGATGTCTGACTCTGAAACAAGGGCTATATCAAAACCCCATCTGAGGCACAATTCTAGCCAAAAGTGACCTAGTGCTGCCACAGGGGAACTACCACAAGCAGGGGACTTTAAGACCAGAAAGGTATTTTCTCATAGTTCAGGAGGCTAGAAGTTCAAGTGTAGGGCCTGGCTCTCTAGGCGGTCCCCTCTTGTTTAGCCCATGAGTTCCTAGGCATTCCTTGACATGTCTTCCCTTGTGGATATCTACATCTATTCTGTTCTACTTATAACGTATAAGTGATTAGGTTTGGGTCCACCCTAAACTCCACTTTGGTATGATTCAGTAACATGCCAAAAGAACCTCCCAACTTCCAAAAAGTGTTATAGTTTCAGTGTTGTTAAGTGCCATCAAGTCAATTCCAAGTTTAAGAGATTCTCTATAACGTTTCCAAGGAGTGGAAATGCTGACATTGTGATTAGCAGTCCAGTGCTTATCTTACAGTGCCAGGCCAGGAATCATTTACAGGTTTAGGGATGATTTCAACACATATATTGGGGGAACAAAATTCAGTCCACAACAGTCCTCCTCTTTTCCTAGGTGCCAGGAAGCTCACTAGGGTTAAAAATCCTCAGGTTATTCAGAATTTGGGTCTCTGTAGAAGTAGCAGAGTACACTGCTGGGAACGACCCCGCTGTGTTCCCTTCAGGACAACACTCCCCACAAATTGATTCTGTCAGTTCTGTGCAACCACGCGCATTGATTAGGAATGTCTGGTCGTGGTGGCTGTGTGCCTTGGAGTCAGTTCTGACTCATAGTGACCCTGTATAGGGTTTCTGAGGCTGTAAGTCTTTACAGGAGCAGCAAGTCTCATCTTTCTCCTGCCAAACGGCTGGTAGTTTTGAACTGCTGACCTGAGGTTAGCAGCCCTACTTGTAACCATTACAATACCAGAGAAGACTGCTAAGGAACACAACCCTGCACAGTCATTGACAAGGCACTCCAGGAAGGGGAAAGACTTAAACTGCCACCTATTTGCTAAGATCCTGGAAAGATTTGCAAAGACTTCAGTAGATTGGGGAACCACCAACTCCCCTTCTTTTCCCCATTTTTCTTTACTGCAGTAGAAATATTGCCTGGGTAAATCAAAACATTCTAGCTCTCTCACATACACACACATAATTAACAACATCAAAACCCAACCTTAAAATCTTCAGTCATGCAGAAGATCCCTTTCGTAATATACTTCCTGTAAAATATAGAATGAAGAAGCCTCTCCACCAAACTGAGACATGAGGCAATTAGGTAAGGGTTTGTTGTTGCTAAGAGACATTCCAACTCATAGTGATCCTGTAAGGGTTTCTGAGGAGCGGAAGGTGTGTTCAAACCCCTGGCTTTGCAGTTAGCAGTTTAGGGTTTATCCTATAGAACCAACCACACAGGGACTAGTAATCTCTTCTTTTCTGTATCTAGCCCAGTTTAGATAGGTTACAGTTTGAATCCATTTTCCATCATTTGGTCTTCCAAGGGGGACAATCAATGTCATAGAGCTCCATAATCTTTTAGGTAATTTATGACCACAAGTGTAGAGGATTTCTTCTTAGTCCCCTTGGTAGAGGAGACTAGGAATTGTATTCTAGTTTGCACACTGTGTGTCTGAAAAGGGTTAAGTCTTGAGAAGCAGTCTTATAAGTCAGTCTTGTGAGGACCTCATTGGAGAGTCTCAGGATCTGGCGGGTTGGATGGAGGCAAAATATACCTTCTGCTTTTTGCGCCTCCCCATTTACTGGTTTGTCCTTCTCTTTTGCATCTGCTGGCATCCTTTCCACTGTAATTCTAGAGGGTATTGTCCTCTGTTTACCCTCCAGATACATTAAAACCAGTAGGGTAGTATTTCAGTTCCTTCATAGTATTCTCAGAGTCTTGTCCCTTGTCATAATGCCTCCTCACTTTTCTGACAGAAGAATTTCAAGTAAATTTTAAGAGGAAAGCCTGCTGGCTGACTAATTCACACTCAAGTATGAATAATTGATTGCCTTCTTATTACTCCCAGAATGCATTTTAGGAAGAGTCTGATTACGCCAAATAATCGCTAATTGGAGACATTCCAGTAACCATGAAGTATATTAAACTAGGCAATTTAGGTAAAATTTCCTGAGGAGTACATGCAATGGGTGTGGCATTGTAGGATAAGCACTGGACTGCTAACCATAAGGTTGACGATTCAAACCCATCAGCCACTCACTGGAAACCCTGTACAGGGTTGTTATGAGTTAGAACTCATTTAACAACATTTAACAATAACAACAACAACAAAGGAATGCAAGAAGGAAAGTTCTGTGATGTTGAACAAGCCACCCTATGAAGGCTACTTAGTATTGGGTGACCATGAAGGCTGAGAGGTACTGGTTGAGATGGGAAAACGAGGGTCTCCCTTGGAAAGGGAATATAAAAAAAAGAGGTTGTTGTTGTTGTTATTTGCCATAGAGTTAGTTCTAACCCATAGTGACCCTGGATAGGGTTTCCAAGGAATGATTGGTGGCTTTGAACTGCCAACCTTGCAGTTCAAACTGACCTTGCAGTCCAGTGCATATTTCTATAATGCCACACTAGGAAGTTTAGAGATTTTCTGGGATCACTTTCCCATTTTATGGGTGTCTTAATTTCTTAGCACTACTATAGCTGACTCCTGATGTGGCTCTGTAGGATCAGCACTGGACTTCGAATCACAAGGTCACCGGTTCTAACTCACCAGCAGCTCCATGGAAGCCTTACACAGAGTTGCTATGAGTTGGAACCTATGTGATGGCACTTAACAACAACAACTATAGCAGAAATTCCACAGGTGAGTTCTTTAACAAGCAGTAATATATTTTCTTATAATAAATTACTGTTGTAGAAGTCAGAATTCAAGGCATCAGCTCTGGAAGAAGACGTTCTTTCTATTGGCTTTTGGGGGAAATCCTTGTCTTTCTTCAGTTTTGGTTCTTTGGCAATCTTCATTTTGCATCATAAATTTAGGATTTAAAAAGCACTGCAGGCTAATGCACTGGACTGCAAGGTCTGTTTGAACCACAGAGTGAATGGTTTAAGCTCACCAGTTTTACATTGGAAACCCTATACAGGGTATCTATGGGTTGGAAATGACTCCATGACAATTAGCAACAACACCAACACATTTAGGGGAGACAGTGTGTGAACAAAAAACCAATTGAAGATTGCTATTGTCCAAAGATCTTTGGTGTCGTTTGCTTGTCCCCAAAGAAGGAGGAGCCAGAGATTATTCACTTAAAATCCTTAGTATCATTTTATTCATCTGGAGAATTGATTTTACTCTGTGTCTATTTTTCCACTGAATCTTGTTTTGCATTTTACTGAGGGATGAGAACAGAATATTAAGTCAGAAAGGGAGATCTAAATGTTAACTCCAGCTATTGGCTGCCTGATTTGCAGCATGGCATTTCATCTCTCTGAGCTTTGGTAGCTCTTCTGTTATGATGGGATACTTAATAATGATGACATATGCCACAGGCTTGTGATTGTGAGGATTCACTAGACAATACAGATCATCAGGAATGGCAAAATTGGGAAACTCTCTCAAAAGTGACCCCTGTATTTTTGAATGTTCATTAATTCTTTTTAAACTTAGAGTGTACCTGGTTCTTGAGATCCTCAGCATTGGGTGTTAGGTAGACTTTCTATTAGGTGCTATCAAGTCAGTAATGATGTCATCAAGTCAATGAGGTGTTTTGGAATTCCCATTCTTCGTAAAGTTATCCATAGTTTGTTATGATCCATACAAATCCCTTTGCCTTGTCAATAAAACACAGGTAAACCTCTTTCTAGCATTCTCTGCTTTCAGTCACTATCCATCAGACATCAGCAATAATTTCCCTTATTCCATGTCCTCTTCTGAATCTGTTGTGGCTTTCTGGCAGTTCCCTTTTTATTAAAAAAAAAAAAATGTCTCCAGCAAAATTTTATTTAAATATATCTCTGAGTCAGAATCAACTCAATGACAGTGGATGTTGTTGTAATTAGGTGTCATCAAGTCAGTACCAACTCATAGCAACTTTAGGCATGGTAGGAAGAAACAATGCTTGGTCCTGCGCTAATCTCATAATCTTTTTTATATTTAAGTCCATTGCTACTACCACTGTTTCAACTTATTTCTTTGGGGTCATCATTTTTGATGACCCTCCACTTAATTAAGCATGATGACCTTCTCCAGAGATTAGTCCTTCCTGATATTATGTCCAAAATATGAGAGATGAAGTCTGGCCATCCTATTGGGTAAGGAACATTCTGGCTATACTTCTTCTAACACAGATTTATTTGTTCTTTTGATGGTCCGTGGTACTCTTAATATTATCCCACAACACCATAACTCAAATGCATTTACTACAGTTTTCTTTATTTATTATCCAAAATACCATGGATTGAGTCAGGAACACCTTAGTCCTCAAACTGACATCTTGCTCTTCAATACTTTAAAGAGGTTTTGTGCAGCAGATTTGCCTAATACAATTTGAGTTCTTGACAGCTGCTTTGATGAGTGTTGATGGTTGCTCTGAGAAAAATGAAATCTTGATTACACCGTCATATTTGATTGATAGCTTTGCTGGATAAAGGATTCTTGGTTGGCAATTTTTGTCTTTCAGGGTTTTATAT
>NW_006408519.1:10212794-10224322 GCF_000296735.1 Chrysochloris asiatica
AAAGAGACAAAGAGTCCTCCAAAGGAAGAAGGGGGAGCATATAACAACAAAACAATACCAGCAAAAAAAAAAAAAAAAGACTAAAAACCAGCAACAACAAAAACAAGACTGATACTGTAGTTTCTAATCACAGAAAAGGGAGAGGAGGGACAGAAGAAAAAGAAGGGAAAAAAAAAAATCTGTAGCCTAATATGAGTATGACTTTAATGTCCTCTCTTCAGCTTCCTGCCTTCAAAGTTGCCTGAGAGATTCCAAGATGCCAGTGTTGGTTGTTATGCTACGCCTCAGGCTCCAATCCAACCTTCAGCCTGTTTTGTTTTTAAAGTCTCTTTCCCTCCCTACAGCCCTCTCCTTCTCTTTCTGGTGTTAAGAAACAGAACAAAAAGCAAATAAGAAAAGTTCAGGGCCTGCTTTTGGGCTGAGTATCAGTCGGCTGTTTGGTTTTAAGTGGAAACTGTCTCTTTAAATTTCGAGTAGAACCCTCCAAGGGTGGGGCTGGCGTGTCCACTAGCTCAGACACCCCTGTAGTCACCAGAATGGAGGTACACAAACAGCACAGGACCAACGGACAGATACCAAAAAAAAAGAATATCCACACCTCTATCTCCACGGCTCTATCAGGTGCCCGTGGCTGCTCTGATCCTTTCCCTGCTTGGCCCCACACATGATGGTGACTCCTGGAGCAGATGAGTGTCCTGAACTGGAAAGAAATGGATTTCTTGCTTCTGCCACTAACTTCCCCAGCTGTAAGTCTTCCAGCCTTCCAAATATTCCTGTATATGTGGTTCAGAGTTCTGGGACCATCCCCTGAGCCTTCTTGGTCCTGTATTCGGTGTTGTTGCCAGCAGAGCTCATCACTGAACGGCCACCCGATCTGCCATTGTGTTTGTCTCGAAAAATGAAATCTTGAACAACTTCAATCTTTTCTCCATTTATCTTGATGTTATTTTTTTGTCCAATGGTGATGATTTTTGTTTCCTTAATATTGAGGTGCAACTCCTACTGAAGGCTGTGGTCTTTGACCTTCATCATTAAGTATTTTAAGTCCTCTTCACTTTCAGTAAGCAAAGTTGTACTATCTGCATATTGCAGGTTGTTACTAGGTCTTCCTTCAATCCTGAAGCCACATTTTTCCCCCCATATAATCCAGCTTCTCAAATTACTTGCTCACCATATAAACTGAATAAGTATGCTGAAAGAATACAATCCTGGTGCAGAAGTTTTCTGTCTTTCTTTCCTAGTCTACTTTAGTCTGGAAACTCATCTGAAACCTGTCCACCATGGATAACCCTGCTGGTATTTAAAATATCATTAGCATAGCTTCCAGAATCACAGCAACATGTAAGCCATCACAGTATGGCAAGCTGATTGATAGACGCATGGTGGATGACAGTGGATGGGTGATATCAATGATATTTTTCTATAATTTCTGAATTCTATTGAGTCATCTTTCTTTGGGATTAGCACAATATGAATCTCTTCCAGCCAGATAGGTGTTTCGCAAATTTTATGGCACAGAAGAATGTGTGCTTCCAGTATTGCATCATTTGCTGCAAGATCTGTTGGTAGATAGTCCCTCAATTCCTGGAGCCATGCTTTTCTCTAATATTATCAGTGCAGTTTGGACTTCTTTCTCTTTAGTGCCATACATTCTTGATAATATGCTAACCATTAAATGGTTAAATACCTGCCAATTTTTTAGCACATTGATTTTGTGTATTTCTTCCATCTTCTTTTGATGGTTCTTCAATCATTCATTACTTTTCCCACAGAATCCTTTTATATTGCAACCAGAGGCTTGAATGATTTTTATTCAGTTCTTTCAGCTTGAGAAATGCTGAGCATGCTTTTATTTTTTGTTTTCTAACTCCAGGTTTCTGCATGTTTCATTTCTAATACTTTTTTTTTTCTCTCAAGTTCCCCTTTGAAATCTTCTGTTCATCTATTTTACTCCATCATTTCTTCTACTAATTTTAGCTGCTGTACATTCAACAGCAAGTTTCATAGTCTTCTCATCCATTTTGGACTTTTCTTTCTTTCCTATTAATGACCTTTTGCATAATGTTTGGATGTTATCCCACAATTCACCTTTCTTCACCGTCTTCAGTGCATCGAATCTATGTTTAAAATGGCTCTAAATTGAAGTGGGATGTACATACTTGTATTTTTGTTCTTGTGGACTTTAACATTTTTTCTTCAGCTTGAACTTGAATATGAGCAATTTATGGGTGGTCTGTTCCACTATCAGACTTGGGTCTTGTTTTGGCTAATGATACTAAGCTTCTCTACTATTTCTTTTTTCAGATATAATTAATTTGCTTCCTGTGTATTCCATCTGATAATGTTGATGTGCATAGTTGTCATTTATATGGTTTAATAAAGGCATTTGCAATGAATATGCTGTTGGTCTTGCAAAATACTATATTGTGATCTCTGACTTTGTTTCTACTACCAAGGCCATATTTTCTAACTACTGAGCCTTCTTCTTTTTTCTAACTTTTGCTTTCTAATAGCAGCTATTATGAATGCATTTAAATCGCATGTTTGATCAATTTTAGACTGCAGAAGCTGGTAAAAATTTCTGATTTCTTTATTTTTTCATTACTGCTTTTCATGCCAATTTGAAAAATAATTATATTAATTCATCTTCCTTGTATATGTTTAGGTATTATCTTTTCACTGAAAGCCTCTTCAAGATAGATATTAAAGTGTTCTTTTTGACAATGAATGTGATGCCATTTCTTTTCAATTTGTCACATAGAAGACCATATGACTGTCTAATTCAAATTGGCTAATACAAGTTCATTTCAGCTTACTGATGCCTAGAATATAGATTTTTATGTTCCACCTTATTTTTGATAAGTCTAGTTTTCCTAGATTCATACTTCCTACATTTTGTGTTCTGATTATTGATGGATGCTTACAGTTGTTTCTTCTTGTTTTGAGTCAAGCCATGTCAGCAAATGAAGGTCCTGAAAGCTTGACTTCTTCACCAATGTCACTAACTTTGAGAAAGCAGCTCTTCCCCCAGCTGTAGGTTTAGTGCTTTCCAGCTGAAGGTTTTCACTGGCTTTGTTTTGGTATTAGAGTTCCAGGTCCTTCTTAGTGTGGTTTAGTGTGGAGACTCCACTGAAACTTCTCTACCATGCGACCCTACTGGTATTTAAAATATGGGTTGCACAGCTTTCAGCATTAGAGCAACACACAAGTCATCACAGTATAACAAAGTGACAGATGAGTGGTGAAAATGATGGCTAGGGAGTAACATTTCATTGTTTTTTTAGTTTAATATTTCTCTGATTACTAATAAGGTTGAGCACTTTTCTATGTGTGTATTAGGCCTTTTTGTTTCTTGTCTGTGAATTGCTTATTCATAGTCTGCCAATTTTACTGTCGGGTTTTCATATTTTCCTGCTGACTTAAAGGAGATCGTTTTATAATCTACATATTCTTGGCCAGATGCAAATATCTTCTCTGGATCTGTCACCAGAGATATAATGAGATCCATTAAATTTCTCCTTTATGGTTTGCATTTTGCATCTTATTTAATATTCTTCCCCAAAGTGGAGGATATTCTATTATATTAAAATTTCATTTCTAAGTTTGTCTTTTATCATGTAATCTCTGAAGTTGTATCCAATAGTATACTACTGGAGGTGATTCAAGGCAATAGAAAAATCAATAAGAATAAGTATGATGGCTAGAAGGAATGATGAGATAGTCATTTGTAAGTCCTGGTGTGGCACTATGGTTTAATGCACAGTGTTTTGCACATTGGACTGCAAAGTTGTTTTGAACCACCAGATCTGTAGTTCAAGTTCACCAGCCACTCCTTGGAAACCCTATACAGGGTCTCTGTGAGTTGGAACTGACTCGATGACACTTAACAACAACAACAATAATTGTTATTCATAAGAATTGGAAAAGAAATTATTAGATCAAGTAAAAATTCAGCAAAAGTGTTAGATATAAAATCAACCAATAGGACAAAAGGATTAAAAACTAGAAAATCAAATCTAATTCACCTTGTTAAAAGAATAAAGGAGAATACTCACATGAACATTTTGACAGATGTAGAAAAAGAATTTGGTAAATTCAGCACCCATTAAGAAAAGAAATTTACTACTAACTTCTTTCCCCCAAATTTATTTGAAACAGTGGACCATTACATCCTAAAATAAATGATAGCTTTCTATATACAATGACATATACTACGACAATAAAAATTATGCAAAATATTAAGATTTAACCTAACAAAAATAAATGACATTTATAGAGAAATATTCTAACACACTATTAGAAAACAGAAAATAAACCTAAATGAATGGAGAGATAGTCTGTGTCCTTGGTTGGGAAGACAGCATTATAAAAATTTCATTTCTTCCAGTTTCATGTATGGACAACACAGTTGAAATTCAAATCCCAGGTATCCATAGATATCTAAAATAATTTGGAAAATAAGAGCAAAAATTAGAGGCTAAATCTTAAGATGTTGTTGTTGTTGTCAGGTGCCATCGAGTTGGAACCGACTCAAAGCGACCCCATGCACAGCAGAACGAAACAATGTCCGATCCTGGGCCAACCTCACTACCGCTGCCACACTTGAGTCCATCAATGATGCCACCTGGCTGATCCATCTCGTTGGGGGTCTTCCTCTTTTTCTCTGACCCTCCACCCTACCCAGCATGACCTCCTTCTCCAACGATTGTTTCCTCCGGACAATATGTCCAAAGTAGGAGAGACGAAGCTTAGCCATCCTGGCCTCCAAGGAGCACTCTGGCTGCACTTCTTCCAAAACAGATCAATTGGTTCTTTTGGCAGTCCATGGCACTTTCAGTATTCTCCTCCAACACCACAACTCAAAGGCATCAATTCTTCTACGATCCTACTTATTCACTGTCCAGCTTTCGCATCCATATGAGGCTGTTGAAAACACAATGTCCTGGGTCAGGTGCACCCTAGTCCTCAAGCTGACATCTCTGTTCTTCAATACTTTAAATAATTCCTGTGCAGCAGATTTGCCCAGTGCAATACGTCGTCTGATCTCTTGACTGCTACTTCCGCGAGTGTTGATAGTTGATCCAAGAAGAATGAAGTCCTTGACAACTTCAATCTTTTCTCCATTGATAAGAATCTTAAGATACAAAGACTTATTACAAACAGGTAATAATTAAAATATTCTAGCACAAGGCTTTCTGCTTCCATAAGGATTTAGTCTCAAAACCCTCTGTAGAAAGGGTAGACAGGGATGGGCAACATGGACATTGGCTACCCAAAATTGGGGTTAAGAAGTGACTGGCTTACAAGCTTTCAAGAGGAAACCTAGATCCAGGTGGCATGGAAGAAAGTAGAATATCCACTGAGTAATATCCAATCTGTCTGGGCCAGACTGATGAAAGGAGATGGGGACAGGACTCTTGTGGTACAATAGTGAATAATTATTATCAGGACTGACTGTGAGGGTTGGAAATGTACAAGTAGACATTTTGTAGTAGGGGGATGGGAGTGGTTGACTTTGTAGTCCAGGAGCAGAAGTCCCTGGGACCAGCAAGGGAGAAGAGTGAAGTGCGGGACCCTACCTAGAAGGGCAGTGACACCAGAGATGGAGCGGCTGGGGACTCTGGACCCAGAGAAGGAGAGAGGCTGTGTGCTGACGACAGGGAGAGGGGGGCAGGCTTGCAGGGTGTATCCTTTGGTTGGTTGATGATGCATGGAGGGCATTGTAATCATTGCAGTGAAATGAAATAGGATGAATGTAAAGCTAATGTTCTCCCATGTAAACTACCACATAATTAATAATAGAACAGTTAAAACAAACAAACAAAAAACCTTATGTAGAGTCATTTTGAGTTGGAACTTACTTGATGGCACACAACAATGAAAGTGCTGGTAAAGGAATAACAGACTACCGCAGTAGAATAGAGGTTCCAAAACTATACCCACTTTTAAAGTGTGTGTTGCGTGTGTATATCCATATTAGGAAGGAACTATTGTTGCTAAGTACAATTAAGTCGATTCTGACCTAAAGCAACCCTGTATAGAGTTTCCAAGGAGTGACTGTGAATTTGAACTGCCAACCTTATGGTTATCAGTCCATTGCTTATCCAACACACCACACCAGGACTCCTGGAATAGAATAGAAGCTTCAAAACCATGTCCATGTGTGTGTAAATATATACACATATAATCTAGCCTTATCAATTGTATATGTATGTGAATTCCAAATAAAATGGGCTACATATGAAATAAATTTTAAATTAATTTATTATTTACTAATAATACTAATAATAACTGATACTTATTTAACTTTTTATTTTCCAGCACTGCTCCAAGTATTGGACTATATGTTGCTAAGTCTCATAACAACCATGTGAGGTAGGTACCATTTTTAGAATCATTTGACAGATGATATATAAAACTGAACCACAGGCATAGAGAGATTAGATAACTTGAATATTTCTAAGCATGAATTTCAACCCAGACAGTTTGGTTTCTGTTTTTATGTTCTTTACCACTTTTCTAGAAAACTTTCTCAGTGCTATATTGACTTATTCTAAACAGAAAAATTAAAATATGTCCTTACTCTACACTATATATGTAAAGTAATGTTGAGTACAGGAAGAATGTAAAGACATGATGAATCATGCCTAATCCATGTCAGAATAGAACCAGTAACCTGGATACTATTGGGGTGGATAAGGACTACTGAAAATGGGCGTTTTTGACATAGAATATTGAGCCAAACATCCACAGAAGCTCATGGGGCATGTTAGCCAAATATCAGGATACTTTCTGAATATTAAGTTTGGTGGGAAGTAGAAAAGCATTCTCTAATGATGTATAAACTGAAAATAAATGCATATACCTAGAAACCTATAAATCCTTTCTCTCAACTTATTGAAATAAAATGGATAAATATTCATGTAGACTATGTTGAGATGGATAAAGTTTCAATGAAGAAAAATGTCCTGAAAATTTGCTTTTGTTTATATTATGTTAACTTATATGTTACGTATGTCTCTGACACATCTAAACTCTTCAGGGCATTAGCAATTTCTAATCTCTTTCCAATTCACCATTCATTGAATTTCATCAAGTATATTATATATAACTTTTCCTCTACCCCAAGGGCAAGTCTGGAGTTTAAATAAGCAGAACCCAGTAAGAAGCTTAATCTTTCTTTGCATCTTTCACAAACATAAATGGGAATTCAATAATGTAAACGATCAATTTTATTATTAAAAGTTCTTGCCTTCTACTAGTGTTTGTTATTCTCAAACTCCTGAAAGCCTTGCCCTCATCCACCACAAATTGTTGCTGTCCAGACCATCCTGTATTGAATACTGGGGGGTCACATGCACTTTTAAAATGCAATTTCCTATAAAACACCAGTAGTTAGTTCGGCACCATAGTTAATTTGGGAGCCCTAGGTCTACCTTCCTATCTCAAGGTCCTACTTGAAAATTGTACTGGGAAATATAAGTTGCTCTGGTGTGGCACTTTGGATCAGCATAGGACTGAAAACCAGAGGCTGGCAGTTCAAACCCACCAGCTGCTCCCCAGAAACCCTATCCATGGTCTCTATGAATCAGAACCCATTTGATGGCACTTAGCAATAACAATAACAAGAACAGAATTAGATGGAAAAGACTGTTACCAAGCTCTACCCGCTTGATGTTTTTATTCTTCAAGTATTTCTATGTGGACTAGTTTTTTGTTTTTTGTTTTTAACTTTTTATTGTGATTTGGGTGAAGGTTTACAGAGCAGATCATTATTTTTACATTCCACAGTCCACATACGTTTTATCTTATTGGTTGCATTCCCTCATGGTAATACCACATATCCCAGGTTTCCTGTTTCCATTTCTCCTTCTTTCCGAAACCCTTCTGACCTTTGTCCTTGGGTAAATCCTACCCTTTTGATCTCAAATTGTTGATAACTCTGAAGTAAGCACACCTCACTAGTGTTATTGTTCTCTTTGTATGCCTGTCTATTGTTTCACTGGAAATTGAGCTACGGGGGAGATTCAGTTCCAGACCTCAAGGGTGATTAAGGGTCATAGGTTTTGGGTAAGTTTAAAGAAATTCCCCAAGGGAACTTAAAAAAAAAAAAAAAAAACCAAGGCCTTTTTTTTTTTTTAATTGGAACCAAATTATTTAATTAGTATGCCTAATTATAGGAATTTCATTTCAAATACTATTTAATTACCCAATTTCAAATCTTCTTTTCTTACCTTGTAACTGTGGAGGCGGACAATGTTTGTGGATTTCAATTTTGATTGCAAATGTCTTCTTAAAATTGGTATTAAGACTTTGAAGAACAGTTCTTCCACAGTGCTATTAATAACTTGAAAGTGTTTATCAATAACCAGCTATCAGAATAGCCCAAATCATCAGTGATCAAGAAAGTAAGTTTGAAGTGGACTTGAAAGGTGTGACAATCTTACTAGATCACCCAAGCTGAGATTGAATCTGAATGTGTTCTTATGGTTTAGAAGGAGCTTGCATTACTATCTTGTTACATTAGATACAGTAAGTGCTCTCTATAAAGCCACCAAATTCCATCTCCCAGCTTCCTCAACAAAACCAAGCACTTATGCTTGTCATCACTGCAAATCTCAAGGAACTACAGAGCATCATTAGTTGTTTCTCTCAGGTTTTCTTTCTGTCAAAGAAATTGTAATATCAGTTCTATTAGTGTTTGTGTGAGTGTGTGATTAAAATAGATACAACAGAATTTTTGTCACTTCAGCATTTTTTTTTACCTGCATGATTCAATGACATTAATTTTGTTCATTATGCAGCATAACCAGTACCAGCTAATAGCACTTTTTATTTGAGATTTTTCATAAAATGATAAAACTGTAATGAACCATTTTAGGAATTTGTCACTCTTATAGTTGTATCACAGGGTGAACTACTTTGCACTTGGTCTGAAATTGGGATATGTTTACTCCTTTTCCCTCTATACAACTTGAGAGAAAGAGAGAAAGATATTTCCCAATACCTCCCCAGACTACAGAGCAAGTCTAGGACAGAACACCTTTCAGGATGTGTCTAGGGAAGATTGAATTGAATGGAAATGGAGCAAACCTAATTTAATGTCGTTTCTTTTGAGTTAATTCCAGCTCTCTATGCCAGTGTGGAACTATACTGTTTCTTAAATTGAAATCTTTATGGGCCACCATTATTCTGTCACTTTGTCATACTATGGTGGTTTGCACATTGCTGTGATACTGGAAGTTATGCCACTGGTATTTTAAATACCAACAGGGTCACATAAGGTGGGCAAGTGTCAGTAGAGATTCCAGACTAAGACACTCAAGGAAAAAGGAGAGGTGGAAAATATCTGAATGTTTAGCCACTGCAAACCTTAAGAATAATAGAGGAACCTTGCTAGATAATAGTGCTGGAAGATGAAAACATTATTAATAGCACTGGAATATTGTCAGATATAGTGCCAGAAGGTGAAACCCTCAGAATGGAAGGCACTCAAAATATGATTGGGGGAGAGCTGCTTCTTTAATACAGAGCTGACCATAATGATGTGAATGGAGCAAAATTACCAGAACCTTCATTTGCTGGCAGGCACAATTCAAAATGAAGAGTAGCAACTGCAAATATCCATTAATCACAGGAATGTGAAATGTATGAAGTCTGAACCTAGGAAAATTGAAAGTTGTTTAAAGATCAATGGAGCACATAAAGATCAATGTCCTAGGCATTAATTAGTGAACTGAAATGAACAGGTATTGGTCATTTTGAATCAGACAGTCATATGGTTTACTATGACAGGAATGACAAATTCAAGAAGAACGACATCACATTTTTCAGCAAAAAGAACATTGCAAGATCTATCTTGAAGTACAATGCTGCCTGTGATAGGATAATATCCACATACCCATAAGGAAGACTCTGGTAGCGTAGTGGTTACGAATCAGGCTGCAAACCGCAAGGTCATCAGTTCGAAACTACCAGCTGCTCCGCGGGAGAAAGATGAGGCTTTCCGCTCCCGTAAAGATTTACAGCCTCGGAAACCCTGTACAGGGTCGCTATGGGTCGGAACCGACTCGACACTTAACAACACTTAACAACAACAACATAAGGAAGACTAGTTAATACCATTATTATTCAAATCTATGCACCAACTATAGTCAGTGATGATGGGTTTGAAGAATTCTACCAACTTCTTTGTCCTAAATTGATCAAACATGCCATTAAGATGTATGAAATGCAAGGGCTGGACACAAAGATCAGTAGTTGGAAAATATTACCTTGGTGTTAGAAATAATTCTGCAGACTGTATATATAATATTGTAAGAATAATGATTTATTCTCTGCAAATACCTTTTTAAACAACATAAAATGTACACATGGACCTCACCAGATAGAATACACAAAAATCAAATTGACTACATCTGTGGAAAGAGACGATGGAAACACTCCATATCATCAGCCAAAAGAAGGTCAGGGGCAGACTGTGGAACAGATCATTCCTTTCTCATATGCAAGTTCAGGATGAAGCTGAAGAAAAAGAACATAAGTCCTCAAGAGCCAAAGTATAACTTTGCACATATCCCACCTGAATTCAGAGACCATCTAAAGAACCGACTTGATAATTAGACACTATTGACTGAAGCTACAGAGAGCTATGGGAGGGTGTCAAGAATACTGTACAGGAAGAAAGCAAAAGGTCATTAAAGAGACAGGAGAAAAGGAAAAGAACAAAATGGATGTCAGATAGACTCCGAAATTTGCTCTCCAGTGTAGAGATTCCAAAGCAAATGGAAGAAATGAGAAAGTCAAAGAACTGAACAAAAATTTCAAAGGGCAGCTCAGGAAGACAAAGCCAAGTATTATAATGAAATGTACATGACCTGGAGTTAAAAACCAAAAGGAAAGAACATGCTCAATATTTCTCAAGCTGAAAAAAATGAAAAAATTCAAGTCTCAACTTGCAACATTGAACAATTCTATGGGCAAAATATCAGTGCCAATTTCAAAGAAAGGTAACCCCATGGGATATGGAAATCATTAAACAATATCATTAATATCATATGCAAGTAAGACTTTGCTTAAGACAATTTAAAATGGTTGCAACAGTACACTGACAGGGAACTGTCAGAAACTCAAGCCAGATTCAGAAGAGGATGTGGAAGGAGGGATATCATAGCTAACATCACATGATCTCTAGGCTGGAAGCAGATAACAGAAAGCTGCTTACTGGTGTTTTATTGACTTGCAAAGGCTTTTAATTGCATCTATTTTACAAATTTGGATAATACTGGGTAAAATGGATATTGCAGAACACTTACTTGTTCTCATGAGGAATATGTACCTAGACCAAGAGGCAGTCATTTGAATAGAACAACAGAATACTGAATGGTTTAAAATCAGGAAAGGTGTGCACCAGATATGTATTCTTTCACCATACTTATTCAATCAGTTTAAGGAGCTCTGGTAGTGTAGTGGTTACGAATCAGGCTGCGAACCTTAAGGTCAGCGGTTCGAAACTACCAGCTGCTCCG
>NW_006408519.1:10225606-10226502 GCF_000296735.1 Chrysochloris asiatica
AAGGTCAGCAGTTTGAAACTACCAGCTGTTCCGCGGGAGTAAGATGAGGCTTTCTGCTCCCGTAAAGATTTACAGCCTCGGAAACCCTGTGCAGGGTTGCTATAAGTCGGAACCGACTCCACAGCACTTAACAACAACAACAATTTAACTCTGAATCAAAAATTAGGTGAATGAATGGAATAAAAGAATGTATAGCAATATTTAATTTATCAACATATATGAAAAATACTTAAATAAAATATCAGATTACTGAATCTAGCAATTTATTTTAAAATTCATAAGTATTTTCATTTGGGTATAAAAAGGGTATGGGGATAGCATGTGACCTCCCTGACTTTGAAAAGGGAACAAGACTCAAACTCAAGGTCAATTCCTATGAGAGATCAGACATGTGTTCACCCTTCAACTTCTTTCCTAATTCCGACACCAACCATCCCTCCCAAGGCACTCTCCGACCTTGAGGTTAAGTGCTTATCCTTTGATACGCTAGGGCTACAAAATTAGAAGGGCAGCTTTCTTCTATTTTTCTGAAATAACTTGTATGAGAAAGGGATTATCCTTGCATGAGAAAGTTTGGTATCACTTAACTGCAAAGTCATGTGGGACTAGGGTTTGCTCATTTTTTTTTTTTTAAGGGAATAGTCTTTGATTTTCATATCTAACTAATTCTTTGATGATTATTCATATATTCAAGTATTATGTTTATTCTTTGGTTTATTTTAGCAATTTCTATTTTTCCAAAAATGTAGCCATTTAAGCTTCATTTTCAAATGTCTTGGTATATAGTTGTTAAAATATTTTATTATTTTTAAAAAATCTGTTATATTTGTAGTTTATTTCCAGCTATTATTCTATATTTTAAAAATCACTATTTCCAGAGTCTTTTCTTTTTTTTT
>NW_006408519.1:10226912-10228182 GCF_000296735.1 Chrysochloris asiatica
TTCTAATTTATGAGTTGAATGCAAACTTACTTTAAATCTTTTAAAAATAATTTTAAAATAAAAATTTTAAGTTCTCAATGTTCTTCTACCACTACTGATCTGTCAGTTTGTTGTACCGTGGTGGCTTGTGTGTTGTGTTGTTGGGAGCTATGCCACTGATATTGTAAATAACAGCAGGCTCATCCATAGTGGCAGGTTTCAGTGAAACTTCCATACTAGGGCATAAGAAGAAAAAGACAAAGCAGACAATTTTAGGAAGTCTGGCTGTTGTCTGATACAGCAACAGGTTAGAAGACACTCAAAATATGACTGAAGAAGAGCTGCTGGCTCAAAGTGGAGTTGACTTTAATGATGTGGATGAAGCAAAGTTTTCAGGACCTTCATTTACTGATGGAACACAACACAAAATTAGAAGAAATGGCTGAAAACATCAGACCATAGAGTGTAGGATGTATGAATCTAGTCAAATTAGAAATCATCACAAATGAGGTGGAATGCATAAAGGTCAATATCCTAGGCATTAGTGAGTTGAAATGGAGGAGCATTGGCCATTGAATTAGACAATCATATGAGTTACTATTGCCGGGAACAACAAGGTAAAGAGGAATGGCATCGAAAAGAGCGTTTCAGGATCTGTCTTGAAGTACAATGCTATTTGTGATAGGATAATATCAATACTACTATAAGGAAGACTAGTTAATATGACTACTGTTCAAATTTATATACCAATCACTGAAGACAGTGATGATGAAACTGAAGAACTCTAGCAACTTCCTCAGTCTGAACTGATCCAATATGCAATCAAGATCCATTGATAATTACTGGTGATTGGAATATGAAACATCAGAAACAGGAAACTGGTCATTGGAAAATAAGGCCTAAGTGATAGAAACTGTGCTGGAGATTACATGATATAATGTTGCAAGACCAACAACTTATTCATTCCAAATACCTTTATTCAACAATCTAAAAATTAATTATACACTTGGACCTTGTCAGATGGAATAGCTCAATATCATCAGCCAAAGCAAGACCAAGGGTCGACTGTAGAATAAACCATCAATTGCTCATATGCAAGTTTATGCTGAAGCTGAAGAAAATTAAAACAAGTTCATGAGAGCCAAAATATGACCTTGAATATATCACACCTGAATTTAGACATCATCTCAAGAACAGATTTAATGTGTTAGACACAAGTGACTGAAGGCCAGAAGACCTGTGGGATGACAAGAATATCATACAGGAAGAAAGCAAAAGGTAATTAAATAGA
>NW_006408519.1:10233115-10243617 GCF_000296735.1 Chrysochloris asiatica
TCATTTAAAAATGTACTAAATAAACTAAGCTTTTAAAAATAAATTAATTGAGTCCTATTATTAAACAACCCAAACAGAACTTTTTGCCAAAACTTTCTTTTTAATCTTTTAATTTATAAGCAACAGTGTTTTATTCCACCACTTGTCTGTCAGTTTGTCAAACTGTGGTGGCATACATGTTGCTGTGATGCTGAAAGGTATGCCACCAGTATTTTAAACACCAGCAGGATCACCAGTGGTGGAGAGGTTTCAGCTGGGTTTGAAAACTAAGACATACTGAAACTCCTATGGATAGCAGTGGAGCACTATCATATATCACCAGAATATTGAATATTGAAACATGATGACTATCACAAGAATATTGTCAGATATAGTTCCAGAAGATAAGCTCCTCAGGTTGGAAGGCACTCAGACTATGACTGGGGAAGAGCAGCCTCCATTGCTGTTGTTAAGCACCATGAGTTGGAAGGACTTGATGGCACTTAACAACAGTGGTTTCTAACTTATCTTAACTTCTCTCATTTCTAAAACAAAGCTTTGGATTCCTTGAAAATGCTACAAGAGTTAACTCAGTGATGAGGAATCTCTATAGAGGTAAGGCCCTATTTTTTTCTTGAGACAACTTTCAACTAGAGTTTCTTTCCTATTTCAGTCTTATATCTGTATTAGATGATACTTGAAGAAAAGTTGTCTCACTTATGGTGGTAAAGGGTGAGGGGAAGCAGTGGGGCAGAAACAACTCTTAGTATCTCAATGTTGTTGTTGTTGAGTGCTGTTAAGTTGATTCTGATTTATAGCAACCCTGTTTAGCATTTCTGAGGAGTAGCTGATGGGTTTGAACTGCTGACCTTGTGATTTGTAGCACAGTGTTTATCCTACAGCACCACACCAAGACTACATTATCAAAATTATTGTTGTTAAGTGCCATCAAGTCCTTTCCAACTCTTTTGTTGTTGTTGCTAAATGCCTTTGAGTTGGCTCTGACTCATAGCAACTGTATAGGGTTTACAAGAAGCAGTTGATGGGTTTGAATTGCTGATCTTGTGGTTCACAGTCTGGTGCTGATCCTACAGCCCCACACCAGGTTCCAACACTTAGAACTCTTTTATTTGAGTTGCAGTGTGTTTCCCAGCATCCCATGTTACCTCTGAATTAGGTGGTTTTTTATTTGAGACATTTTCATTACTATTCCTTGTCTTCCCTCTTCTTGTCTTGATTCTTTGACAAGAATTACAATTCTTTTGTAAAATTGTGATTTTGACAAATTACAATTTTTATAATATCCTGTGATACTGTTCTCAAAACTGTTTTCCTTCAAATGACCCAGCCAGCGGACCAAGGAACAGCCTTGACTCTTCTCCCCTTCAAGATGAATTCCTCATGAATTAAGCAGGACCCATTATCCCCAGATTGTTCTGGGCTTTTCATCAGCCTCAAGAGTCCTAGTGAAGTTTTTCCCCCAACCATTCACCTTCAAATACCCCAGTCAGTGGACCAAGGAAGTGTTTGACTCTCTTGCTCTTCAAGATGAGTTCCTCTCCAAAGCAGTACAAAGCCTGGAAGTTAAGCAGGAGCCATTATTTCCAGACTGCTTTGGACACTCATCAGCCTGGTCAAAAAAATTTTTTCCCCAACATGTTTTTAGAATCGCCATGAAAAGAAAACCAGTATATCTACTTTCCAAAGTTGCCTCCAAGAGATACCTGGAATACTCTTCAAATATTATTGGATGTCACTGGAAAAAAAAAATAATATGGTGTGTAATTTTGTTTTACCATAATGAAAAAAGATAAGCTATAGTTTTATTTAGAAGGAAAAAGTAGGAAGCATTATTGTATAAGCTCATAAAGGGTGTGTATCATTTCTACATCCAGGAAATCATAGTTTCCAACTGGGACAGGCTGAAAAATAGTGGTTGAATGGATTGGTAGAGCTAATTAAGTCATTTAAAATGGTTGTTTTTACTCCTTTTAATTAAGGATATATTTATTTTCTTAGTAATATTTCAACATTGCAATTATAGTTTAAACAAACAAAGAAAAGAATGTAGGACCTATTTTAAAAAGATGCTCATAATATTGTTTTAAAATTTTTTCAAAAATTTAACTCAGTTCAGTGGATACCAGTGGGATTTAGTGACTTTATTTTCTTTTTGGTTTTAATTGGAAATCCCTACTGGAATTGTGGGTAGCTATACAAGTTAGAACAATGGATTTGCTTTTATTTGATTATATGGGGCATTAGTGATTTCTTTATTTCATAAAATTTCAGTGATGTTATGGTGTCAGTTGAATTTTTTAACAGGGAAAATGAAACCAAATATTTACATAGTCATTTTGAATGTGCAAAAATATGTGCTTACTGAGAAAGTTGAATTTTCTCTAAAAAACAAACCAAACAAAAAACCCTCAAGTTTCTATGTTTTTACGTTCTATCAGTTTGAGATTAGGGTTTTGTGAAAATCCAAGTAAACAAAATAAGTTTTCAGAAAAACATTCTTTATTTGTGGTGGTGAGCAGAGGCAAGGCACAGGGAAAAACCCTAGAATAGATGAACCATGCCCTGGGCAATTTGAAGAGTGCCACTTAGAATTCTTTTAGGATTTTTCAGTCATAAATAAGAATGTTTTTGGGTCACTCCATGAGCGCATCTTCTACCTCCAAAGTTGAGAACCAAAGAAACCATCAGCAACATGGATTTAATCCAGAGTTGTCAGTTGTTTGTGGCCATGTTACAGTTACAATAGAAAATTTGTTCCTAAATGGTTCCCCTCCTTCATATAACTATTAAGATCAGGTCTCCTGTCTCTGTAACTTGGCAGACAGTATCTTATGTCATGTCTCCTTCATCGTGAAACCTACAAGAAGCACAAACAGCTCATGAACTATCTCCTCTTGAACTGTCTCACATTTCTATCCCGTTCAGTTCTATCCTTACTTGAATTGATGCCCACGTCTTTTTCTATTTGCCTTCACACTATTTCAAATATTAGTCTCACCCATCCCATCACATTCACTGAATCCTCATTACCATCCTAAAAAGCACTCTTAGATATTTTTATCTTCTTTCATTTTATTGCATTAAATTAAACTTAGAATCAACATATCCTGGAGCTAAAAGGAACCTTAGGGGTTAATTTGCCTCACCCTCTTGTTCTGTAGGTGAAGATAATGAAGTCCAGAGAAGTTAACTCATGGTCAAAGGTACATGGAACACTGCTAGAAATATTTGTACTTCATGTCTCTAACATTTGTTAATATTATTTTTATTATTATTTATATTACTAATTTATATCATAGATTGCTTTTATTGAAGACATAATATAATATAACCATAGAACTAAGCAATGGTGATCTGACACCATTAATTAATTCAGTCAACACATTTATTAAACATAAATTATATGACAATAATTTTTAAAAGTGGGAATTCATGTGTAAAGAAAGTAAGGGAAGAAAGTCAACTTCACAGACCTGATGCTCATGTGGAAGACGGTTTCTAAACTGACAACATAAGTTAAATAAATAATAGTTGTGATCATGCTGAAAATTCAAGCAGGGAAGGGAGAGAAAATGTAGGGGACTGTTACGTCTGTGTATGTGTGTATGTGTAACCAAGACTCTGGAAGTGAGGAAACTGAATAAGCTGGGACTGAATCAAAGAAACAGATGCCCTTCTTGATTTAATTTTTGCTAATGAAGAAGGATTACCAAATATAATCCTTTCAAACTGTTTTTCTTTTCTTCCTCATGATATGACCAATGTGAAATTATGGCAGGGCACAATATAACAAAAGGGTGGTTTTGCCCTGGCTGCCACCCTTATTACCTCCATTTCTCCTTGAGAATCTCATTTATCAGAAAGTCATGATTCACTCATCGACATGGCAATCACTAGCTAAGTTAATTAAAACCTAAAGCTCACATGTCTTCATTTTCAAGAACGGAGTTCCTGGCTTATAGGGAAAGAGAATGTTTTATCAAGGCTGCATGTAAGAGAAAAATCAAGGTGCAGAAGGAACCAGCTCAAATACCTGTGATGTTTGACATTTGTGGGAAAGAATCTAGGGTAAACAGCAGAGGGAATTGATCTGGTGAAGCTGAAAACAGAGAAATATGTACTGACCAAGCCTCTTTGATTCTCCTTTCCAGTGAGTATTACTGTTCCACAACCATTTAACAAAACAGGCTCTTGCATTACACGTTTCTTCTTTCCTTCATCTCTCCATTCTTCTCCCACCTATCTTTCCTCCTTTCATTAACATTGTTTTATTTTCTATTGCTGCATAATGTTGTTTTTTTTAAGTGTTGTCAAGTTAGTTCCTACTCATAGAGACTCTGTATATGGTTTCTAAGGCCCTAATTCCTCATGGAAGTAGAAAGCCTCATCTTTATTCCATGAAGTGGCTGGTGGTCTGGTACTGTGGACCTTAAGTAGGACAAATCCAGTGCTTATCCTACAGAGCCACTACTCCATTGCTGCATAAACTTTTCTATAAAATGTACTGGTTGCAAACAACACAATTTCATTACTTTACAGTTCTATAAGCCAAGAAGAATCTAGAGAAACTCAGCTGGGTTCTCTGCTTAGAATTGCCTGTGGTAAAATCAAGGTGTTTCCTAAGCTGAGCTCTTACTGGCATCTCGGGAGAGAAATCCACATCAAAGCTCATTCAGATTGTTGGATTCAGTCCTTGTGGGGGTGAGACTGACATACTTGATTCCTTGCTAGCTAACAGTGAGAGACATCTCTCAGTTCCCGGAGGCTGCCTGCACACCTTCTTACCTGGTCTCCATCTTCAAGCCAGTGATGACATGGCAAATCCACCTTGGGTCTTGTCTTCTGCTATCAGCCAGAGAAATGCTATGCTTTTAAGGGCTCACGTGATTAGATCATGCCCATTCAGATAACTCCCTATTTTAAATCCAGTTGTGCCATATAATATTTCACATCAATAGGTTTCAGAAATTATGATGTGACATCTTTAAGAGGCCGATTTAGAAATTCTGATATCACAAATGTGCATTTACTATGTAAGATAATTATAAGAAAGAAAAAATAAATACAAAATAATAAATTAAAAAATTCCAAAATTCCCACGTATTTTTTTCTGCTTTTATACTTAGAATGCATGTTATCAGTGCCTCTAAGATTTTTGTTGTTAAACCACCATTAGGTGGTGAAAAAATATTACATACTTCATGAAAATAAAAAGTACATAAAAGCAAACTTCAGACATTTTAATCTCTTGTTTTATAAAGCTGTTATTATTGTTATTGAGTGACTTTGGATTGGTTCCAACTTATAGCAATCCTATGTAGGGTTTCCAAGGAGCAGCTGGTGGGTTTGAACTGCCAACCTTGTGGTTCAAAGTCCAGTGCTGATCCTACAATGGCACACCAATCAGTTGTTATCATTTATTGAGCTTGAACTATGTGTCAGGCACTGTTTTAAGCACTTCCTTTATTTCACCTAATCCTTTCAAGTGGAGTCTTGATGTGGTACAGTAGGATAAGCACTGAACTGCAACATCAGTTTAAATGCAAGGTTGGCAGTACAAACCCAACAGCCTCTCCTCAGAAACCCTATACAGGGTTTCTGTGAGTCAGAACTGACTCAACTGCACTAAACAACAACAACAACAATCCTTTCAAGCAAATCTTTTGTTGTTGTTAGATATTGTTGAGTTGGTTCCAACTCATAGTGACCCTGTGCAAAACAGAATGAAGCGCTGCACTTTCCTGTGCCATTCTCCGAGTTGTTGTTATACTTGAGCCCATTACTGATACCTTATTGTTAATCCATCTCGCGGGGGTATGCCTCTATTTCTCTGACCCTCCACTTTACCAAACTGATATCTTTGCACTTGAGTACTTTGAGGAGGTCTTGTGCAACAGATGTTGATTTCTTGACTACTGACTGACTCCATGAGTGTAGATTGTGGATCCAAGCAAAATAAATTATTTGACAGATTCAATCTTTTCTCCATTTATGATTATGTTGTTTATTGGTCCAGTGTTGAGGACTTTTGTTTTCTTTACATTGAGGTGGAATCCATACATCTTTGATCTTCATCAGTCAGTATTTTAAACCCTCTTCACTTTCAGGAAGCAAGGTTGTAATATCTGCATATTGAATGTTGTTAATAAATCTTCCTCCAATCCTGACACCACATCTCCTTTATATAATCTATCTCCTTGGATTATTTGCTCAGCATACAGATTGAAATAAATATGGTAAAACAATATAACACTGTCCTCCTTCTAAACCATTCAGTATTCCCTTATTCTGTTTGACTGACTGCTTCTTGGTCTATGTACAGGTAAGTCTTTTGGAATACCCATTCTTTGCAATGTTACCCATAACTTGTCATGAGCCACACAGTCAAAAACCTTTGCATGGTTTTAAAGAAAGCACAGGTAAATATCTTTCTGGTATTCTCTGCTTTCAGCCCAAATCTACCTGATGTCAGATCCAAGATGATGATAGAAAGGATGCTAGAGATCGCATAATAGAATTTTGCAAGACCAAAGAGTTATTCATTGCAAATGAATTTTTTAAAAAGAGAACATAAAAGGTGATTATACACACAGACTTCACCAGATGGAATACACAGAAATCAAATTCACTGTGGGAAGAGATGGTGAACAAGCTTAGTGTCATCAGCCAAAACAAGGCCGGGTGTTGACTGTGGAACTGATGAGGCTGAAGAGGAAGAAACTTAAAACAAGATCACAAGAATCAAAATATAACCTTGGATATATCCCACCTGAATTTATGGACCATCTCAAGAACATATTTGTTGTATTATACACTAATGATCAAAGACCTGAAGAGTTGTGGGATGACATCAAGAAAACATCATACAGGAAAAGAGCAAAAGGTCATTAAAAAGATGGGAAAGAAATAAACATCCAAAATGGATGCCAGAAGGCATCCTGGAACTTGTTCTCCAGTGTAGAGATGCTAAAGCAAATGGGAGAAATGAGCAAGTCACAGAGTTGAACAGAAAAATTTAAAGGGTAGCTCTAGAAGACAAAGTCAAGTATTCTAGGGAAATGTGCAAAAACCTAGATTTAGAAAACCAAAAAAGGAAAAACACGCACAGCATTTCTCAAGCTGAAAGAACTGAAGAAAAAAATTCAAGTTTCAACTTGAAAAATTGAAGGATTCCATGGACAAAATATTGAATGATGCAGAAAGTATAAAAGGATATGGAAGGCATAATCAGAGTTAGTGTATCAAAAATAACTGGTCAATGTCTAACGGAATACAAATAGAACATTTTCAACAGAATAATGCAGTACTGGAGGTACTCGCTGAACTATGTTAAGAAAATTGGAAAACAGATACCTGGCTAACTAATTAGAAGAGATCCATATTTGTACCCATTCCAAAGAAAGGTGACCCAATGGAATGCATTATTACATGCATTATTACAAGCAAATAATAGCATTATTACATGCAATTAAAATTTTCTGAGGACAATTAAAAAATGGCAGTAATAATGCATGAACAGGGAACTGCCAAAGACTCAAGCTGTATTCAGAAGAGGATGTGGAACTAGGAATATCATTGCTGATGTCAGATTGATCTTGGCTGAAAGCAGAGGTTTCCACAAAGCAAACATGGGCTGGCGCTGTTACCAGCACAGTATCACAGATGAGGGTGTGGAGCTGAAAAAGAGTAATGTAAATTATCAGTGTCTTATACACTGGTAAATGGTAGGTCCATAGTATGAATTCAAGTATTATGAGTGCAGATGTCATATTCTTATCCTTTGTGCTTTTCAGACTTGACAAATTGATCCTACTGATCAGTTTTTGCCCAAAGAAGGTGTTGGCTATCACATGGGAATCCAGCAGATCTGGTCTTGCAAGTGGAGCAGTTCACTGTATTTCATTGATATATTTGCAAATGGGTCCGTGGAATAATAGAGTTGGTGGTTCAAGCTCACCCGCTGCTCCTTGGAAACCCTTTACAGAGTTGCTATGGGTCAGAGCTGACTCGATAGCAGTTAGTAACAGCAAGCAACCACAGCTTCTCAGTGATTTAAAATTACCCAAATTAATTAATGTTCTTCAAATGTTTAGAATGCTTAAGTGGGCAAGAAAGGGTCCATTAACAGTAAATTATTTATTAAAACAGAATGAAATAAGCTCATTTGCAGGGTTTTACATAGTGGACTGCTGGTGTGGAGCTGTAGGATCCGCACTGGACTGTAAACTGCAAGTTTGACAGTTCAAACCCATCAGCTTCTCCTTGGAAATCTTATACAAGGTTGCTATGAGTTGGAATTGACTCAACAACACTTAACACCATGACCCCAGTGATAGATATAAAGCCCAAAGCACAGCAAACATTATAGCCTCAGTTAAGTGCACATCTTTACCTGTACCTTACTGACGTGATTAAGTAAATGTTTCTAAGCAGTTTGACAGTTTGATTATGACCAAGTCCAAGAATTGTAGGATACTAGAGAAATCATCTAGATACTGGGGGAGGGGGGAGAGGATTGCATGATCTAATGAGATTTTCTCATCTCCAATATCTGTCAAGCATATTATTTAGTAATACTTCAGAGGCACATATGTAATTTGAAGTAAATTAATATCATAACCATAAGGGTCTATTTCAGGCCCCAAACCCAATTGCTGTTGGTATGGCATGTTTGTCCTTGTGTGTGCCTGCCTGGTTACAGTAAGAAAGTCTCCTCTGGACTCTGGGTTAGCAGGAGATAATGCTTTGCCTGCCGCTGTTGGAGGCCCGAGTTACTGAGGGACCTCTACTAGGTCACAGTACCTCTTGATTCTCCAACGCACATCATTATTGTCCACTCACTCATTCATTCATAGGAGATGCTCATGAATTATTTGTGGAGTGAATGAAAAAATGATAGAATTTTCTCCTTTTGGAAAAAGGAGTGCTCAACCTTACTTTAAGGAGGTTGGGAGAACAACAATGCTGAGCTGAAGATGTAGGCACCCTCTCTAAGACAGTATTTTTGAATCATGGCTGAAGAGGTCTTTGTGAACCCTGCATGGGTCAGACCTTTTCCTGGACTCTACATGATATTGTGAAATTCTCTCTTGGAATATGTATGAGGGGCTCTGGCTTACTGTGGTTTCCCTCATGAACAAGATATCATTAAAAAATTGTTCCATCTTTTACTAACACTTCCTCTCAGACACTGTGGCTACTATACTTGCAAGTTACCAGTTAATGTTAGCCTATTAAACTGTCCAGCTAAGACATCTGTCTTTTTTTATCTTTAATGTGTCATTGAGGCCCTTGGAGCCTAAGGCATCCCTAACACATGTATAATTCTTTATAATATAAACAAGTTGTATTCAACACCAATTAACATCATCACCAAAAATATTGTGCATGGCACATATATTATGCAAAGAGCAAGCACTGACTCTGCCAAGTACTCTAAACTGGAGCCCTCCCAGCCCAAATGACTTCATACATAGAAAATAAATAGCAGTGAGCAGGCAGCATGATCTGGTATGGTAGAATTTTTTGCTTGTTTGTTTGTCTTTTTATATCTCCAGAACACTGCCTTACTCATAAATATTTATTAAAATGAAATGAGTACAGATCTTGGTGCTTGTTTTCAATTGCACACTTGATTTTCAATAGCAAACTGTCCAAATTGGATCATTGAGCATTTTAAAATTTGCAATAGAACCCCTGTCACTTTGCGCTCCTCAGAAAGGGAGAGACAACATGAGATAATGCAGTAATTTGTACTGAGCATGTTTCACCTGAAAGGTACCTGTGTAGATGATTTGGATCTAAGACAAAGGTATTCATTGTTAGTCTTTAGTATTTGAAGATGATTTCACCAATAGGGTTTTATCCAAAAGTGTCTGGTTAAAGTCATGTGTCAACATAGTCCATGATTCTCAGTGCTTTAGCAGGTATTATGTAACCATCCTGTTTTGTGATTTGATGTGAGCAAATCAGTTGAAAGCAGTGTTTCCTTGGAAGTGTGGCTGGGGACCAATATAAGAGGAGGTTTCTAGGAAGTGTGGCCGGGAACCAATATAAGAGGAGGTTTCTAAAAGTTTGTGGAAAAATTCCGTTATATTTTAATTCTGTTTTTTCATGAACTGTTTGAAGCCCCTTTACATACGGATGCTCTGGCAAAATTCACTTCCTCTTGATTCTGCATCCAACTTGTCATACAATGATCTCTGTCTCTTGGGATATGAGCTAGCATCTTGTCAGTTGACCGACAGATTTTGGAAGTCACTACCTCCCACAGTCCCATGAACCAGCAGCCTACTTCCTGATCTGTGGACTTGGGATTCATCAACTCCTGCAGCCATATGAGTTAGGAGAAGCCTCCAGCTTGACACCTGTTCCATGGATTTGGGGCTTCCCAGCCTCCACAGCTGTGTCAACTGTTTCCTTGCAATAGTTCTCTCCCTATATAGGGTCATTATGGGTCAGGAGTTGCTTGACAGCACTTAACAACAACAGTATATATGTTA
>NW_006408519.1:10244752-10261671 GCF_000296735.1 Chrysochloris asiatica
AAGATGGAGGGTCAGAGAAAAAGAGGAAGACACCTACGAGATGGAATGGCCAAGTGGCAGCATCGATGGATTCAAGCATGGCAACCGTAGTGATGTTGGCCCAGAATCAGGCAGTGTTTCATTCTGCTGTGCATAAGGTCGCTATGAGTTGGTACCAACTCGATGGCACCTAACAACAGCATCGATGGATTCAAGCATGGCAACAGTAGTGATGTTGGCCCAGAATCAGGCAGTGTTTCATTCTGCTGTGCATAAGGTCGCTATGAGTTGGTACCAACTCGATGGCACCTAACAACAACAACAACAATGTTGGTAGTGCCATCTTTTTAGAGGCTGTCAGTTCAGATGTACTGGTTCATGTCTGTTAGCTGTATACCGGATCCCTCTTTTGACAGGTGTTCTGTCCTCTAATTCCATAGCCATTCAGGAATAGACAATATCAGCACAAGTTTTTATTGTGTTTTGAGGCACTTTGGGTCTTCTCACAGCTGCTTTCATTTTATGCTAAAGGTTTGGTAAAGGTTAATTTGTTAAATGGATTTTAAGATGCTAAATGCGGCTCTCCTTTGCTATTTGAATGATTTAGCACATAACCCTGTTGTTAGATCTTTTTTTTTTTTGGATGAAATTTTTGTTGGTCACCTTTAAAACTGCATCAATCAGTTGGTAATGGAAAATAAAAGTCAATGTAATGATCTGCTTTGAAAATAAACAGTATAGCTTGACTTTGGCGTAGAGAACATATTATCATGTGGTAACATCATTCTATTCCGATGACATTATCGCCTAAGGAAATTATGATGGTGGAAAATATTTCAATTTTGTTATCGGAACAATGAAGCTGTGATATTTAATTATAGAAAAGTATGTTTAATTTGGGGAATTTGGTATGTTGACTGTCATAGTTTACTTATCAGAAGCCTATGTAGTGGTGATCAAAGTTGAACAGAAAATTATTTAGTGGTCCACCAAAATTATTGATCCAATACTTTCCCTGTGTTAGCAAGTCTTCTCCTTTGTAATGTGAATGCTTCCAACAAGCTTGCTGTTTAACAAATTAACTAATTAGTGAGATAGTTAACATACTATGATTCTAAGTAGTAGAAGAGGGCTGGATCGTGGAGAAGCTGTGGTTTTGGGGGTGACTATATGAATGACATAGCAGAAAAAAAAGTGATTCCAAGTTAAGGTATTAATATGTTAGGAAATGTGTGCTTTCTGTCTCACAGACATACACACATGATGCATACACACTCACAATATCTGTATACATAATGTGCTGAGTAAATAAGATAATCAAATACCATGGTTTAGACTGATGAGAATGCTCTGTGATCATTAAGACTGAATTGATGACATTGCAGTACGATTTGGAAGGTGGTGGAAGAAACTTCGTATTCCATGGTAACTGTCCTATGACAGTCAGTCACGACAGCCTAGTTTTTTAAACGGCCTCCATCCAGATGTCAGGCCTGATCAGGGAATGCAGAAGTGGATAAGCCAGATGTCTTAGTTACGAAGGCAAGTAAAAAGTACTGCTCCAAAATCATAAAAACCTTTATTAAATAAAATTGTTGTTGTTGTTATGTACCGTGGAGTTGGTTCTGGCTCATAACAACCCTATATAGGGTTTCTGAGGAGTGATTGTGGGTTTGAACTGCCTCCTTGCAGTTCATGCTTATCCTTTAGTGCTGCACCAGGGATAGGAAAATGTAAAGCTATTGTTTCTCCACATATCCTTCATCTAGGACTAATTCTGAAGGCAGTATTTCCATCTAACTTTTCTCCAAATAGGGCTGCTAGTCATATGGTCAGCAGTTCGAAACTACCAGCTGTTCTGCGGGAGAAAGATGAGGCTTTCTGCTCCCATAAAGATTTACAGCCTCGGAAACCCTGCACAGGGTCACTATGAGTTGGAACCAACTCCATGGCACATAACAACAACAACTTTTTCCTGGTGTGGCGCTGAATTAGTGCGCTGGATTGCAAAGTCGGTTTGGACCTAGCCACTCCTTGGAAACCATATACAGGATTGATATGGGTTGGAACCCACTCAAAGATACTTAGCAACAACATTTTCTGAAGAATCTGAAACTTCAATTTCCACCATGTCAAAACAGCTGTTTTGGAATCCTCGGAGAACTCAAATCATGTTTTTTTCTTTGTTCCTTGACAAATGGGCATGATCTGGACTGTAGGATGGGTGAGGTAAGATTTCTCATAGGACATTCCTTGCTACCCATGAGAATAAACTGGTGCATTGTCGTGATAGAAAACAATTCCTCGGCTCAATTTTCTTGGTTTTTTTCTCACCAATGCAGTTTTTGCAGTTTCCAATTTTCTTAAAGTTTCTTCAGAGTAAACCCCCATGATCATCCTGTGTTTAATTTTGTTTGGAATAACTCACACATATATGAACCGGAATGCTGGTAGCAATATTGTTTGACTTAACTCTCATATATAGTGCAGCTGTAGCAATAATATCTCAAGTGGTAACTACCCAACATTAAGTTTGCCTCACAGGTGGAGAAGCTTGGGGAAGGCTTTCTCTTGCTTTCAGCTCTGAGCCTATTCATCAGCTCCATGATGATCTTCATGTGCCATGGTGTCTTTCTTCTTCCACCTTCACTTGCTCCATTGTTTGTTTAATCTCTTTTATGTCTTAAAAGAGATTGACTTAAGACATACCCTAATACTGTCTCATTAACATAACAATGTAATCTACATTCCCATTAAAACCACAAGCATGTTGTTGTTGTTATTAAGTTCCATTGAGTTGGTTCTGACTCATAGCATCCTAGTGTAGGGTTTCCGAGGAGCAGTTGATGGGTTTGAACTGCCAACCTTTTGGTTCAAACTGACCTTGCGGTCCAGTGCTTATCACGGAGACACACCAGGACTCCAAACCACATGTATGGTGTTGTTGTTATGTGCTGTCGAGTTGGCTCCAACCCACAGTGACCCTGTATAGAGTTTCTGAGGAGCAGCTGGTGACTTGAACTGCCTACCTGGTGATTCAAACCAAGTTTGCAGTCCAGCGCATGAACCCGCAGCACCACTCCAGGACTCTATATGTATAAGGGTTAGGATTTACAATATGTATTTTTGGGACATACAATTCAGACCTAACAGCAGACATTGTTCTCAAAGGACATCTCGCTGTTCACAATTGATTGAGTAGGGATAGGAAAGAGGCCACTGGAAATGAGAAGTGCTTTCATTCAGTGTAGGCTGGTTGATCAGATAATCAGCGAACCTTACAATTTCAGAGCTTGAGGAAGCTCAGAAAGCTTATAGCCAATTCTTTTGTTTGATGGGTGAAACAGCTGAGATCGCAGTGAAACAGCTGAGATCGCAGAATCTTAGGGACTTTTCTAAGGTCATAGAACAAGTCGGCAGCAATACTAGGACCAGTGTTCATCCCACTGTATCCTGACCTTTCCAGCCTGGGGTGGAGAGGGTTGGAATCTGCTGCAAAAGGAGAGCAGGGAGAGATTTTGTCTATTTCATAGTTTTGGTTGTTGTTGTTATAAGCCCTGATGTGAAGCCTACTTGTTTCCTTTACATTTATCTGGAAGGAAAGGATTGATTCCAGGGTAACCTGGCTAATGGCCGGCTGTTTCTGCAGCTAGGCCAGGGAAGCTCAGTGCCCTGGTTTTGGCTGCTGAGACTTTCTTGAGTCACTTATTTGGACTGTCCCCAGATTCAGTACAGTGCCACAGGGACCACGAAGCAGAACCTTTGTATATATGGAGGGTTGGGAAGAATGGAGGGGGTTGTGCTGAGGGCTACCACCAAATTCCCAAGGGAGCTGTGTTCTCAAACAGTATAAGAAGACAAAAATGCTTTCTATTTCTGGCATGAGGCCACAATCTGCCTCAAGGCTGGTGACAGTAAACTGTGAAGGAAAGTAGCCCAGGCTGGAGTTGAGCCGGCACTGAGTGATTTGGGCAATTGACAGAAATATGACTTTTCTGGCATATACCTCTCACCTTCAGCTTACTGACTTTTGTAGGCTCTTTTAGTATATACAACAAGATGAAAACTTGAGTGTTTAGGCAGAATGAGTTTCTGAAAGAATTAAAGAACTGGTTTTAAAAAAACCCGAAAGTTTGATAGTACGTTAATTCAAAAGTGGTTGCTGAATAAATATTGGGGTTGCTCCATTTTCATGGGAAGCATTACTTTGCTCATTTGCAAAATTTATAGAATTGTCTTTGCCAATTAAAGAACTCCAATCCCAAACCAAAACAACTGAAGCTGATCACAAAGGCACAGCGTATCACTGGTAACTTTGCCCAAGAAACAAAAGGAGAAGTAAATATAGGTCTGATTACCACAAGCCATCTCATGTCAACACATAGCTTAGTGACATCGAAAACAGCATATGGGTCAAAAGTGCCTTAGAAAAATACAAATTCTTTAAATATAGAACATGTAGATGTTACTGAATCCAGTCAGCAACATTCTTACCTCAATGCAAGCATTTATTATATTCATATTTACAGAGGTGGCAACATGTTGGAGGGGGAAAGAAAGATGTGTTGAGTCAAACCCATGAAGATTAAGATCCTTATTCTAGCCTTGGGACGGTTATTAAATCTTTTTGAATCACAATGCTCTCATTGGAAAATGAGAAATTTGCTCGTGTAAAGATTTAGCATAGTCCTTTCTGCATTATGGATATTCCATAAATGTTAGGCATTTTTCCTCCTAATTTCTGTTGAAACAAACCAGTGGGAACATGACTTTGGAAAACCTCATCAGCTACCCTTTCTCTTCCCAAATCAAATAATGACATTTGTCCATTTGCATCTCTGAGTAGGCATCTCTCTGCTTTATCTGAAAACCATAACATGGAATAAAATCTCAGAGAACTGAGTTGGAAGCAAGCTCTAAAGAAAGGCTGCAAGTACCTGTCAGAGGAGAAGAGGAAAATCAGTCAAGGGAGAAATAGTGAGAGAGAGGAAAAACCCATAACAAAAAATCCTGTCCTTTTGTGACGTCAGACATAGACTTCTGGTATGGCACTGTAGGATTGGCACTGGACTTGGAACCATAAGGTTGACAGTTCAAACCCACCAGCTGCTCCTCAGAAACCCAGAGTTGGAACTGACTTAAAGGCACTTTAACAACAAAAATGGTTTCAAAGGGCAGGGCCAGTCTTTATTATATTGTCAAAATAGGGATGATTTTGAAAGTGCTAAGAGGCAGGAACAAAATGCCTGGAAAACAAATATAAATGTGAACTGTGGAGTGCAAATAGGAGTGTATGGTCACCATGCCTATAAGAGTCACTTTGGCCTCAGACAGCATGCTGTCACACAGACCTCAGTCAGAATCCCCACTTGGTCCCTAATGGCCTTGGTGTCAGTTTTACAATCTCCCTGAGCCTCAGCTTCTTTATTCAAAGGAAGATCTATGTCACAGAGCTAGGGATCAAAGAAGCATATTGACAGAACATGGTGCACATTGGTGTACAGGCAATGGGGGTATCATTTTAGATGCATGAGGCATACAGAAAACTGCCTGAGAAATGCTCAAGAAGGAGAAGAACAAATCTACCAAAGGGAAAGAATTTTTTCCTCCCTTATTTCAATGTTATAAAACGGGCACTTGGGTGAGTGGGAGAGAAAAAGGAAATACACTGCCACTGTATGCTGGTAGCAGTTAATTTTGTATTTAACTTTTTTCAGAATTTTTCTCAGAAATGTTATTGCTGTATTCATTTTCAATTTAATTCATAACATAAAGTCATAGTGCTATAAATTTATAACAAAAGGATCTGAAAAACTGCAGCTACATCAGGGATTGAGAGGGAGGAAAGTTTGGGGAAAGAGACTGATGTGTGGGTGCCAATAGTAAATAAACACAGGCTGTGAAAACTCACTTGCAAAAGTTTGGGACTAATTGATTCCCTTCTCTAAATAAATACCAATTTCTACTAATTGGTATAAATGGCCATGCAGGTGCTGGAGCCGGTGCCATGGTCCAGCGCTGCAGGTGAGGTTCCTGGCAGAGTACCTTTGCTTTTGGAGGGCAGAGATCCAGGATACCAGCTCCATGACCGCAGTTACTTCTCAGCTATTGCAATCCTGTGCTGCCCAGATCTGTACTCTTAATGAGAAGGCTTTTCACCTATGATTAAATAATCAGACATATCAGATACATATGTACAGGAAGACTTTCATTCATTCTTTAAACCCTCCTGGACAGTAGAGACATCACTGGGAGGATGTGAGAAGTGTGGGCTGTCACGTGACACTGCCAGAGGAGTGTCACCAAAATGTCTCTATTGCATTTTTTATGCAGTATTCAGCAAACATTTATTGTTCTTTATAAAACTATCCCTGCATTTAGTTATAATAACAAAATGTTTTTTCACAAGACTAACTACACCCGCCAGACCAAATCTCTATGTAATTTACTTTCTGAGAATTGTGATGTGCTCTGGTGAGAGCTGACATTATTACTCAATTGCAATGATGTTATGAATCACAAGGTTTTGTCTGTCTCACTACAAGCATGCCCTATGGTTTTTGTTGCTGTGGTATTATTTTTATCGATGCTGATTTTGTCAACTTTTCTAGTGTTCTAGCCATAATATTTTGTTAATTAATATTTGTGAACCTATATCAGTAACATTTTTGAGAATGAAGTAGTAATTAAAGTAAAAAAAGGGAGAAAACGTCTTCTGCTTAGTTACTTATAATGTTGTAACTGATAGTGTGGTGATTTGATGTAGAAAGATTTTATAATTTTGTTGTTAGCATTCATATAATCTATGAGATTATATTTAAGTAATTTGTGGCAATCTTTATAACATATGATTCTATGGTTAAAATGGTTAATAGGCACTAAGGGATCTGTATGGTGTAGAATAGGATAAGTTCCATGGGAGATGCGGGGCTTTGACACCATGAATGATCACACTGATGACATCAACCTTCAGGACACCAGGCCCAGGCAGCTGGTACTAATGATACTACTGGTTGTCGAGATTGGTAAACCTTCAATAGGTATCCAAACACCTGTTCACGGGCATCAGCATCCGGAAACCTTTGTCGTAAAATAACACAGAACTGCTGAATCTTCTGTGTGTTCACTTTGGCTGCATTTGTATCAGGGAAGCAGAGAAGGAAGTTGCAAGCTGGAATGTTCTTAACAGCTTTCAGATATAAAAATGGAACTAATAATAGTCACTGAAATGAAATTATAATACATTTATGATGACTGGATGTGGTCCTTGCCTGACTGACTTCCTCATGATGCTACTGGATTCTCACTGAAGAGTCTTCTTAACGCCAAGCCACTTCTAAAAGCCCTGTTTTAATGAGGATGCATGGGTTCTATCTTCCTTTTAAGACATAATTCTAGTCTTTATTTCATTTTTCTGAGAAACAACCTACTTTTTCTATAGCTATTAAGAGGCTTTCATTTCAAGAATACTCACAAACATGCACACCTTCCTTGATATTTTATGTTTTATTCTAGCAGTAAAATTATGTACTTGTGTATTTTTACCAACTCACATGTAATATTTTTACCAACCCATGTGAATTTTGTGCATTTCCCCAAAAATATACCCCTTATGTGGTCATGGCATACTTTAAAAGATGCCCTGATTTGCAGTCTTTAAAATGGTAAACTTAACTTTGATCAGAAGCTAGAATTATTGAGCAAGTGAAGTTGAGTTCATTTCCCAACAGAAATAACGTTTGACGTATTTAAAATAGGACTAGGTAAATTTTCTATCGCTTTGGTAGGAAGGGAAACTGTCCCAATGCCCTGTAAATGCTATCTTGTAATTGATGGGGTTTGGTTTGGCAATTAAGTTTCCCAAGAATAACAGAACCATACTTCCCTGAGTAATTTCTTTTTTGGCAGTTATATTCTGGCAAATTTCTTGGAAGATCTTTTGTAATTCTTGGAGAACACCTTCAATAATATGCTTGCGTGATTAAAAGACACATCTCGGCTAGACAATTTAATGCATGTCTGGTAGAACAATTGAGCACGGCTAGAAGTTTTTGGCAAACTATTGTCTATTACCAGAAAGTAAAGACAGTGAACAAGAAATTTCCCAACTCTTTCTCTCCTCTCATTATTATTATTTTTAAATTAATAGAGCAACAGTGGCTTTATGTATGTGTGTGTGTATAGTTCAATGAATTTTAGCATGTCTCTCTGGTAGCATAGTGGTTACGAATCAGGCTGCTAATCTCAAGGTCAGCAGTTCGAAACTTTGAACCAGGAGAAAGATGAGACGTTCTGCTCCAGTAAAGATTTATAGCCTCGGAAACCCTGTACAGGGTCGCTATGAGTCCGAACCAACCCCACGGCACATAACAACAACAATAGGTTTGTATAAGGAGCTCTGGTAGCGTAGTGGTTATGAATTGGGCTGCTAACCTCAGGGTCAGCTGTTCGAAACTACCAGCTGTTCCGCGGGAGAAAGATGAGGCTTTCTGCTCCTGTATAGATTTACAGCCTTGGAAACTCTGTGTAGGGTCGCTATGAGTCGGAACCGACTCCACGGCACAAAAGAGCAGCAGCATAGGCTGATATAACCATGAACATAATCAGAACGCAGAACAGTTTCACAGCCCTTAGGATTCTCTTGCCCTAAAGTCTCTATTGTCATAGTTTCATCTCTATCCTAACCATATTTTCCCTCATTATAGTATTATCTTGTGACGATGTTACATAAATTGAAACATGTCATATGCAAACTTTAAAAACGGCATCTTTAACGTAGTGTAATGCCTTTGAGATTCTTCCAAGTCGTGTATATTAATATTTTCTTGTTGTTGCTGAGTAGTATTCTATTGTTTGATACACCAAATTGAATTGAATTATTTCTATTTGAATTGTTTCCAATTTTTGCAATTATGAAGAGAGTTGTTATAAACATTAGTGTTTCAGCTTGTGTGTACATAAGTTTCCATTTCTTTAACAGAAACAAACCTGTTTTTAACTTAATAAGACATTGTCAACCTGTTTACAGACCAGTTTTATCAGTCTCGTTTGCTCAGCTTCTTTGTACTTTATACATTGTATTTTTAATTTTAGCCATTCTAATAGCAGTGCAGTAGTGTCTGATTTTGGTTTGAATTTACGTTCTCTGCACTATAGGATAAGCACTGAACTGTTAACCACAAGATGGGTGACTCAAATCCACCAGGTGCTCCCTGGCAACCCTGTATAGGGTAACTATAGCTATAAGTCAGAACCAACTGGACAGTACTTAACAACAATAGCAACAACGCCACAACAATGACAATGGTGTGAATATCTTTTCACATTTGCCTTCCATAGAGCCTCACGTGATGTGTTCCTTCAAGTCTTTTTTTTTTTTTTTCTCCACTTTTAAATTTCATTTTATATTTTTTCTGTATTTAAGAGTTCTTTATATATTCTGGATAGAAGTTCTTTGTTGGATATGTAATTTGTAAGTATTTTCTCCTAACTACAATTTATCTTTTCATTTTCTTAACCATGTCTTTTGCAGAACAAAAGTTTTTAACTTTAATAAAGTCCAATTTACTCATTTTTGTTATATGGATTGTAGTTTTGGTTTCATTTCTAGGAATTCTTTGCTTGACACCAAATTAAAATTTTCTTCTATGGATATTTCCAGGATTTGTATAGTTTTATTTTTTACATTTAGATACATGATCCATTTTGAGTTAATTTGTATATAAAGATGCTAGTTTAGGATAAAATTATTATTATTTCTTTGCATATGGATGTTTGGTTTTCCCTAAATCATGTTTTGAAAAGATTATCCTTTTTATTTTGGTTGGACATGTACGCAAAGATCTATTTCTGGACTTTCAATTTGTTTCCATGTATTTATGAATCTATTCTTTTAGCAGTACAACACTATCTTGATTACTACCTCTAAATTTAAAGATTAGACAGTAAGAAAATTCTAATTCTATTACTACTTTTCAAAGTAGTTTTTAGCTATTTCAATTGCTTTGCTTTTTAATATAAGTTTGACTAAGTTTGGCCAAAAAAAAAATTTTGTTGGGATTTTTATTGGAATTAAATCTGTAGACTTAAGTTGGGAAGAATGAACTCTTTATGCTGTCTTTCAGTCCATAAATGCAATACGCCTTTCAGTTTTAATGATTTTTTTTTGTTCTTAAAATTTTTTCTTTCTTTAGCATGTTGAAGTTTTTGGCTAACAGAGTCTGTCAAATGTTTTGTTAGATTTATACCTATATACAGTTTTGTGTTGCATAACATCTGTTTTGGCAACATCTGATCCCAAAATATTATAATAGAGCTCAAAATCCCGATGGTTAGTGAGAGATAGTGAATGCAGTAGCTTTCCACACATGACATGTCTATCTCCTGTGTCTTGTATACAAAGTGATCACACTGCCAGGCATATAGTGACACAGCCCTGTAGGACAAGAATAGGACTACTAATCGCAAGGCCGGTGGTTCAACACCCCCACCCCTGGGCACTCCTTGGAAACCTATGAGTCAGAACCTACTTGACTGCACTTAACAACAATAACATCATACACATGTCTTGATAGTCATATTTCTACAATCCTGGCTTATGAATATAAGGCACTGTACTTTCTATCTAAAAAGGTTATCATAAAATAGTGTCTCTTGGGAGAAAGATAAGTCTTCCTGTTTCCTCAAAGATTTAAAGCCTCAGAAACCCTACGCTCATAGAGTTGCTAAGAGTTGGAACCAACTCGATGGCACTTAACAGCATAGTGTCCTCTTTGACTGGTAGGCAGCAGCGTCCACTCTTACAGATCATGAGACTCTTGAGTGCTATAGTATTATCTGCTTCATTAAGAAAAAAAATATTACCATGAATTGCATTATGGCTCCTAAATGCAGAAAAAAAAAAAAAAAAAGCAACAGCAAGATTTAAAGGAGAAAAATCGATTTGGAAAATAAGTTTATCACACAACACGAAGGCAGAAAATCAGTGAATGCTATTGTTCACGATTTAGCCATGTCACCCTCAGCAGTGATAATCCTCAAAAACAAAGTTCTCGAAGCTGTTAAAGGTTCAGCTCCATTGAAAGCTACAAAGCTGACAAAATGCAAGTAGGACCTGTCTCAGCTATGGAGACATTGCTAATGATGTGAATTGTGGATATAAAAGTGAGTCCTTGTCAATTCCTTAATGATCACTGAGAAGCTGCTTAAAGAAAAGGCAAGATCATACTATGACATTGTGTTTGCATAATGCCCAAATCTCATAATACCTTATTTGAAAGAGTATATTATAGACTCTAAGAGTCCTCGTGTGGTGCTGTAGAATAAACACTGTATCACCAGATTGGTTTGAATCACAAGGCTGGTGGTTCAAACCTATCAGCTGCTCCTAGGAAACTGTATACAGGGCCACCATGAGTCAGAACTGATTTGACAGCACTTAACAACACCATCAATTATGGACACAAAATGATACATGGCTGTGTTTTATTTTATGGAACTACTGTAGATAATATATGTATTTAATTTTGGCTTCTAAATGTTTCATTTTTAGTATATGGAAATCCTCTTGGTTTTATGACTTGCTTTTTTATCCTAACAGTTCTGGTATGCTAGGGATGCTCTATAAAGACAAATATGGTACCTGTGAATAGGTAGTTTTCTTTCTTGCCTTCGAGTCCACATGTCTTTTATTTCTATGTTTTACTCTAGTTAAGACTTCCAGTGTAATGTTGAATAGGAGTGGTGGAAAGAAACATCTTTGCCTTGTTCCCAATATTACAGTGAGACTTTATTGTTGTTGTTGTTAAGTGCCATGCCAGGATTCCCACAGGGGGATGTTAGGAGACTCCTTTACCACTCTTTTAAGACAGATTTCTTGTTAGCTCTCTTTCAACACAGATGCTCACTCTGGTCTTCAGACTTCCTTCTTTCCAGGCTGGCTAATGTTGTTGTTGTTGTTAAGTGCCGTCGAGTTGGTTCCGACCCATAGCGACCCTGTATAGCATTTCCGAGGAGCTGCTGATGAGCTTGAACCGCTGACCTTGCAGTTCAAACGGCTTTGTAGTCTGGCACATTAACCCACAGCGCCACACCAAGACGATGTTGTTAAGTACCATCAAATTGATTCTGACTCACAGCAACCCTATAAAGGGTTTCTGAGGAATGGTTGGTGGGTTTGAACCGACGACCTTGTGACTCAAACCGACCTTGTGATCCAGTGCTTATCCTACAGTGCCACACCAGGACTGGTGGGAGATAACAGAGAAAAATGAAATAATTCGCTACTTGTTATGCTGTGCTTTGAATCCTAGTCAGTGGAGAAGAGAATCAAATGCTTCCCCCATCTGACCCAGAACCAGACCCTTTTACATTTGTAAAATAAGATAATTTATTTTTTGTGTTTTACCCCTCAAATTTTAGAGGAAGAAGAAGAACAACAAAAATGTTAAATTGTAAAAAAATACTTAAAAAAAAATGTCTTCCCTGTATTTTTTTTAATGTGTGTGTTTGTTGAAGGGTATGGTGTATGCCTTCTAAATTTCAATATTTAAGGCAAGTCAGACTTAATAGGATGCATTCAGTATAAAGCTTTACTCATTCTATCACTTAATGCCCAAATGGGCACACTCAGACAAGTTCATTTTCCCCCCTGCTGTTCAGTCAATTCTTAAACTAACCTTATTACAATTTTTGTTACACTTAGATTAATATATCTATATATTAATATATATATATATATTCTCCAGTTATACCAAACCATTCTAGTTCAGAAATTATGTTGTTCATTATGTGATAATCAAAACTCCAGTCTTCCTTTAAAGCTGAAGTTTCTCCCCTAGGGTTGCTCTAGAATAGGTCATGGAGACAAAATTGTCATGTTCCCTATTTTGCTTACTAGCACTTCCCTTAATCTCCTCCACCCACTCACTAGATAGCCTTTGGCTGTTCCAGGTTTGAAGGGTAGGATGGATGTGGAGTTGCTATTGACCCTAACCTTGGCAGATGTTGAAAGCTTCTGACACTTTCGTAGGCAGCTCCTCTTTTACTGTAGATCTCTGAGTTTCAGTTCCTCAACACACATGATGATGCACACTTCTGCATAAATGCTCAGTGTTGGCCTTCCATGACCGAGCCAGGTGTTCTTAAGGCAAAATTCATTTTACCTGATTCCAAGTCAACCAAGGCCATCTCTTTCACTGTTTCGCTTCATATACTCATACAAGGAACTTCAAAATACTTGTGGAGAATTTGAATTAAAAGATAATAGAATTTTTCCATGAACTTTGGAAGCCCTCTTACAGAGTCCTCAGGAAAACCCACTTTTCCCCCAATAGTGACTTTGTACAGAGTTTCCTACATAAGGAGAAAGCCTTACCTTTCTCCTGAGAAACAGTTGGTGGGTTTGAACTGTCAACCTTGCAGCTAGCAATCCAGTTATTATTCTACAGTGCCACCAGGCACCCTGCTGCTTGTCGCCCTTGAAATATCTTGGACATGAGCCAGAGAGCAATCTACATATGCCCTAAGCTCCTGGGTTCAAAGATGAACCCGTGTAAGTATCTTCTAATCTGTTTACCAGTTGGAAGTGATTACCCAGCTAAAGATCACAGATGGTTCTTTGTCATCTCCTCTATAAGCCTTACTTTGGGAAGTGTAGTTGCTCACTTTGTAATGTGAGTAGGTTGCCTAGCCAAAATCAAAACAGGAAAACTTCTCCTTTAACCTTCTGTTACATTTAGTCCCTTGATCTTTACATGACTGCCTACTAGATATGTTAGTTGGGAGAAGAGACATCATGTGCCAAATGTTGATTGTGACTTAGCAGAGAAACAGGCTAATTGAATCCATGTAACAGAGTACCAATTACATTTGTTACAACGGATTTTTTATTCTGATGGCCCTGGCTTGTTGCTCAAGTACTCAGTCAAAATAAGGGCTTTGTACATGCATTTTTCTTGGAATTGCCATTTCTGCCAAGTGAAGGAGAGAGGAGGCATTGCCTTGCTCTGAGTTTCAAAATCTGACGGATTCCCAGCATTTATATCATACATCAAAGTGCAGGTAATACACAATCAATTTCCCCATCATAAAACAAGGAGATAAGAACCTTCCTAAGCAATTGAGAGAAGCTTGATACAAAAGGAAGAATGAAAACAAAGATTTGGAAGAAGGCATGGCGATATACACCATGCATCTCTTGATACAAGCCTGGATTTGGAAAGAAACTGTAGAGCAGAGATCTGTGTCTCACTCTGTGTGATTGTCTTTGGAAAGACTATCCACCTTTTAAAGATCCCACATCCAAAAGAGAGCGGCAGTTGGGATAACAAAGCAAAAGGAAAGAAAATGGCAGAGAGAAGACCCAAGAAAAGCTCTGAAGATCTAGTGGCCTGGGAGAAAATTCAGCATTTCCACTTGGCCATAATAGAGTGGCAGGAAGACCAGAAGAGGCCTTGTAGATCCTATACTGCACAGCTCTGGCTATTGGTCACTATACAGTATCAGCAACTTCCAGAAATATCAGCTTAAAAGGCCCACGGCTAAGACCACGCTGGCCTGTTATGCCTCAGCAGGGTCCAGTGGGCCACAAGATTACTATGGACTGGACATGTATCTACTCTCCTGATCTCCCACTGCCTGAATACCACAGCATTATGTACAGATCCTCTACCCAACCCAGACCCACCAAAAAGAAGGGGAAGGAAAGTAGGGAGGTGACACTCCTGAATTAACTGATTTGTTAAAAAGGAACAATTTCAAACCAAACATTTCTCAAATGGCAAGATGAAATTTTCTACTGCTGAGCTGGAAATTCCAGTGTTACACATACGAGTCTGTGACTGTGAAATTAAAATACATTACATATGTGTCTACTTACCCACTAAATTGTGAGTGGACAGAGCTTATGTTTCATGGTTTATTTTATTCCCAGTATCTAGTAAAATGCCTGAAGTGTGATAAGTATTGTCATAATAAGAAATAAATACAAACTCTTAATTAATGAATTGGTTTATCTTCCCAGTAAAGAAATTTCTTGTCCCAGTAAAGAAATTGCTACCACTTTAATGAAATCTTCAGTTCTCCATTTCCTTTTCCTTTGAGACTGGGTCTAGCCTCACTTTTTCAGATAGCAGGTGACCTTCTATAAAAGTTTCTCTGATCCTTTACTTTCTATATCTTTGCCCATCTATTGCTTGCAAATGAGAGTTACCCATATGACTCTTCTCACCCTCTTAAATAAAACCTTAAAAGAGCCATAAAGAGCTGGGAAAAGGAATTAAAAGAGAAAAGCATTGGACAAAGGACTCTGATAAAATGTAAGTACAAAAATCTATGCAGTAACCCACAAACCCAAACTCACTGCCATTGGATCAATTCGGACTCACTGAGCCCCTATAGGAGAGAGAACTGCTCCATAGTGTTCTGAGACTTGACTTCTTTACGGAAGCAGTCTGTCCTTCATAAAAATGTGAATCTTTATAAAAGGTTCTTCCATTAACTTCAGTGACCAGTTTTCACAGAAAGAGGCATACACCTCTCCTAGATCTCACTGAGTAGTCAGCAAAATGTTTTTTGCTTATCTTGTTGCCATGTCAGAAAACCATTTCTCAGTAATTTATTATGGTTTTTCTTCCAATTCAGCTACTATTTCTTTTCTGATAGAAAGTAGAAAGAACAACTGGAAAGGGGCAGATTTTGTTATCAGCCTTTGGCAAGATTTCTTGCCAAGATAACACTTTTCTATTTAAAGTATTTTTATTCTTAGTGTAAAGTTTAGAAAACATTAGGACTTCACTGATAGGAAGAGTGGTTAATTCTGAGACAGTCCTTGCCATTTATTCAAGTGTGAGAAGGACCTTCAGAAAAGTAAGGGACCAAAGAATATTCTCAATGCATTTACTTGACATTTTCTCGTAGAATTTGTTGAAATATAGGTTGCATCATTTTGAGCATATAATTTGATTAGACATCAATCACCTGGAGTTTCTGCGTTCAGAGAAAATTTAATGAAGTTGTGGCGGCAATTCTCTGATACTCAAAGTTTTACTCTAATTGGACAAAAAAACAAATAGATTAGACACTATTCAGGAAATTGCATTTCACTACTAAAATTTAAAAAAAAAATGTATATATTACCAAAACCACTATGGTTTGTAGAACACAAATGACAAAAATATGGAGAAGATGGCAGAAATGATAGAAAGTTTCAGTGATGTGTGTTTTGTTATCTCTGCCTTTAGAATTGTACATTAATATTGTGATAACTTGGTGAAATGAGCAAATGTTTACTAATGAGAATTGAAAGACAATTCTATTTTTTAAATATTTTCTTTTTTTAATGTTTTATTGTGAATTATGTGATGGTTTACATGGGAGAACATTAGTTTTACATTCATCCTATCTTATATAGTTTCATTGCCATGGTTACAATCCCCTCTATGCATCATCAACCAGACAAAGGGTATACCCCTGCAAGCCTGCTCCCCCTGCCTCCGCCCCCCCCCCAGTCATCAGCACACAGCCCATCTCCCTCTCTGGGTCTAGAGTGCCCAGCTGCTCCATCTCTCCACGTCATCGTCTCTGCCTCCATGTCTGGCGTCACTGCTTCTCTGGGTAGGGTCCAGCTCTCCACTCTTCTCCTTTGATAGTCCCAGGGACCTCCGCTCCTAGACTGCAAAGTTAATCACTCCCCTTCTTTTGTGACAAAATGTCTACCTTTACATTTCCAACCCTCACAATCAGTCCTGATAACAAATATTGACTATTGTATCACAAGAGACCTATCCCCATCTCCTTTCATCAGCCCTGCCCAGACAGATTGGATGCTACTCAGAGGAGATTCTACCTTCCTCCACACCATCTGGAAATAGGCTCCCTCTTGAAAGCTTGTAACCCAGTCAAGTGGGTATTCTCTGCAAGTGTGGGTGTTCTTACACATA
>NW_006408519.1:10263139-10267091 GCF_000296735.1 Chrysochloris asiatica
TTTTTGATCTTTGCTGTTATTGCTGATGTGAGATGATATCTCATTGTTGTTTTGATTTGCCTCTCTCTAATGGCTATCATTTCTTCATGTTTGTTGTTTGCCTGGATCTTCTCCTTGGTGAAGTGTCTGTTCATGTCCTGTGCCCATTTTTAAATTGGGTTATTTGTCTTTTTCTTGTAGAAGTGTTGTAGTTTCCTATATATTTTAGAAATGAGGCCCTTGTCTGATGTGTCATTGCAAAAGAGTTTTTCCCTTCTGTGGGTTCCCTTTTCACTCTTCTGGTGAAGTATTTTGCTGCACATAAGTTTTTAATGTTTAATATGTCCCAATATCTATTTTGTCTACTTTTGTTTGAAAAGTTTTCAAAATGTTTTGTAGTCTGCGTATTCCCTGAATTAGTGACCTCACATTTGTCCCTATTTTTTCACTGATGGCCTTCATAATTCTGGGATTCTCATTTAGGTTTTTAATCCATGATGAGTTGTTTTTTTGTATATGGTGTGATGTAAAGATCTTGTTTCAATCTTTTGCATACTGCTTTCCAGTTCAGCCAGCACCATCTGTTGAAGAGACTATCCCCTCCTCATGTGATATATTTAAGTACTTTGTCAAACATCAGTTGGCTGTATGTGGATGGGTTAATTTCTGGAATCTCAATTCTGTTCCATTGATCAATGTATCTTTCATTTTAAAAGTACCAAGCCGTTTTGACCAGTGTAGCTGTGTAATAAATTTTGAAGTCAGGGAGTAAGATATTTCCCACCTTATTCTTCTTCTTATGCAGTGCTTTGCATGTCTTGTGTCTCTTTCCTTTCCATATAAAGTTTGTAATTGTTTTTTCCATCTCTTTGAAGAATGCCATTGGAATCTTGATTGGAATTACATTATATGTCTAAATTTCTTTGGGCAGTATTGACATTTTTCACAATGTTAAGGCTTTCTATCCAGGAGCATGGTACATTCTTCCACTTTTGTAGGTCTCTTTTGGTTTCTTGTAGTACTGTTTTGCAGTTTCCTTTGTATAAGTCCTTTGTTTCTCTGGTTACATTTATTCCTAGATATTTCATCCTTTGGGTGGCTATTGTAAATGGTATTGCTTTCCTAATGTCCTTTTCAGCACTGTTGTTTTTGGTATAGAGGACTCCAACTGAGTTTTGTATGTATCTTATATCCTGCCACTTTGCTGAATCTTCCAATGAAGTCTAGTAGCTTTTTTTACTGAGTCTTTGGAGTTTTCTACATATAGAATCATATCATCTGCAATAGAGAGAGTTTTACTTCCCCTTTGCCAATTTGGATGACTTTAATTTCCCTATTTTGCCATATAACTCTTGCTAAGACTTCCAGCACAATATTGAATAGGAGTGGTGACAAAGGGCATCCTTGTCTGGTTCCTGTTCACAGAGGGAAGGCATTCAGTTTCTCTTCATTGAGAGTAATATAGGCTGTTGGTTTTGTATATATGCTCTTAATTATGTTGAGGAATTTCTCTTCAATTCCTGCTTTGTTGAGTGTTTTTATCAGGAATGGATGTTGGATTTTGTCAAATGCCTTTTCTGCAACAATCAATATGATCATGTGGTTCTTTTTACTTATTTATATGGTGGATTATGTTGATCATTTTACTAATGTTGAACCATCTGTGCATCCCTGGTATGAATCCCACTTGATCATGATGTATTATATTTTTGATGTGTTGCTGGATTCTGTTGGCTAGGATTTTGATGAGAATGTTTGCATCGTGTTCATGAGGGATATTGATTTATAATTTTCTTTCTTAGTGACATGTTTCCCTGGTTTTGTTATGAGGGTTATGCTTGCTTCATAAAATGTATTAGGAAGTTTTCCATCATCCTCTATCTTCTGCAATAATTTGAGTAGAATTGATAACAGCTCTTCCATGAATGTTCTGTTTGAAGGACTGTCTTTTATCCATGTACAGGTTTTTTCACAAGCATGATGAAGTGTTCTGGAATACCCATTCTTCCCTATGCTTAATACAGCTTTTCTTAATCCACACAGTTGAAAGTGTTATCATCGGTACAACACAAATAAACATCATTCTGGTATTCTCTGTTTTCAGTCAAGATCCACTTGACATCAGCAATGATATGCCTCATTCCACGTCCTTGTCTGAATCTGGGTTGCACCTCTGGCAGCTCCCTGCTACTGTTGCAGCCATTCTAAAATTCCCTTTAGCAAAATTTTACTAGGATGAGATATTAGTGATATTGTCTAATGATTTCTATATCTTCATAATGTTGTTCTTATTGTTGTGAAGTGCCGTCGAGTCGGTTCTGATCCATAGTAACCCTATATATAGTTTCTGCAGAGCAGCTGGTGAGTTTGAACTGCCAACCTTGCAGTTCAAACGGCTTTGCAGTCTGGAGCAGCGCCACACCTGGACTCCCGTCAAGATAGTAACCCTAAAAACTAGACCACACCTTACTCCTAGCCCTAGTCCAACATTAGCTGTAACACTAACCTTTGTTGTTGTAGTTGTTCATTGCCTATGGGTAGGTTTCTAGTACCAACCATAACCCTAACATGGAATGAAGTCCTGGGCTAGTCTAGATCTAGCCATTGTCTAATCCTAACCCTTACTCCTCACTCCTGCTTACCTTCTCCCACAATGAAGGGCAGCCAAGAAAGCCCTATAGAGCAGATCTATTATCTACTGCATCAGGCCCCAATTGAATAAAAGATGTTCTACCTTTTACTTAAAGTTACACCGCTAAAAGTAGGGCACCAATACTTCATTGTTTAGCATTATTTTAAAACTAATTTTTTTGAAAAGTGTTTCAGCATTGTTCCATCAGCCTATATTGAAAGACACCATAGATACACAAGTTTTTACATAAAATTCATCATGTGTCTACTGTAGACAGACTGTTGAATACATTATCAACTGCATAAAGTACAGTGTTCTTCAGGGGTACAATGGAAAAATCATTTTCAGGTTTTCTGAGAGAAAATGATGATTTCTCCAATATAAAAAATAATTTAAAAAGTCTTATTCTAGTTTGTTATTTGCTTTGGATACTAGGAATCTTCTTGATTCTAACGACCTTTAAAGAACTATCATTCTAAATCTTTATTTGGTTATGGCACTGAGGAAAAGAGAAAAGTGTTCACATCTGGCCAGAAAGAGATGGCCCAGGATTGGGTCACCTGGCTTCACATGGCTTTCTTGTCAATTGAGTCTATCATTATATTTGGACACCCCAAAACCATTCATGATACACTATATTATGTGGCATCAACTTATATGATACCCTTTAAATTGTGTGCACGATTGGAGCTAACCTTGAAGTCTTTGTGGAAGGGACAGGAAATGAAGACCACACAATCATCAAAAGTAGAGGAGCAACAGGACCTTGAGTGTCGCGATTATAGAAAGACCTAATGGAGCTTCAATATTGGCTAAGCCATTCCATTTTGCATAGTACCTTAGATGGAAGAAAGAGTCCTTCAGTAATCCTGGGACTTCGATCATCTATTAAGGCAAAGACTAAGATATCTCTGAATTTCAAGAGTCATGATATAGTAAAGATAGCTTCCAGTGTAGATAAGTAGCGGCAAGAATATTGGGGAGATATAAAGAAACATATTTTCAGGATCTAGAAAACACAAGAAGAAATATATATATATATATATATTGGATCTAAAGAGAGTCTACTTTTTTAGGCATAGCTGGAACATTTTGTAGGGGGAATAAAGCTAACAGTAGAAACCCATTGCAAATAACCTGAAGTTAGTGTCCACATCTATGCTTGAGCCAACATTTTAGTAAAATTCACATAGTATGTAGTGTGCTTTTAGTCATACATTGTTGCAGACCGTGAAGGCCTGGTCAGAGGTTCGAGGCCCTATAGGCCCGAGTATAACAGATCTAGCCACCTGGCAGTTAATAACAAATTATTTTTATTAATTGCAGACATGAAGCCCTTGA
>NW_006408519.1:10267601-10269836 GCF_000296735.1 Chrysochloris asiatica
TATTACGGCCTTCATGGCTGAGATGTTTGCAATGCAGGATCTGCCTGATGCCAGTCCAGCATTCACTCTGGTTTCGGAGTGTCTCTTTGTCTCTCTCTTTGTCTCTTTTGCTATCTCTATTGCCGCTGGATCTCCCCTCCTCGTGAACCAAACACTCGTGAACAACACAACTATGTCAAGACAAGTCCCCAGCAATACATTTTGTTGTTTTTCATTAAGTCTAAAGCTTAAGGATCCCTCCCTGCCAGTTATTACTGCAGTTGGCTAATGGAACTGAATAGAGGTCTTTGACTGCTTCAAAGGAAGATATTTTCAAGGCAAGAATGAAAGAAAATTAGGACTCCTGGTATGGCACTGTGGGTAAATGCCCTGAAACACAAGGTCTATTTGAACTGCAATGTCAGATGTTCAAACTCACCAGCTGCTCCTCGGAAACCCTACATGGGGTCACCATGAGTCAGAACCCACTCGATGACACTTAACATCAATCACAACAATGCTCCTTAGAAATCATTGTTTTAAAGGCCTGGCTGTCCTCTGAAGATGCTGCACAATGAACTGCAGCAAACAAATAGATTCTGCTGATAATTCCCAGATTGCCATTTTTAGGTTTGTGAACTCAGCTTCCCATTCAAGTCTTCACTTGGCTGTCTCATAGACTGTAATTTCAAAGTGTCTAAAATGATCTCTGGAGCCCTGGTGTGGCACTATGGGGTAATGCTCTGGTTTGAACGGCAAGGTCAATCGTTCAAGCTCACCAGTCGCTCCTCAGAAACCCTATACAGGGTCGCTATGGGTTGAAGCTGACTTGACGGCACTTAACAACAACAACAAAAATGATCTCCAGGTCTCACCTCTAGATTACGTTCATTCAGAGTCTTCCTCATTCAGCTGCTTAGGTTCCAAACTTTGAAGTGTCTTTTCCTCTTCTCTTTACTCCTCATATTTAATTGATCATGAAACACAGTTGGCTTTATATTTAAAACATGTCCTGAATTTTACCATTTCCCCTCATTTTATAAATTTCACTTTTTTCTTACCACCATGGACCAGACACACTCATTGTCCACTGAGTAGTTGCAACAGGCCCAAACTATGTCTCCTTGCTGCCACTCTGCCCCTTTAGAGACAATCTACTTTAACACAGAAGCCAGAGTAAGCCCATTAACATGAAAATCTCTCTTTATTATTCTGATTAATTATATAAAGGGCACTGATCTTTGTGAATTTTGTTTTTTATGAGGCATAATCTCCTAGAGCAGTGCCCTTGTTGTAACATGCGCCTAAAACTAAACAAACAGGTATCAATTCTCAGAAGAGAATACTGAGAACACTTAGAAAAGTAACTAACTTACTTGAGATCTCATCAGAAATGTCAGAATTTATTTAAATTATTCAACTTTGTCTTCTCACTATCCCATGCTACCTCCTAGATCTATGGATAGACCCTTCAGTGCCTGCCAATATTTTCTCAAGGAGACTGTCTGGAAGGAATCTGTGTTTGTGCTGATTATGATTCTAAGAAGGTAGAATCTGAGGACCAGAATTTTTCACCCACAGAAGAATGCAGTTGAACAACATAATCCCTAAAGCCTACTCATGGTTGCTATTGTTAGGTGCCATTGAGTCAGTACTTTACAGCCAAGTAAATCCAGTGACACATCCAAAAATGTTTCCCAAATCATGACTATTAGTTTATCTGAAAGTCATTTGTAATTATTGGTAGGACAATGGAGTCTAACTTTGCTATCTGCTTCTTAGGTTCTCAGCTACAGCCATATCAAGTGACTTTATCAACTGTGTGTGTACATGGGGGTGGGGGTGGAGGTTGGGGAAGGCAGGGTTTCCTAGGGTTAATCAGTGATGTTGGTTCAGTTGGCATTCTCAGTGATGATATACGCAAATGTGGTTGTTTGGGTGAAGCTGAATGTGACATCTATCTATTTACTTACTTATTTCTTGTCTTTGCTTTGTAAAATCAAATCCGCATCCAAATTAGTTGCTTCAAACTAGCCTTTCTGTGGTTTTTCTAGTTTCTTAGGATAGAGCTCACTGTATATATGTATTTTTATGTTTATTCCTCTACTTTCATTACAATTTGTTTTTGTCTCAAAATGTATTTTCCCAATTCCAAATAGCCCTTTACTCGAGTCAAGCCAATTTTCTTTAGGTTACTCTTAACTCTCTTTTATCTTTCCTAATCACAACTTTCTTCTTTTTTTTTCTCTCCCTTCT
>NW_006408519.1:10270792-10295516 GCF_000296735.1 Chrysochloris asiatica
CTGCCAAAAGAACCAACAGATCTGTGTTGGAAGAAGTGCAGCCAGAGTGCTACTTGGAGGCCAAGATGGCTAAACTTTGTCTCTCATACTTCGGATATTTTATCAGGAGGGAACAGTCACTGGAGAAAGATGCCATGTTTGGAAAGGTGGAGGGTCAGATGGATTGGCCAAGTGGAAGCATCTATGGATTCAAGTGTGGCAACAGTAGTGAGGTTGGCCCAGGATCAGGCAGTGTTTCATTCTGTGTGCATAAGGTCTCTATGAGTCGGTACTGACTCAATGGCACCTAACAACAACAACAACAAACTGTCTTTGTGTGGCGCTGTGGGTTAATGCACCAGACTGCAAAGCCATTTGAACTGCAAGATCGGCAGTTCAAGTTACCAGCCGCTTCTTGGATACCTTATACAGAGTCACTATGGGTTGGAACTGATTTGATGGCACTTAACAACAACAACAACAATAACAAACTGTGCTTAAAACAACCACTTTTCTTTTACTCATGGTTTTAGGGATGAAGAACTAGGGAATAGCTTGACAGGGCAGTTTCTCTCTTATTATAGTGACATCAGATCTAAGGATGTATTTTCAAAGTGACTTCTTCACTCATATATCAGGTTCATTGACGTTCCCTGACCTGTCTGTCTGCCTGGTCCCTCATTCTAAAGGCTTCTTATGAGACGGCTCCTCACGGATAACTCAGGGAATCACATTTACTGCATAGTGGCTGGCTTCCAAGAAGTCCTCCAGTTCAGTGGCGGGTTATTCCTTCAACAGACACAGTGACACTTCCATCATATTTCTCTATTGGCCAGAGTGGTCACAGGCCCCCCAGTTCCAGGAGGAGAAATAGGCTTGGGAAGGGGATGACACTCCCTTGAAGGAGAGCATGTGGGATAGGAGTTAATGTTGAGTAATCTTGAAAAACTACAATGACTCAATCTGCAGAGGAAATTCAATAGTTTTAGCTTAGAACTGCATTTGAGGAAAATACACAATATACAAAAGTTGTTGTTGTTGCTCAGTGCAGTTGAGTAAGTTATGACTCATAGCAACCTTCTATAGAGTTTCTAAAAAGCTGCTGGGGAATTTAGACCATTGACCTTATGGTTTAAACTGACCTTGCAGTCCAGTGCATGAACCCACAGCACCACACCAGAATACCTAAAATTAATGCTATTTTAGAGCTGATAATATGTCCAAAGTATGAGAGATGAAGTCTGGTCATCCTGGTCATTCTGGCTGTACTTCTTTCAACACAGGTTTGTTTGTTCTTTTGGCAGTGCATGTACTTTTAATATTCTCCTCCAACACTGTAACTTGAATGCATCAATTCTTCTGTGGTCTTCTTTATTCATTGTCCAACTTTCACATGCATATGTGGTTATTGAAAACACCATGTTATAGGGCTATCTATTGTTTGACTGACAGGTAATCTCCAGAAGTGGATTCAGTTCCAAGTTATATCAAAAGACCATAGTCTTGGGCATTTCACCGGTCTCTATAAGACCATGTGTTGTTAGCTGCATTGGTTGGGTTCTGATGCAGTGACCCTATGTACAACAGAATGAAATACTGCTTGGGCTTGTAACATCCTTACAATCATTGCTATGATTGAGCCCAATACTGAAGTTATTGGGTTAATCAATCTCAATGAGGTAAGTAAGTAAGTCTGTTCTTTTAGGATTTTGAGTTTTACTCTACATTTTTCTTCCACTTTGTTCAGGACCTTCTTTTGTGATCATGATCCAAGTGGTCAGTAATGATAGCCAGACACCATTTAATTCTTCTGGTCTCTTGCCTTTGGGCAAATTGTTTACTTGAGTCTGATTTTCTAAACTCTCTTTTGTTCTGAATGGGAAGAGACCAATAGTTGTATTTTAGATGACCACTCAGAAGCTTTGAAGACCCTAGTCATTATGCTCCTCACCTACGTAGGATGTAGAACATTATCTTTTGGACTAATGTTATGCTAATTAACCTAACTGTCCATTGAGACTATCATCCTAAACTCTCAAGCCCAGTGATTCAATCCCTTAAGGTGTTTTGTTTATGGCTAAGAAGTTTACATAACTTTGCCCACAGTTTACACAACTGTGCTCTAATGTAAATTTGGATCTGTTTGCAGCACAACAATTTGGATATGTGTTGAAAAAGCCTTTAATATTTAATTAAAAATACTCAATAAAAACTAGCTTATGCCATCGCCTATCCCATACCTGTTCAGTATATATCTACCTATATATACACACGTAAACTATTGTTTGTTATTACTTTTATTGCAAGATTTTGTATGTAATAATATTTACCATTGTTGCCTTTTATTCTTGCATACCTCTTAGTGTCTTTCTTTGCCTTGGTCATGTTATGCTGACCTCATCCTTATTGTGTATTAACTTATATCTACTCTTTAGTTGAAGTCCCGATGTGATACTGTAGGATGACTGGATTTTAACCACAAGATTGGTGGCTCAAACCCACCAGTCACTCCTCGGAAATCCTATACAGTGTCATTATGAGTTGGAACAGACTCAACAGCACTTAATAGCAATAACAACTCTCTAGTTAGTGATTTTCTCTCCCTTCCCCTTCCATCCCTGGTAACCATTAAAGAATATTTAATGGTTTCCTTGACTTTTTATAATAGTGTTCTTATACAATATTTGGACTTTTGTGATTGATGCATTTTGTGATAGACTCAGTACCGTATCCTCAAAGTTTATCAAATCTGCTTTAAAAGACCGCTTTAAAGAGTAATCAGTTTGAGGACTAAGGTGTACCTGACCCAAGCCATGGCATTTTCTTTTTCTTTTATTGTTTTGTGTTTAAATTTTTATTGTGAATTGAATGAAGTTTTACAGAACACATCATTAGTTTTACAGTCAACAAATCATATACTTTGCTTCACTACATTTTTCTAATCCCCTTCACATATCAACAGTTAGCAGCACTAACCATCTATTGACTTTATCTATTGCATTCCTCCCTGTGTCTCCCACTGCCTTCATCTTTTCTCTGCTAACCTCAGTCTTGTTGTATATTGCCTGCCCTGTCACCTATGTTAACATGAGTTTACCCTCTAGCCCATAAATACTTTTCCTCCCCATATGTAATCATCACAGATTGTTTCTTTTATCAAGAAAACCATTTTTTTTTTTTTAACTTTTACAGCATTGGTCTCATATAACATTTGTTCTTTTGTGATTGGCTAATTTCACTCAGCATAATGCCCTCTAGGTTCAACCATGTTGTGAGGTGTTTCACAGATTGATCATTGTTCTTCAATGCTTTGTAGTATTCCATTGTATATCAAAGTTTGTTTAACCATTCTTCTGTTAATGGGCATTTAGACTGTCTCCATCTTTCTGATGTCTTTTGTAGACAGCATATTGAAGGGTCCTACTTTCGTATCCATTCTGCTCTTTATGTCTCTTGACTGGTACATTTAATCCATTTACATTCCATGCAATTATCAATAGGTATGAATTGATTGCTGTCATTTTTCTGTGTGTGTGTGTGTGTGTGTTTTGTGGTGTTGCTGGATTTTTGTTCCATATAATTTTCTATTTTAAGTTAATTTTATTTGTGTATTTTCTTATCATTTTCATTTCTGTTGTGTTATAGTTTACAAAACCTTTCTGATTTTCCTCTTTAAAAAACTTCTTTCATGTGCAGGTGTAGTATTTTTCTTTGAGGTAATCCTATAATTTATAACTTTGTCATTGCTTTAAACAGTCTGTTTTTCTTTAAATCTACCTGCCTGATTTCCTTGCCATTTGGAAGTTCTGTATCCACACTATTCCCTCTTTTTGCTTTGTAGTTGACTTCATTATACTTTAATATCTCTGGTTCCCTGTTTTCTGTCCTGTAGGTTTATTTTACTTTAAATACTTCTGTATATGGATTGAGTTCTGGCAATTATTGTCATGTATGATAACCTTAGGTTGTTTTCTGCTGTTGTTGGTTCTCAGTCCAAAGAACATCCTTTAGCATTTTTTGGTCTGGTCATACATTACAAGTTGATCTGGTCATACATTACAAGTTGATCTGGTCATATATTACAAGTTGATCTGGTCATTACAAATTCCTTTATCTTCTGTTTATCAGGAAATATCTAATTTTGCCATTGTAGTTGAGGGGCAGTTTTGCTTGGTATATGATTCTTGGTTGTTAATTTTTTCTTTCAGAGTTTTGTATGTGTCATTCCATTGCCTTCTTGCCTGCTTGGTTTCTGCTGAGAAATCAGATCATAGCCTTATTGGTTCTCCTTTGTAGGTAACTTTTCGTTTTTTCTCAGGCTGTTCTCAGGATTCTTTCCTTGTCTTTGATTTTGGAAAGCTTTGTTATGATATGTATTGGTGATTTTCTTTTGGGATCTACCCCTTTTGGGGTTTGTTCAGCTTCTTTTATGCTTATCATCTCATATTTCATGATGCTAGGGAACTTTTCCTCCAACAACTCTCCAACAGTTGTTTTATGTGCTTGTTTCTTCCTGTTCAGGATTTCCGATTGCCTGTAAGTTGTTCCTTTTCATGGTGCCCCACATAACTCTAAGGCTTTCTTTGAAATGTTTCATTCTTTTTTTCTGATTCTTATGCTGGCATACTAATATTGAAAGATTTATCTTCAAGCTCATTAATTTGGGCTTCTGTTGCTTCATATCTATTCCTTTGCCCTTTCAATGTACTGTCCATTTCTAAGATCTTAGTACCAATCTTCTAGATTTCTAATTGCAGATTTTGTATTGCTTCAAAATTTGCATTTATTTTGTCTGTTTGTTCTTCTAGTGTTTTCCTGGATTCTTCTAAAGTTTTTATTGTGTTCTTGCTTTCCTCAGTCTTTCTTTTGATCCTTTGAAGGTACATAATTAGCATTCTTTTGAATTCTTTTTCATTTAGTTCCATTACTTTTTCTTCTTCAGAAATGTTTTCTGGCTCTGCATCTTGGTCATTTGTTTGAGCCATTCTCCCTTGTTTTGTTGTGTGAGATAATATTGTCTGTTGTCTCCAGAACATTGTGGGGTATCATATTTGTGAAAACAAACAGTGCAGTTGTTGGACCTGGAGGGGAGAAATCTCTGGGGGGGCTCTTGCAATTCAAAGAGCCCATGAGGTGGTTGTAGAAGGGATGTGACAGTAGAGTTCCTGGCCCTTGATGGAGTTCCTGTTTGCCTAGGTGTTATATGTGCTCAGGACACTCATTCCTGAAGTAGTTTGTGGAGGCCCTTGATGGAGCTGGCTGTAGTATCCATGAGGACCACAGGGAATCTGGAAGCAGGGTGACAGATTAAATGCTGGTCTAGTGGCACTCTAAGTTTTGTAGGTCTGGAGCCAAGTCTGTCTGAATCCAGGCACCAAAGCAGAGCAGCCAGTCCCCAACTCATACTGGCGTGGCTCTGAACTCTGGGAAAGCAGGCTCTGTGTTGGGTTGGATGAGTGTGGAAGCTGGCCATACCTCTGGTCACCAGGGGAGTATGGGGAAAAGGAAGAAGTCACACCTTTCCTCTCACCTGAGCAAATCTGTTCTTCCAGACCTCCCTCCTCCTCCAAAGGGCTTCACAAGATGGTGGAACTGTGTCTGGCCAGCTGTTACCAGCTGGTTTCTATTTCTTGCTGCCCCTACTCAGTATCTCCTCACAGCAAGCACTCCCTCCATCTCGCAAACATTTCTTCTGAAGTTCAGGGTGCCAAAATTTTCATCTGTACCTGTTTTATTTGGTGTCTTGTACCTGTGTTGTAGATGTTCTGTGTAGTGCGTCTGCCTACTCTGCCATTTTGCTAGAAGTCCTCAGCAATGTTATTTTCAGTGAATAAGGAAGACCAGAGAAGAATTGATGCATTTGAATGTTGGTGGAGAGTATTAAAAGTTGATGGATTGTCAGTAGAACAAAAACATCTGTTTTGAAAGAAGTGTAGCCAGAATGCTGGTTAGAAGTCAGTATGACAAGACTGTCTCTCATGCTTTGAACATGTTATCAGGAGGGACCAGTGCCTGATGAAAGAGATCATGCTTTGTTAAATAGTGGGTTAGCAAAAAAGAGGAAGACCCCTATGAGATGATTGGCACAGTGGCAGCAGCAGTGGGCTCAAACAGAACAATTGTGAGGCTGGCTCAGGACAGAGCAGTGTATTGTTCTGTTGTTCATGGGGTTGCTACGAGTCAGAACCAACTTGATGGCACCTAACAACAACTTCAATTTCCCAGACCATGTGAAAAACTTTAGATTGCCTTAGGATTGTCTGGCCAATTGCATTTCAGGGGAAGCTTGGTATTCCTGAATCTACCATCCTGAGTTTCATATTACTACACTCATTTACCTGCAGTCTTAGGAATGGCAGATAATAGAATTCTTTCAAAATGTCTTGAAATCAAAAACCCTTCACTGAAACATTACTGGATATGGAATGAATCAGAAACATGTGGATTAAATTTCCCTGAAAATTTTCTTGGTTATAAAAATTTAAGGGGAAAACTCTTTGGCCAGATACATTGTAGGTGATGCCAAACCCAAATCGTTTGAAAAATGTATGTGCTGGTTAGATAAACAAACAAATAAAAAGTATAAACAAGCTTTATTTCCTTTTTGCTTGATAAAAAACTTATACTCACTGTAAAATTCTCAGGTCAGTTTGCATTACGATTTTATAGTTTCTTTCTTGGCTTAATTATTGGGCAAAACAGCTATGTAGACGAATGTTTATGGGAATTCAAGTAAGATATGCTGAAGTTTTTGAATGGCTTTCAGTGGATTGAGTTATGTAAGATACATTATATTTACGAATTTTAACTGAAATTTTCATCTTAGGTAGAGTCCTTTTTAAAAGAAGCAGGTGATTTGCTCAAAACTATTCTTAAAATATTCAGAATTTTGGACATTATATATGTATGGAGTCCTGGAGTGGCATTGTAGGATAAAGCACTGGAACACAAGGTGGGTTTGAGCTACAAGATCAGCAGTTCAAATCCACCAGCCACTCTCTTTGGAAACCCTGTACAGGGTCTCTATGAGTTGGAACCAACTTTAAGCTTTAAGGCATTTAACAACAACATTTACATATATATATATATATATATATATATATATATAGATAGAGAGAGAGAGAGAGAGAGAGAGAGAGAGAGAGAGATTGTTGTTTTTACGTGCCATTGAGTCATGGAAACAGCATACATATGTTATAACTTAACATTATAAAACTTAACATTATAAAACTTAATGTCACTTAACAACAACAAATATACAATGATATAAGATGCATATCATGATATTATAAGTCTTTTATGATGATGTTGTTGTTAAGTGCCACCGACTCAGTTCTGACCCATAGAGACCCTGTATATGATTTCTAATGAGCAGCTGGTGAGCTTGAACTTCTGACGTTGTGGTTCAAACCGACCTTGCAGTGCAGCGCTTTAATCCACAGTGCCAATTAAGTAGTAAAGTTGTGGATTTAGAAGTGAGAGAGGAAAATTTATTGAGGTAAACATTAAGAAAACGGAGGCAATTCTACTCTGAACACATCGGGAAACAAGTAAGGACAATTAGTCCACCTACTTAGCACCAGTTTGTGTAGATTTTGGTTTTGGATTATAATTCTGAATTCCATGAATGCATATCTTTATTCAAGCAAAATTTATTAACTGCTAGATACATGCCAACTACTGTTATAAAAAAGATAAAAGTCACAAATCCTTGCCCTCATGAATCTTACATTTTAGTTGGGGAAAACTGTCAATAAACAAGATATGTGAATAAATGAATAGCATACTTTGTACGTCAAATAGTGACAAACATCAAATTGTTCTTGTTAGGTGCTTTTGAGTCGATTCCGACTCATAGCAAGCTTACACACAACAGAATGAAACACGCCCAGTCCTTCACCAACTAACAATCACTATCTTGAGGCTAGTGCTGCTGCCATTGTGCCAATCCATTTCTTTGAGAGTCTCCCTAATTTTTGCTGACCCTCCATTTTGCCAAGCATAATATCTTTCCCCAGGGCCTGGTACCTCCTGCTAATATGTCAGAAGTGTAAAAGACAAAGTCTGGCCATCTCGACTTCTAAAGAACATTCTGGTTGTACTTTTTCCAACAGGGATTTGTTTATTCTTCTGGAAGTCCATGGTACATTTAATATTCTTCGTCAATACCATAACTCAAATGCCTCGATTCTTCTATGGTCTTCTTTATTCATTGTCTAACCATAGGCTGCCAAACAAACCACTAGATCTGTTTTGGAAGAAGTACAGCCAGAATGCTCCATAGAGGCCAAGATGGCCAAACTTTGTCTCTCATACTTGGGATATATTGTCAGGAGGGACCAATTGCTGGAGAAGGATACAATGTTTGGTAAGGTGGAGGGACAGAGAAAAAGAGGAAGACCTCCAATGAGATGGATTGGTCAAGTGGCAGCATCGATGAACTCAAGCGTGGCAACAGTAGTGAGGTTGGCCCAGGATCGGGCAGTGTTTTGTTCTGCTGTGCATAAGGTCACTATGAGTCAGTACTAACTCAATGGCATCTAACAACAACAACATTCATATGCATACAAGTCTATTGAATATACATGGCTTGGATCAGGCACACCTAGTCCTCCAACTGACATCTTTGCTCTTGAACAAATGTCAAATAGTAGAGGTGTGGGGTACAATTCTAGAAAGAATGGAGAGAAAAGACTTCACTGAGGTGACATTTGAGTAAAACTTAATGGAGGCAAGAACACAGGCAATAGCTATATGGACACTAGGGGGAAAACATCCATGCTCAGGGAACAGCACTTACAAAAGTCTTGCAAGGGTGGTTAGTGTAGCTAGAAACGTGTAGGCAAAGAAGACAGCTGAAGGTAAAGAGAGAACTAAAAGAGAGTGGAGGTTTTAGCAGATCACATAGGCCTTAAAGTTACAGACTCTGGGAAATTTTGGTGGGATAGGATGCCATTAAAGGGTTTTGATAAACAGCTAAATTTATTCAGAATGCTTCAAACCGTAAATGAATTAGAACTTAAAATAACAATCCAGTTATTAATTATACTTTTATAGAGTTAGCAATGCACAGGGTTTGTGTTCTAGTATTATTTTATTTTTGTCTTTTTGATGAATTATGGTAGGAAGGGGAAAAGGGATGGGCAAAATGTAAACACTGTGACTCTGATTGTCCTCACAGAATATTGTAATATACATTAAGATTATAGAAATCATTTAGTACCTGAACCATTATTGTCCAAAAAGTCAATATTTCCCTCCATTATAAGATTTTTTGAAACATAAATTTGAGACACCTTCATTTAATCATGAAGGAAGTCAGTTTGTTTTACTGTGGTGGCTTGAGTGTTGCTATGCTGTTGGAAGCTATGCCACCGCTATACTACATATTAGCAGAGTCACCCATGGTGGACAGGTTTCAGCTGAGTTTCCAGACTAAGACAAGTGAGGAAGAAGAGACAGACTGCTTCTGAATGTTCAGCTACTGAAAACCTTATCACTAGCTGTGGAACACTGTCAGATAGCACCAGAATATTGAATATTGAAACACTGTGAATAACACCAAAATAGTGTTTGATAAAGTGTTGGAAGATCAGCCCCCCAGGCTGGAAGTCACCCAAAATATGACTAGGTAATAGTTGGCTCCTCAAAATAGAGTTGACTGTGATGATGTGAATAGAGTAAAGGTTTGGGAGACATTCATTTGCTGATGGAACAAATTCAAAATGAAAAGAAACAGTTGCAAACATACATTAATAATGAAAATATGGAATGTACAAAGTATGAATCTAGAAAAGTTGGAATTGTCAGAAATAAAATGGAGCATGTAAAGATCAATATCCTAGGCATTAGTGAAATAAAATGTACTGGTTTGGGCCATTTTGAATTTGACAATATGTGGTTGATCTGCCAAGAATTGAAGAGGAATGGTGTTACATTAATCATCAAAAAGAACATTTCAAGACATTGTCCACAATAGTATAATATCCATACTCTTACAAGGAAGATCAGTTAAATCAGCTATTCAAATTTATGCACAAACTACTAAAGCCAGTGATGATGGAACTGAAGAAGTCTACCAGCTGTTTTAGTCTGAAAGTAATCAAACATATCATCAATATTTATTGATAATGACCAGTGATTGGAACACAATGGTTGGAAACAAAGAAGGATTAGTATTTGGCAAATGTGATATGGTGATAGAAATGATGTTCTAGATTGCATGATAGAATTTGCAAGACTAATGACTTATTCATTGCAAATACCTTTTTAACCAACATAAAAGACAACTATACACATGGGCCTCATCAGATGGCAAATTGACTACATCTGTGGGAAAAAGTGGTGGAAAAACTTGATATCACCAGACAAAACAAGGCCTGCAGCAGATCGTGGAGCACATCATCAATTGCTCAAATGCATGTTCAAGCTGAAGCTGAAAAATTTAAAACAAGGCCATGGGTGTCAAAATATGACCTTAAACATATACCACCTGATAGAGATCATTCCAATAACAGATTTGATGCATTAGACACTAATGACTGAATACAAGAAGACTTGTGGGATGACATCAAGAACATCATACAGAAAGCAAAGTTACTAAAAAGGAAAAAAAGAAGGGAAAGATCAATATGGATGCCATAAGAGACTCTGAAACTTCTTCTCGAGTACAGATGCTAAATCAAAAGGAAGAAATGAGGAGGTAAAAAAAGCTGAACAGAAAAATGTCAAGGGTAAGTCGAGAAGACAAAGTTAAGTATTATAATGAAATGTGCAAAGACCTGAAGTTAGAAAACCAAAAGGGAAGAACCCACTCAGTGTTTCTCAAGCTAAAAGAACTGAAGAAAAAAAATTCAAGCCTTGACTTGAAATATTGAATATACAAAATAATGAATGATGCAGAAAACATCAAAGGAAGGTGGAAGAAATACAAAGTGACTGTACTAAAACCAAATGGCTGGTGTTCAACCATTTCAAGAGGTAGCATATGATTGAGAGTCAATGGTATTAAAGATGTCCAAGGTGCATTGAAAGCATTGGCAAAGAACAAGGCTCCTGGAATTGATGGAATACAAATCAAAATCTTTCAACAAACGGATGCAGCACTGGGTGCACTCACTCATCCATGCCAAGAAATTTGGAAGACAAATACCTGACAAACTGACTGGAAGAGATTCATATTTTGCTCATTACAAAGAGAGGTAACCCAACAGAACATGGAAATAATTATACAATATCATTAATATCAGAGTTCTGGTGTGGTGCTGTGTGTTAATGTGCCAGAGAAACCCGACAGAGGGTCACTATGGGTTGGAATCGACTCGACAGCACTTAACAACAACAACAATCATTAATATCACATGCAAATAAGATTTTTCTAAGATAATACATAAATGACTGCAACAGTCCATTGACAGGGAACTGCCAGAGGTTCAAGCTGGATTCAGGTGAGGAAGGCATATCATTACTGGTATCAGATGGATCTTGGCTGAATGCAGAAAATAACAGAAAGATGTTTACATGTGCTTAATAAAGATGCAAAGGTTTTCAACTGTGTGGATCATGACAACCTATAGACAACAATGTAGAGAATGGACACCCAGGAACACTTAATTGTCCTAATGAATATCCTGTACATAGACCAAGATGTATTCATTCTGACAGAAAGGGGATGCTGAATGGTTCCAAATCAGGAAAGGTGTGTACCAGCATTGTATTCTTTCACCATATATATTCAGTCTCTATGCTGAGCAAATAATCTAAGAATCTGGATTATATGAAGAACAATGTGGTGTCAGGATTGACGGAAGACTCATTAACAACCTATGGTAAAAGAAGATGCAACCTTGCTTGCTGAAAGCAAAGAAGACTTAAAATACTTATTGATGAAGATCAAAGAGCACAACCTTCAGTATGATTTGCACCACAATTTAAAGAAAACAAAAATCCTCATCACTGTATCAATCAATAACATCATGATGTTGTTGTTGTTGCTAGGTGCCATTGACTTGGTACTTACTCATAGCCATCCTATGCACAAAAGAACAAAACACTGCCTGGTCCCATTCCAGTCTCATAATCATTGGTAGGCTTGAGTCCATTGCTGCTGCCACTGTGCCAATCCATCTTGCCCTCTATTTCTCCTACCCTTCACTTTACCACGCAGACATCCTTCTCCAGGAACTGGTTTCTCCTGATATTTCCAAAGTGTGAGAGACAAGTTTGGCCATCCTGGCTTCCAAGGGGCATTCTGGTTGTACTTCTTCCAGCACAGATTTGTTTGTTCTTTTGTCAGTCCATGGTATTTTAAATATTATACTCCAATATCATAACTCAAATGCATCAGTTCTTCTATGGACTTCTTTATTCGTTGTCCAACTTTCACATGCATATGAGGTTATTGAAAATACCATGGCTTGTGTCCTCAACTGACATATTTGCTCTTTAACACTTTAAAGAGGTCTTGTGCAACAGATTTGCCAACATCATGATAAATAGAGAGAAGATTGAAGTTGTCAAAGACTTCATTTTTCTTGGATCCACTGTCAGACTCATAGATGCAGCAGTCAAGAAATCAAACAACATACTGCATTAGGCAAATCTGCTGCAGGAAACCTCTTTAAAGTGTTCAAGAGCAAAGATGTCAGTTTGAGGACTAAAGTGTGTCTGATCTAAGGCATGGTATTTTCAATAGCTTCATATGCATGTGAAAGTTGGACAGTGATTAAGGAAGGCCATAGAAGAATTGATGCATTTGGGTTATGGTGTTAGAGAAGAATATTAAAAGTACCATGGGCTTCCAGTAGAACAAATAAATCTGTGTTGTAAAAAGTACAGTCAGAATACTCCTTGAAACCTGGATGGTAAGACTTTATCTCTCATATTTTGGATGTATTATCAGGGTGAGCCTGGAGAAGAACATCATACTTGGTAAACAGGAGGGTCAGAGAAAAAGCAGAAAACCCCCATTGAGAAGGATTTGTACAATGGCAGCAACAATGGGTTCAAGGTAACAACAATTGTTAAGATCACACCAGCACCAGGCAATGTTGTGTTTCGTTGTGCATATGGTTGGTATGAGTTGGAACCAACTCAATGACACCTAAGAAAAGCTACAACATCTTGGAAAGGTATTTGAGTTACATGGATTAAATTAGAGTGTAAACTTCTCTGGTTAGTGGCATCTTAACTTTCATGTACAAAGGCTGAGGGTTTTAAATCAAAGTCCCGTGGTGGTGTAAATAGTTTACATGCTTAACTGCTATCCTAAAGATTGGAAGTTTGAGTTTACCCATTGGTACTTTGAAAGACGGTTTGACAATCCACTGAAAAATCAGTCATTGAAAACCCTACTGAGTACACTTTTACTTTGACACACGTAGGGTCATCATGAGTTGGAGTCTACTTTAAAAGGTCTTTAAATATACAAATTAATATCTGAGCAATCATATAAAGGACAGTATACCAAACTTACTAAATTTGTTAAGCTAGGAGAACCAGAAAATGGAAACAAATCATATGAAATATCTGGGAATAATTGAATGTTCTTGACCTTCCAACTTCCAACTGACATGTTATCTGTTCCATCAGTAGTAAATTGTAATTCATATTACAGCTTATAGAACCAAAAGGTGGATGTTGTTTGTTTGGTTTCCAGTTTGCAGAAATGCAGCTGTGCTCACAAGAAGCATGATGGTGCTTCAAATAATTGATAATACTTTTGTTGGAATGAGACTCATTAAACAAATAATTGAGTTTGGTTAGGCAAACAGACTTGTATACATTGTCTGATTTCATGTTTCTTCAGCAACATCTTTGATCTCATCTCTCTTCTAGTGAGTTAACAATGACAAGTAGCAGTGTAACTAAATATTTCTGTCAATGAACTGTTCTGTCATAGAATCACCATAAAGATATATTTTTCACATATATATCTTTATGGTGATTCAAGGACACATATTTTTTCATGGTTGATAAAACTTTTTCTAGGCACTAACTCTTGATTTCTTTCAGTCCACATTATTTCTATGCTAAAGAAAATGTTATTAAAGATGTAATTTATATTTCATATGAGACTGGACTTTAAAGATATTAGAACCTACTTAACATTATTATAGTTTAAAAATATTAAAATAATATTTGTCATAATTTTATAAAAGGTAAATAAATAAAAAATGTTGCCTATTTGAGAATCAATTTTTTTAAACTCAAATGATTGGCTTCATTTGATGAGGAAATGAAATCAGTGGACTGGCCCAATTTCATGTAATTAACCAAAGTTAGAGTTGGTTCCAGTCCAGTTGATCTCACATTCTGCACTGGGGTCTGCAATGTTCTATAAGATCAGAACTTTCACAAGAATCTTCCAAGAACTTGTGGGTGCTATGATCCATTACCCAAACCCCATAAACTAGAGATAAAGGGATGTATTTAATTTTCTGAAAGTCTTTAGTACCCAGAGGCTTCAAAAACATTCATGGGAAAAGTCCATTATCTCTCAATTCCATTTTTCTATAAATGTTTTGAAGTTCCCTTGTATAAAATAGCCATGAATTGTTAGAATGGAAAGGGGCCATGGAGAAGGCAATCCAACTCTCATTTTATAGATAAGAAAAGTATCTGAGAGAATTTCATGCTTCATCTGTAACCTAGCACTACTTTGTTTCTTCTTCAAGCAGATATTACTTTATAATTAAGTGGTCTTCTGCAAATCATTAAAAACTAGACTTGATTGGCACATTTTTGAATTATGCTTGTTTGATATCTTTATTGGCAGCAAAATGAAAAGTCCAGGTTTTTTTTTTTTTTTGAGTCAAGATATGGTATTACTCTCAAAATTCAGCCACTTTACTAACCAGTGATTTTCCAGATCAGAAAAATTAAAAATTCAAAGAAAAAGAATTGGCTGAATTGGCTTGGATTTCTTTGCTTCTTCAGAATTCAAGTGGACAATTTGTACAATTTCCCTTGCTTTGATCTCAGCTGCCCACATTACCAAGTTGCAGGCACAAATTACTCGCTCATCTCCTTCATCCACACAATTTAAAGATCCTGGAAAAAAATCACTTATTGTGAAATTTCCAGACTGAAAGTGCCTTCAGTTATTTGCTGGTGCTGACTTGGACCATGAAAGAGGAGGTGGTTTCAGCTAGGGCTGCCCCCAAGTCACCCAACCTGCCAAAACTCTCTTAGTCTTGCCAACATCATTTCCTGAAAGATCAGGCTCTCCAACGTGTGTCCACCAGCATGCCCTGGGAGATCAGGAATACCCAATCAGGAATCGATTATTGGGGAGAAGAACACAAGACAGAGCTCGCTATTTAACTTGGAACTATAATAACCACAAAATGGCTCTGGGTATTTTGTGAATCAGATTGCTGTCAAATCCTTGTGTTATTATTATTTTTTTAAATTTGGATTTGCTTCAGTGATTGTACTGTTCTTCAGTAAGAACTATTTGATGTTCAAAAACCTTGAAGACTTTCAGACCACTTTCTTTCCCTCTTTCAAATAGAAAGTTTGCATTTTGTGCACAACAGAGAATGCAAATACCAAAAGGTCTGAGAGTTCAGCTTGAAAGTCCAAACCCACAAACTCTGATTGGCTCTAACCTTGGCTGAACACATTCTTCAGGGCTGCAGCCCTTACATTGAATGCTGTTTTTGTTAGGTGCCATCTAGTCGGTACTGACTTAAAGCAACCCTATGCACAACAGAATGAAACTCTGCCCAGTCCTGGGCCAACCTCACAACTGTTGCCACGCTTGAGCCAATTGTTGCTGCCACTTTGCCAATCCATCTTGCTGGATTGACCAGCAAGATGGATTGGCAAAGTTCAATCTTGTTAAAGTTCAATCTGGCGAGATGGTCAATTTTTTTCTCTGATCCTCCACTCTACCAAATGTGATATCATTCTCCAGTGACTAGTCCCTCCTGACAATATGTCCAAAGTCTGAGAGATGAAGTTTGGCCATTGAATGGCCTACTTTATTGCTGCTGTTGTGCCTTTGAGCAGGTTCCATATCATAATGACCCTGTATAGGGTTTCCCAGGAGCAACCTTGTGGTTAGCAGTCCAGTGCTTATCCTACAATGCCACAACAGGATTATTAGGACTGGTTATTTATTTTTATGAAAATGTACTGGAATTATCTTTACTAATTAAGGAGATTAAACAATTATAAAATGTCCAAAATGTCAGTTTTAAAAATAAATTTTAAATGGAGAATGGATATTACTTATACAACCGTTTTTGTCTAACATACTACAGTACTGCCACCCCTTGTTTTACAATCTTTCTTTTATGCCTGAGCACAATTAAATGCTTTCTCTTATGTTCACTAAACCTAAATTAATATTTTCCTTCTTATTTCCTGGTCCCCATGCCCTCAACTATATGGCCAGTGCATTTCACATTGTTTTAGGTTGATTTTAAGAATTTATTATGAAAGAAATGCACCAAAGGTAAGAATGGAACAGGAATGGAACTTGCAAAGACCAGGAAACAAGAGTAATGAAAAATAACTCTAAACATGTCAGAAAGAATGTGCTAGAAAGTCTGATTATGAAGATTCCTGTAATAATGATGCTGAGGGAAGCAAACTTACCATTCATACCTGAGTGTTGGTAAGCTAGGCAACACCATTTCAAATAGAATTCATATAGATTCCAATGATAAGTGAACAGGTAGTATGTGTGCTTTTATGAGAAATCCAAATGAAGGCTCAAAAATTTAACTGATTTCACACACAGGGGCACTGACTGGGTGAAGGCCGGCAGGTGAACATTAAATGTCATCTTTATTTCACAGGAATGGGAGAACCTGAATAGTTATCTGTGAAATGAATGACTAAGTGAATGATGCACAAGAAAGAAATGAAGTGTTATAACCACATGGATATGATTAATTTTATATTTATATTTCAAGAGTAGAACTGCATTAATAGAATGTTTTGAGAACTGCACTATTGTGAAAAAAAAACTAAGGGGCTTCAAAAAGTTTTTGGTAAAATGAGATAATGGACTTTTCTCATGAATTTTTTGAAGCCTTCTCTTATATTATTCATGGGAGAAAGATGAGACTTTCTGCTCCCATAAAGACACGTAGTCTCAGAAACCCTACTTTAAGGGTCGCTATGAGTGGGACTGAAGGAATTCTGGTTGCATAGTGGTTATGAATCAGGCTGTGTGCCTCAGGGTCAGCAGTTCGAAACTACCAGCTGTTCCATGGGAGAAAGATGAGGCTTTCTGCTCCTGTAAAGATTTACAGCCTCGGAAACCCTGTAAAGGGTTACTATGAGTCGGAACCGACTCCACGGCACACAACAACAACAATGAGTGGGACTGAAGTTGATGGCACACCACCACTATATATTTTTATAATATTACAAGAGACTAAAACATGCTATATCAGTAGGCCAACATCTTGGAACTTTCCTGAAGAAAATGCCAAATGGACCACTATTTTTGAGTATCATTTTGACAAACAACTATAGTGGTGAACTGACTCAAAAAAACAACAGGACATGCCCTTTCTATCCTAGGAGGTGCCAGGCAGTCTGGAGGGACAGAAGCAGCAGTAAAGGGAAAAGACAGTTTCCAATGAAGCCTCAGAGAGGAGGAACTCTGCCACCATAGAAATCACCAAGAGATGAATGTCGCCTGGAAGGGGCATACTTCATGGCAGAAAAGCTTCTCTAGAGAAGAATGTCTGGCACCCAGATTATTATTGCATAAAATGCATTTGTATACTAGAAGGTGGCATCCTAGAACTTTCCTTCACACATATTCAGTCACCTCAGCCATTCTATCCTCACAGACCAATGTCTTAGACAGGAACAAGCAGTGGAGTTCCCTTTGAAACAGGCCCTTAATTTTACCATTTCTCTATTAACATCAGTTAGATTGGTTTTACACCATCGTTTCATTGCAATTACGATCTTCTCCATTCATCATTGTTTAACAGTATTTGCGTCTATTCCCTCTGTTTTTCTTTTTTTTTTTGGGGGGGGTGGTGGTGTACACAAAAACACTCAGGAATATATAATAATTTAAACAACCAAAGGACATATTCTCCTGGCTACCAGCACTCAGGTATTCCCTTTCCGTAAGTGCAGAGTCCTCAGTTGCTCTCTCTCTCCGTGTCCTCATCTCTGCCTCCATCTCTGGTGTCACTGCTTCTCTGAATAGGGTCCCACATTCTGCTCATGCTCTTTTCCTTGATGGTCCTAGGGTCCTCTGTTTCTGAACTGTAAGATTAACTACTCCCCCATTTTTATTACAAAACTTCTACCTTTACAGTTGTAACAGTTCCAATTAGGCATGATAACAATTACTATTGAATCATAGGAATCTTATTCCCATCTCTTTTCACCAGATCCATCTAGACAAGATGAAATCTATACAGTGGGGACTTTACCTTCCCCTGCACACTCTTAAACTAAAGTCCCTCTTGAAAATTTGTAAGCCAGTCACTTTATGCCCTTATCACCCCCTCATTTTAGGTAACCAGTGTCTAAATTGCCCATCCCTATCTACTCTGTGTACAGAGGTGATAGCATTGATACTTGATGTGATGACTCCTTCCCTCTCAGTTGGTAGTTTGAGCTACTACATCCATAAGTGTAGGTCAAGTTCATCAAATTGTAGCAACTTACGCTTGTTTCCTTTATCAATTTAAAAAAAAAAATCTTCTTCTAGTTGAGTTCTGATTACCAAGCCATTGAGGCTAGGTCAAATGGGTACTACCTGCTAGTTTGGGTGTTCATATGCTTCTCCCTTCTCTTCATATCAGCCGGACGCTTCACTCTCAGCTCTATCCATCCATGGCTATGTCCTTGTCCATGAGCTCAGATGTCCCCAGGTCTCACCATACTTCATATCAACCAGCCCTTCATCTTCTCTCTCTCATCTCAAGGTCAATGAGAGTCTATGGAACATGGTTGAACTCAGCCTTTCCCCTTCTTTCACTCACCAGTAGACTAATGTGGTTGTCAGCAAACTTACATGCCTGCTCATGTGTTCCCTTTGAGTTCAGTCTTAGAGGGTCATTCGTCCTGAAGTGACTTAATTGCTTGCCTTGATGGCTCCTTGGTGAACAACTTGGCAAGCTGAGTTCTTTAAGAAGCAGATTCTGAGATGAAGATTAACATCTAAGAAAATAATTAGAAGCATTCTTGTAAGCAATACCAGTGGAAGAAAAGGTAAAGAAACAATTGGACAGAGAGACGAGTCGAGATGTGATGCCACCCCATGAAGACCTCATCAGAACCCTTGGAGAAAGCTGGGGCTAGGGTGGAATTTCAGAATTCTCCTAAATTAGGGTTAGGTGGCTGGGTTTTATAACCTTGCACTGATTGGGATTTAGTTCGCCATAACATATGCATGATCTTAGAGAAAGCAATTTTCTTTAGCTGAGGTGATCTTCAAAGAAGACTGGCAGCTGTGGTCATCTTCTGGCAGTACTCCCTCCTTCCTGAAGGGGAATCCTGGAGGGCTTCATCAGCATCCCACAAGGTACTTTTATATTTGTTGTGATTTCCTTTTAATGTCAAAACGAATGAAATACAAAAGTTGTAAAAGCAACTTTTTTGTATAAGATAGCAACAAATCAGGTAGAATAATGTGCTTATCTTCATTGAACATTTAACTGCAATCATGCACCACATTTTATTTTATCGAATTCTTTTAAATTTTAATGGAATATTTGGGAGAGTTTTAAAAAATAGGATACTAAACATAGGCAATAATCATTTTGTTTTTAGATATGCCCTGTTGTACTAGAATAAGGAGTCCTGGTGTGGTGCTGCTGGTTAATAATCTGGATTGCTAAGTGGGTTTGAACCTCAAGGTTGGTGGTTCAAGCTCACCAGCATCTCCTCAGAAACCCGATACAGGGTCGCTATGGGTTGGAACCAATTCAAAAACACCTAACAATAACATACTGGAATATGGCGTTATGTAAGTACATGCTCTTGTACAAAAAGCATTACCATGTTGCAAGATCTTTAAGGGATACTGGTTTTCATATAGTAAAGGAAAATATTCCAATTTATACCAACACAAGAGTGGACTAAATTCGAACAGTTTGTTCCTAAGCAGTTGCTTAACACTTTGAGTTATATGGATTTTTATTTACATTTATCATAGAATTTATATGACTGTAGTCTTATGATTTAGGTTACATTGTTCACAATAGATGATACTATTTTTATGAACTTCTGAGTTAACAATCCCTTTCAGACGATTATCATAAACAACAATATCAGCATTTGGTCAACTTTATCTGACTTTAAGAACTGTTTAGAGTGGGAAGGGATGATCTGTTCTGAGGAATGGGAAAGGTTTCCTTTTTTCAGTATCACCTGAATATTGAAGGATGTGTGAAAGTTATGCAGGAAAAGGTGAGTGACAAAGACGGGAGACTTAGAAAGAAAATTCCAGGCAAAGAAAGTATGTGCAAAAACCCTGAGGTGGATGAAGGTTATTTACTTCTTCCCATAGCTATGTCTCATGAAGCTTAACTAATTCAGAGCATAAGTAGTATTATGTTTACAGATTATTTTCAGTATCATCTTTACTTTTGAGGGGTTCATGCTACTTTTATTGAGGGCCTTTTAAAATGTAAGTCTGATATAGTGGGGTGCTGTGTGACTTATGGTTTGGGTGTACAGGAAAGCCTTCTACCCCCCACTGTCTGAAAGGAACTTCCTCCCCATCTATCAGACTGTCTAAAATTCCTCCCCTCAAACATAATGTTGCTGGCTTTTGAAGGCCTCTTGCTTTTAAGGGGCATTTTCATTTTAAAAGCAGATATCCCTGAGAAGCATAATAATTAGTTGTAATTTCATTTTCCTACAGAACATCTAGCAGAAAGAACCCAGATCTCATAAAGATGGAATACACGGAGACCTAGGGTGAGGGAGGATGAGTAAGTGGGGAACCAAGTTCTCCAAAAGGACCTTTGAAAGAGGATGAAACAGCCTAAAAGAAAAACTTCACCAGCTTGAGAATGAAGCTTTCAGAGTCCCCTAATTTGCAAGATAAATTTACTAGTGTTGAATCTGGTTGTTTCCAAGGTAGTTTACCTAAGTCCTTTTCCCCCGATTCTCTCATCTGCTTTATTGGAATTATTAGTGTAGAGCAGGGGAGGACCATATTTGTTGTTGTTGTTTGTTAAGTGTTATCGAGTTGGTTCTGACTCATAGTGACCCTACAGAGATTTTCAGAGGAGCAACTGGTGGGTTTGAACCTCCACCTTGAGGTTCAAACTGACCTCGCAATCCAGTGATTATCCTACAGTGCCACACCAGGGCTCCGTTGTTAAGTACTGTTGAGTCGATTCTGACTCATAGCAACTCCATTGTTGTTGTTGTTGTTAGGTGCCTTGGATTCGATTCCAATCCATAGCCACCCTGTATAGGGTTTCCAAAGAACCACTGGTGAGCTTGAACCACTGACCTTGCAGTTCAAACAACTTTGCAGTCTGATGCATTAGCCCACATGTCCACACCAGGAGTCTAGCAAGTCCATTAGGCCTGCAACATGATTTGGTCTGGCCCTGCCAAAGTAAACCACAGTTCCGGCCATCGCATTATTGTTGTTGTTAAGTGCCGTCAAGTCAGTTCCAACTCATAGCAACAATGTATAGAGTTTTTGAGGAGCTGCTAGTGAGTTGAGGTTGCCGACCTTGCTGTTCAAACTGACCTTATAGTTGAATGCTTATCCTACAGCATCATGGCAGTACTCCACACATTAGGGGTGAGTTAATATTTGTTTGACCAAATAATAGCAGTCTAATTTTTAAGTTGATAATTTTTTATAACCTACAAATGATGTTATAAATACCCAAATGGCTCTTGGCAGGAAAAAAAAAAGTTTCCCCACCCCTGGTGTAGAGGGTTGTCTCAGGAATATGGAAACTCTTAATGCGGAGATTTCAGTTATGTTCTTAGAGAAATGGCAGACACACCATTGTGTGAATTGGGATGCTAGGATTTGCATGCAATGAAAGGAAGGAGCATTCCATTCTGTCTTTATTGCCTAACAGAAGCCTAAAGAGGAATCTGCCTTCAACAGCAAGTTGCCCCTATGGAATTGAAGGAGGTGATGATCTAGACACTTTAGTCCCCCTCATTGACTAGCTCTGGTAGCATAGTGGTTACGAATCGGGCTGCTAATCTCAAGGTCAGCAGTTGGAAACTACCAGCTGTTCCATGGGAGAAAGATGAGGCTTTCTGCTCCCGTAAAGATTTACAGCCTTGGAAACCCTGTACAGCATCTCTATGAGTAAGAACAGACTCCAAGGCACATAACCACCACCACTGACTAGCTCACAGCGAGCAACTCAGAGTCTTTTATGCCTATTACCTTTCATGTATTCCATAATTTGTCCATCAACTAGAGTCTATATTTGAAAATAAATCATATGTTGCTCATATATGATGCATTTTAGTGTTCAAATATATTGGGGTAATGGGTAAAATGATTCAGTGGTGGGGGTCAGACTCAGGGGCTAAACTTTGCATATTCTTATGGACATAATTCCACCTTTAAACGTTTGATTGATGCGGTATTTTTTTTTTTTAAACAAGTTGATTTCTGTAGTTCTTAGTTTCATTATCTGAGACCTGTGAATATAAATGAAGGACAGTCAGGCAGACTGCAGCTCCAATTTTGATGTATTAAGTGTGATTCTGTCAATGCTTGTTAGAGTACTTCAGGGAAGATTTGCTCTGTGGTGTTTGAAATTTGATAACCTATGAGAGAGATTGGAGAATTGATGTATTTCATATATGGTGTTGGCGACGAATATTGAAAGTACCATGGACTGCCAGAGAACAAACAAATCTGATGTGGAAAAAGTACAGCCAGAATGCTCCTTCAAAACAAGAATTTTGAGACTTAGTCTCACATTCTTGGGCATGATATCAGAAGGAACCGGTCCCTAGAAAAAGACATTCATTGTGTTTTGCAAAGTAGGAGGTCAGCGAAAAAGAGGAAGACTGGCAACAAGATGGACTGACACAGTGCCAGCAATTCACAGGCTCGCAGGTTCAGACATAGCAACAGTTGTGAGGCTGGTTCAGGGCAGTGTTTTGTTCTGTTACACATACTCAATGGCACCTGGCAACAATAACAACTATGGTAATACTGTCTCTTAAATTTTACAGACTTGGAACTGAACTTTAAAAATCTTTTTGGTGAATTTTTTCATTAGAAAGCATCCTTTTAACTTCTGAAATCAAATGATACTTTTAGACCTTTATAGTTCACATATATCATAACAGTTACACTACCCCCAAAAATGAGTAGTCAGGGAATTAATTTTTTGAGGAATATAAGTTTATATATAAACAGACATAGTGACAACACCACTGAATAGTGTTCATCCTTTCTACATGGGTCTGGTGAAAAGAGATGGAGATAAGATTCTTATGATTCAATAGAGAGTAGTTGTTATCATGACTAATTGCAACTGTCACAACTGTAAAGGTAAAAATTTTATATTAAGAACAGGGGAATAGTTAATCTTACAGTACAGAAACAGAGGACCCTAGGACCATCAAGGGAGAAGAGCACAGACAGAGTAAGGGAGGGACGCTATCCCTTGAAGCAGTGACACCAGAGATGGAGGCAGAGATGAGGACATGGAAAGAGGGAACAGCTGGGGACTCGGGACTCATGGAAAGAGAGGAACTGGGTGTTGGTGGCCAGGAGAATATGCCCTTTGGTTGTTTAAATTATTATATATTCCTGAGTGTTTCTGTGTACATTCTCCTTCCCCACAAAAAACCAGAAGGAATGGAAGCAAATACTGTCGAATGATAATGCACAGAGGAGATTGTAATCATTGATATGAAGTAATGATGTAAGCCTATGTTCTCCCATGTAAACCATCACTCAGTTCACAATAAAAACCTTAAAAAAAAAAAAAAATAAGGACATAGTGACGAAAGGTTTGGAAAACTAGGAAGACCTGGTGTCACTATAAAATATATCCCTTTGTTTTAAAACAAAAACCCAACAACACTTATTTGTACCAAGTTGATTCCAACTCATGCAACTTTGTGTTCTCGAGTAGAAATGCTCCAGAGGGTTTGGTTGATGGTAATCTTTATGGCAGCAGATCATCACACCTTTTTTGCCATAGCACCATTGGGTGGATTTGAATTGCCAGCCTTTAGATCAATAGTAAGCACAACGCTTTGTGCCACCCAGGGACCTTGCTGATTTCTTTCTATTGAGGATCAGCTGTGACAAAGATTGATGGGATATGTGCTAAGTATGCCATACCATTATCCCATTTAATCTTCATATCAAATCCCAATTCTTCAAGTTGAAGAGACAGATTCAAGCAGTTGAAACAACTTGTTGAAGATCCCATAATTGGTAATTTGTGGAGTTTGGAATCCGACATCAATGCATATTTTTAACCACCGTGTGCAATTGAACCACTGCAACAATCAAAATGTTCTCCTCCACTCACATCACTTGACATGCTGTGTACTCAGGGCAGCTTAGAACTGAAGTTTGCATTCTCTTTGTTGTGTTACTTGTGGCTTTGGGTATCACCTAACCTCTCTGAGCATGTTATGTTACAATCTCTGTAAAAGAGAAATAATAATGTCTACCCCAGAAGATTGTTTTGGTAGTCTTCTGAAATTATATATGTGTGTTTATGGTGTGGCACTGTAGGATAAGCACTGGACTGCTAACCACAAGGTTGGTAGTTCAAATTCACCAGCC
>NW_006408519.1:10296121-10310718 GCF_000296735.1 Chrysochloris asiatica
GGGTCGGAACCGACTCGACGGCCTTAACAACAACAACAAATATTTGAGTTACTAAGTGAAATTGCTTATCTTCTCTAATTGATTTATTTCATGAGCATTTATTAAATACTTACTGTATACCAGACATTCTTTATATCCTGTGAATATGGTACTACTTTCAAGTTGCTTAAAACTTCATCTTTCTTGATATAGTGATAAGAAAATCATGGTGATGAGGTTTTGTTTTTGTATTTTATTTTATTTTTTTTTAATTCTGCTATTTTAGTAGGTTGAAAAAATATACCCAACTCACAATTTTGTATTCCTTCTACTCGTTTTCTAGAAATTGTTGAATCTAAATGCTTTTATGTTAGTTTTGACTATATATTAAGATTCTCATGAAGACATGTGCCCATTTATAGATTGACACCTCTATCTGCAAACCAGGCCTTTCCCAAATGCTGTGAAACATTTAAGTCTTCAAAACCATTAAAATTGTTAGCTTTGGCTGCAGATAAGTAGAATAAACAAATCCCTTCCCAAGATGGGGATAGTTCTGCTGTCTTTGTTGGTTTTTGAAGTTCAAGGAAGTCACAGGATTCAAACAATGCTTATTACCCAGACTGAGAACTTTCTAGTGGCCTGCATTATTTATTTCTAGTGTTTCTTACAGGTACAGATAACATAATGTTTCTGTGTTGGCTGTGCACAGTAGCCTTTAGTGGCTTCCTGATTTGGATTCATCTCTCCATTTGTATGTAATTAGTTATCTGTGTAACCATCAAGGTGTGTCCAATACAGACATTATAAATGTCATTTCACTCCTAAATCATCAATATTTAATTACAAATAGAGCTTGCAAATGTCTTTTATTTCTAATTTCTGATTTTTTTTTAAATTAATTCAGTGGTTTTGTGGAGTTTCCCTAGTGCAATAGTTCTCAAGGGTAATTTTGCCATAGAGACGTTTTTCATTATATCAACTGCTACTGTCATATAGGTAGATTCCACGGGTGCTTCTAAAAACACATCAAAGAATTACTTAACCCAAACTATCAATTATTTGGCACATAGTTGAGAAGCTTTTGAATGCCTAACATTATTCTTTTTGAAAACAATTGCATCCACTCAGATTAATTTTGCTAGTCATACTTTTAACGTTTTCAGAATAAGCACAATATTATAAACTTACTTACAATGTTTCATTAGTAAAACAGGGAACCAATAACACCTTACCTCTTGGATTTTATTATTCCCAAATGAAACAAATAAAAATTTTTACTTCCGTTGATTCATTTTTTACTCCCTTCACTTTTATTTTAACTTCTGTGTGTGTTAGCAGATGTTTCTGTATGGATGGGAATGACATCAGAATCTTTTCTGTGTTTAAGTTCTCTACAAGGTTAAGGAGGCTTTGGCTAGTCAGTTAGAGAGCTAGAATAATAATCAGCATGGTCACTACTTTTTACAGTAACATAATTTAGATGCACATTATGTCCTATTCTCATTTTTCCCAGAAATTTCTTGTAAGGATTTTCTTACTTTAAGACTTTTGCTCACAGTATTCCATGTTCCGGTTAACTATTAGAAGTCTATTCATATTTCAAGGCTTAGCATTCTGTGAGATCTTTCTTAACTAATCAATAAGAAAAGAATTTCATGATTTCTAACATGCTTTCTAAGGAGCCCTGGTAGCATAGCGAGTTATACATTGGACTGCTAATGGCAAGATCAGCAGTTCGAATCTATCAGTTGCTGTGTGGGAGAAAGATGAAGTTTTCTGCTCCCATAAGGATTCACAGCCTCGGAAACCCCATACAGGGTCCCTGAGTCACAACTAACTCACTGTCATGGAACAGCAGCAGAGCATGCCTTCTGTGTGCTCCTTTCTTATTGTTTAAAATAAGGTATGCATACCTTCTGGTGTACATCAAGTCCTGGGGTGGTACTGCAGGTTAATGTGCTGGACTTCAAGGTCGCTTTGAACCACAAGGTCGGTGGTTCAAGCTCACCTGCTGCTGCTCAGAAACCCGATACAAGGCCACTATGAGTCGGAATGACTAGAATAACAATAATGCATACCTTCAAAATTTTTTGAAAAATATTTCAGAAAATACACCTGCACTTGCATATATGTTTTATTTAAAATATTTAGTCTCTTCAGCTGAATTTTCAGGAGCACTGGTGGCACAGTGGGTTAAGAATTGGGCTGGTAACTGTATGATTGGTTGTTCAAATCCACCAGCCATTATATGTGAGAAAGATGAGGCTTTCTCAGAACCCTGATGGACAGGTCTATTCTGCTCTCTAGGAGAGCAGTGAATGGGAACCAATTTGATCTCAGTGGCTATCATACTTATTATCTTTTTTCTTTTCTCTTTTTTTCCCTTCATAACATCTAAGACACAACCTTGCTTGCTAAAAGCAAACAGGACTTGTAGCAATTACTGATGAAGATCTAGGTTTACAGCCTTCAGTAACAGATTACACCTCAACATAAAGAAAACAAAAATTCTCACAACTGAAACAATAAACAATTTCATGACAGAGAAAAGATTGATGTTGTCAAGGATGTCATTTTACTTGAATCACATGCAAATCTACTTCAAGGGCCCTCTTTAAAGTGTTAATACATTTACATGGAGGGAATTGCAAACTTTGTCATGAAACAGATGTGTAACAATTGTCAGATGAAAATGAATATGCTTTGTACACTTTTAGCCACACAAAGGAGCTCTGGCAGCTAACCTCAAGGTCAGCAGTTGGAAACTACCAGCAGTTCCGCGGGAGAAAGATGTGGCTTCTGCTCCCACAAAGAGTTACAATCTCTAAAACCCTATGCAGGGTTGCTATGAGTTGGAACTGACTGCATAGCACATAACCCCCAATACCACCCAAACTATAATTAAAATAATAATAATAATAATAATAATAAAATACTAAAATAAATAAATAAAGTACTTAAAAACAAAGATGTCACTTTGAGAACTATGGTGTGCCTAAACCAAGCCATAGTATTTTCAATTGTCTCATATAAATGCAAAAGCTGGACAATGAATGAAGAAGACCAAAGACAATGGCTTTGAATTATCTTTTTAGCAAAGGATACTGAATATACCTAAGCTACCTGAAAAATGAACCCTCTTGGAAGAAGAACAGCCAGAATGCTCCTATAAGTGAGAATAGTAGAATTGGTCTTATATATCTTGGCACCAAGAGGGACCAGTCCCTGGAGATGGCCATTCTGCTTGGTAAAGTGGAGGGTCATTGAAAAAGAAGAAGACCCTCAATGAGATGGAATGACAGTGGCTGCAACAATGGGTTCAAACAGGAGGATGGTGCAGGAATGGGCAGTGTTTCCTTCTGTTGTTCATTGGGTCAGTATAAGTCAGAACTGACATAACATCACCAACAACAGCAATAACATCTACTGAACATGCACTTAATAGCCACCCAATAAATTTGGGTTGATTAATGGGGATTTGCTGACTTTCTTTTCCCCTAGTGTTAAAAACTATTTTAAAGATACTAGCAAAATTTCTTTATTGTGTAGTAACTATGTGTATATAACCAGCAGAAAGAAATTATTATTCTTCCTTATTTCCATTAGCTCTCAAATATTCATGCTTAGATTATTTCACTATGATTTAAAGAACCAGAAAAAGAAATAATATATTAGCTAAAGTTAGAAAGAGAACCACATAGACATATATCATTCTGTTGAGTTGGAATTTTTTAAAGCATTTACATTTTTTACCAAGTTTTCCCACACAATGTTCTTTCTTGTTAATGAAGACTGTGGAGAGAGAGAGGAGGAGGGTGAAAGGTGAGGAACGATAAGAATTTGGATGCATGTTCTTCAGAGGGCAGGGAGAGGCGAGTGAGTTTGACCTATACCTCTAGAGTTTATCTCACATATTTGTTAGCGATGTGGAAGAGGGAGCATGCGAATTTTAAACTGTGAACTGCAACACAAACCACATATGTGAAAGGGTCACAAGGAAGCAACGAAAGCACGGCACACAATTTTGCAATTCTGCATTTGTATTTTTAAAGGTTTCCCTATGTTCATACCATAATGAACAAATCAAAATATGATGAGGTAAACATTCTCTATAGTCATGCAATGAGATCACAGTTAAATAGTAACATATTTCTTTCCAGTATTCCCTTGAAAGTGTTTTCTTCTATTGCTTTACACTTCACAAGTAGCTTTACTCTTCCCTTCTCAATACTAAAAATTCTTTTGGACTCTTTGAATTTTCTTTTCCAAACAAAACACAAAATTATGTATTACAGATGTGAATTCTTTAGATTAAAAATAGGATCATAGTTTAAGGTTTAAAGGTAAAGTATAACAGAATGTTTACAGGGTACACTCGATCAATTATATATCATTTAATATCCCCAATGTGCTTATCCTGTTGCCCACTATGCAAAAGAATTCTTGTTACAATGTTTGGCTATTGAGCAAGCCTATTCCTTTTAAAGACTCCCTAACCAGGATTCTGGTGTGGTGCTGTGGGTTAATGCACCAGACTGCAAATCTGTTTGAACTGCAAGGTTGGTGTGGTGGTTCAAGCTCACCAGATGCTCCTCAGAAACCCTTACAGGGTCGTTATGGGTCGGAATCGACTCGGAGGCACTTTACAACAACAACAACAACCCAATATTAACTTTGCACAAGTTTAATTTTACCAAAGGCATGTTGTCATCAGTTATGGAGTCTGATTTAGACTCCATATATTTTGAGATTTTGAATTTGGAAAATACAAATTCCATCCTAGCTCAATCACATTTCTCAGATACAGGACCTGTATGTAATTAATACATAGTAGGTCAAACATACTTAATGTAAACTATATGTATACACTTGAGAAACCTTATATAGGGTCGCTATGGGTCGGAATCAACTCGGCGGCACTTAACAACAACAACAACATATGTATACTCTAAGCCACAGAAGAATAATTAGTGTATATTCAAATCACTCAATAGTGTAGCCAGTTGACTTGATGACCTGAGACAGATATTACAACGTGATTTACTGAGAGCCAGATTTGGGATTGTTTCTAGTAGAGAACAACTCAACATCCTTTTCAGCTTTCTTCATTAGTCTCATTAAGAACTCAAGGTGAAATTATTTTAAAATGACAACTCATTTAATATTATATTATGTTCTATAAAACATTTCCTTTGCTAGAAAACATTGCTCTATATTGGGGAAGCTACTACTGGATTATTGTGATTAAAAATAAAGCCCTTATATATAGATTTTACTATATATTTCCCACTTGAATTCCCAGGTTTTATGCTGATATCCCTTTCCTCTTTATCTCAATTCATTTGTTTTTCCTTTTGTCAGCTTATATATGTAGCAAAAGCCTGGGGATGCAATAGCTGCATGAGGAGGTTTTCAATATTAACATTTGTCACATGATTCTGTGTTTAAGTTAGGTATTTATTTGTACATTGAAGAGCCAGTCATTTTATTGGGCTTTATTTCCCACTAATTTTCATACAACTTGTTTGGCAGCTGTGGGTGGAAATGGCTGCAGAGGAGGTCTGGCCCAGTGGTCTGTTGACCAGAACATTGTTGAAAATCTGATATAGGAGCTGGATATACACAGTGTTATCATCCTTTTTGACTCTTAAGTGAAGACCAGAGTCTTTGGCAGTGAGATTTCCATTTGTTTAAATCTATTCTGTAAAAAATCAATGTTTTTTTGCTGGAAACATTATATATATACAACCTGTCCATTAGTCACCTCATACATTTTATTATCACTTCATGCTTTATTTTCTTCTTTTGACCTCAGGAAGATTCCCAAGTATTTCTAAAACCCATTAGTATCTCTGAACACTCACAAAAGATCCATAAATGATTTCTTAATGGCCATTGCTAATCAGTATTAAGCAATCTTGGCCTGGTAAGAGGTTACTATATGGAGACTTGTAAAAAAAATCCTTAGTGTGTCAATTATCCTCTTTTGCTATTATGTAATGTCCCTTTTTAGCATACTAAAGAAATGCAAAATGTTTTTACTAATCAGTAAAACCAGTATAATAAATGTAGCAAATTCCATTGTCATTCTCCCTTGTGACTTGAATTTATAGAAAAAAAACCAAGTTCCTGGTACTGTCTGGTTGATGCATTGAGTAAAGCAGCTACAAACAAAGGGTTTAATACTATTGAATTTAGATACTGTTTCCAGCTCCTGCTGGCACCCAAGGCTTCTGATAAATGATTTAAAGTGATGTGGGATATGGAATAATATTTAAAAAAAGGATTTAGAATTATACAGATGGTGTTCAAATCCTAGTTCTACATTTTTTAGTTGTATGCTTTTGTCAAGTCACCAGTAAATTAGGGATAATAGTAATACTGACCTCATATTGTTGTAAAGACTAAATGAGATCATGAATAAAAATTCCTAGCACAGTGTCTGTGACACACACGGTAAGCAGACAATGAAGATTATTCTGACTATTGGGGGTGAGAAAAACTTCTCACACGCAGAGGATAACCCCTGCAGTCACTAAAGGAGTACAGCATGAGACTTAAGAATACATGTCCAAAATGAGAAACCAAAACCTCTATCTAGGGTGGGGAGTGATGCTGTTTACTGTAGCTAATTAAGAGCCGCAAGTAACTATATCAGTAAAGGCTCCTAGAATAGCCTGCAATTTTACTCCCTGAGTAGTCTTCAACATCTTTACACCTGCACCTCACTAATCAACTATCTCGTTATCTGACATTTCTCACTTACAAAAATTGTAAAACATCTACTCTGAGCGGTTTTCACATTAACGAAGTATGTAACTGTAGTAACAAATAGCGAGGTGCTAGGAGATCTGGTAGCATAGTGGTTACGAATCGGGCTGTGAACCTTAAGGCCAGCAGTTCGAAACTACCAGCCGCTCCGCGGGAGAAAGATGAGGCATTCTGCTCCCGTAAAGATTTACAGTCTCAGAAACCCTGTACAGGGTTGCTATGGGTCAGAACCGACTCAGAAACCCTGTACAGGGTTGCTATGGGTCAGAACTGACTCGACAGCACTTAACAACAACAACAACAGGTGGTAGTAAAGCTGGTTGTGGTAGAAGTAAACCCATAACTATCAGTGTTTAGACAGCTAAGTAATTTTGCCAATTGGAATTTATGCAATGACGTAGTCATCCTCAAGGGCAATCATTCTCCATTGTATCATAACACTGACTATTGCATAACAACCTGGTCTTTGGAACTTAACTGGTCAATAAGTGAGGAGTGGGCATACTTATCTTGATATATTATCTAGCAATGGGGTCAAAAGTAGAAATTTGTAGATCACCAATGATCTAAACTTAAAACATTCTAGTTTAGAAATCGTAGAATTGTTTTAGACCCATCCTGGTGTGTTTAAGCACTGTGCTGCTAACTACAAGGTCACTGGTTCAAACCCACCAAGCATTCCTTGGAAGCCTTATACAGGGCTGCATAAGTCAAAACTGTCTCTAAGGCACTTAACAATAATAACAAATTCTTTTAAACTTGTAAGGACCTTTCTGTGACACTGTCTACTGCTCTTCATAAGAGTTGGGAGTTTTCCTTCTCCTAAGTACATCTATCCTTATTGGAAAAGAATGCATAGGAAAGACGTTTGTACAAATGCTTTCCATATTAACCCTGCAAAGTCAGTAGAGTGGGATGTTAGACTATCTTTAGGAGGCTTTTTGTAATAGGAATCCTAATACAAGGTACCTTCAAAAAGTTTGTGGGGGAAAAAAAAAAGAATTAAGAGATGGAATTTTTCCACTAACTTTTGAAGCCCCCTTGTACTTTCCAAATTTGACTAGAAAAGTATGGACAGATGCCCTCCAACTAGCTGACCACTGTGTAGAATGTCCTTTAGACTAGTGGGTCTTAACTAAGTCTATTAGAGAAGCCAGATAAAGGAAGAGACTATCATAGTGAAGGACTCTCCACACCTGAGGAGAATGATGTCTGAGAAAGAACTTGGTATATCTCAATCCCATCATCTTTGTCTTGGAACTTCCTCTTCTGGGTCTGTTCCCTCCTCAGTTACAACATCAAATTAAAGAAGCAATGGTCTCATTAGTTAGGAAGGCAGTATATTATGGTAAGATGCTAAGCATGTTCCATCTGAAGTCAGATCACTGAATTAAAATTCTAACTTGGCCACTTAAATCTGATGACTTTTGTAAAGGTCTCTTAACCCCCTAGCTCTAATATACTCACTTCTAAAGTGAGGAGTTCTGATGTGGCTCTGTAGGATAAGCACTGGACTGCTAACCTCAGCTCGGCATTTTAAACCCAACAGTAGCTCCTTGGAAACCTGATACAGGGTCGCTATGAGTTGGAATAGACTCGAATGTGTTTAACAACAACAATAGCAGTGAAGGAAAAAAAAGATCTACTTCATACGTTTTTTTTTTGTGTGTGTGTGCAAGTAAAATGAGATCATGAAGCATTTAGCACATTTACTTACATATTTTAAAGGCTCAATAGATTGTGGGGTTTGTTGTTGTTGTTAATTTGGGAGGGACATTGTTAGTTCTACATCAGAAAACTTATCAAGCAATAGAAAAGCATTCCTTGACTTAAAGGTAGTAACTATGGAATCTTAAGAAACCAGGGAAATAACTCCAAGACCTAGCAAGTCCTTTCAGCTGGAAGGGTAGTGGCAAGATGTTCTAGTGTCTAAGAAAACAAATCAATTGTAATCTGTAGACATCTTGGATGCTTAGTAGGGTGAAATGACATTACCCTTCCATCCAGCAAAGCCCTCTGTCCAAAGCCTTGGGTACGTAATAAAATATTGTCTAAAAAGGAGTTGATGAAGATATTGGTGATGGTAGGCAGTGGTGTTTGCAACAAGCTGGGTCTTTCTGGGTCTCAACACCATGGGCACAGCCTCCATACCAGGAAAGGAATTTAAGGATAGTTGCCAGTTTGGATGTGGTTTGATCCTGTTGAATCATTTGGAAAAAACAGGATCCCAGAGCCTTTCCTTTCTTTAGCTTTGGTTTTTTGGAGTGCGGTTGGAATAACCCTCCCACTTGCTTTCCACTTGGTGTCAAAGCTCAAAGGAGTCAGCTTGTTTAGGTAGGAACTTGTGTTAGGTTTTAGACTAATGAGAAGGGAAAGCTATAAACTTTACTTTTGAATTGCTTTTTCTCTCTTCCTCCTATGTTTTTAAAATAAATCTAAACAGCAGGAAATCTGAAGTAGAAATATTTCAGCTTTCATCCTGACCAATCAGGCCACTTGACATAAATAGTTAATATGAAGTTAATTGTTGTTGTACCATCAGGTTGGTTCAGACACACAACAACTCTGTATAGGGTTTCCGGAGAGTAACTGGTGAGCTTGAACTGTCAACCTTGCAGTTTCAAAATGACCTTGCAGTCCAGCGCATTAACCCACAATGCCACAGCTGTTGTATATTAATCCAGTCTTTTCTTTATCAGACATTAATTGAACCCTTACTATATAACAGGATCAATAGGCATTACGACTTGAATAAGATTTAGTTCCAGTCTCCAAGATGTTTAAGAGGAATTCAGGCCAGTAACAGAAGGTAGACGCAGTGAATAGGAATGAAGTCACTCAGAAAAAAGAGCATACCAGAAAGGCATTACTCCAGTAGAAATTCAGGCTATGGAAGACTTTATGATATAAACCATGCCTAAATATAGTTTCACCTCCTAGCTAGGTAAATGGAAGTGGAGATAAACAAGGGACAACCAAAAATGTGGATGTAAGGCATGACAGGGTGCCAGAGGGGAAGGAGAGAACATGACACACCCACAGTGAATGTGAATGATACTTTTCCAAGAAGGTTAGGTATGGAGGGAAATGAGGATGAGTGGGCTACAATTAGAGGGTAAGACATGATAAAGAGAATGATGTCTGGGAAAGATGAGGTGCAGTGGTCAGTCACTTGTATAAGAAACTGAATATAGGAGTTAAAATTCATTGACTCATTCAATATGTATTGAACTTCTAAAATATCTTGAATTACAGGGTGGTACAATGGCCATTTGGACCCAGAAGAGGACTTAGGTTCAAGTCTTGACTATATCTTTTCTTTGCTCTGTGGTTTCTGAACCAGTCACTAACTTGAAGTGGGAGTCTCTGCCCTTTTGTTCTCTTCTCAGTACAAGACAGTTAGTTCAGGATCTTTAAGATACCTCTTACTTCTAACATGATTCTGCCATTAACATTAAGAAGAATAAGTTATTCTAGTTCAGATGGGTATACGGTAGGGTAGCATTCATGTCTGCTAGCCCTGTGGCACCATGGATAAATGCTCGATTGTTAACCAAAATTTAGCAGTACGAACTTACCAGCTGTTCCACTGGAAAAAGATGTGGCAGTGTGGTTCTGTAAAAATTGCAGCCTTGGACATTTTATGGGGCAGCTCTACTCTGTTCTAAAGGGTTGCTATAAGTTGGAGTAGAGTCAATAATAGCAGATATTCATTCTTCCACTGTACTACTAGGAGTAGTACCCGAGCCCACAGTACCCTGGGGTAATGATTCCATCCCAGGAAGAAGTGTTCACATAACAGTCCCATCAGGCAGCAAGCTCTTCCTCTCAGGGTAATAAAAATTGCACATTTATGACTTGCATGAAATAAAAACCATGAGCTTTCATTGTTTCTGTGAAAAATCTGTCATCTCTCTGTAGAAACTGGTTTTTATCGCTCACAGGGTTACTGTGACATAGTTTTTTTTAATGCCATTTTACACTATTTCTTTTCCCAAGAAACAATGGGATTTTTACATCTTTCTTTATGAGCAATTATGACTCAGTTATGAAAATATTAAGTGTTGAGGGGTAAGAAGCATGACTGGCCTGGGGGGAAATTCCTCATGAAAATAAGCTTATCTTGGTATCACTTATCCTCTAGGATTATGCTACGCATTCCTCCTTTTCTTCCTGAGAGTCCCAACATTGTTTAATGACACTCATCCCAATCTTTCTTTTCGTTGATGTTGGTTGGTTAATGATGTGATTATATTCCTTATAGTAATCCATGATGAAAGTCTTATTATTCCCCACACACAATGAGGAAATAGTCTCTGGAAATGTAGATAACTTTCCAAAGACCATGTGTAACTAGTGAGTGCCAGGGCTGGAATTTGAAGCCCATTTGTTATTTTATTAGCTGTCTTTGATTCAGCCTGACTTACGATGGGCCCAGACACAACAGAATTGGACAGTTGTCATCTATAGGGTTTTATTGACTGATGATAGGAAATAACTCTCCAGGCCTTTCTTTCTTGCCCATCTAAGTTTAGAAGCTCCATTGAAACATTCTCAGCATCTCAGCTACACTCAAACCTCCAGATGGGGGTGGCTTCTCCTTGAGTGCATTGGCTGGGAATCATATCTGGATCATGATGGAAAGCAAGAATTCTACCAATGGGGCCATGCCCCCAGTAAGATGATTCTATGATAAGATAAATCCTTTCAGGAGCCAAAGAACATTGAAATGTAAACCAAGTGAACTGGAATTTGGTGCAGAAGAGTGGTGCCTAATTGTTCATCCCCTCCCCTGCCCCCACTCCCTCGGCTATCAACAGTTAAGTCTCCCATGACACATGAAACATATGATTTTCATATGCTGTCCTACAAAGCTGCAGATAGCTCACACTGTACCACACAGCATGTTCACGGGGTTGTAGGTATTAATAATGATTTCCAAACAGCAGTTCACACTCTGAAATGGAGCTTCACCATGCTTCTGACCCTACTTTAGTGGTGACCACTCCCATATATGGACTCCTGTTGAGGCGCTGTAGGATCAGCACTGGATTGCAAACCACAAGGTCAACAGTGCAAATCCACCAGCTGCTCCACAGAAATCCTATTCAGGGTCCCTATGAGTTGGAATCAACTACATGATGCTTACCAACAACAACCTCATATATTTTGGGGAATAAAACCTCTTCTTTATTCCATGAAGTCAGGCTTACACTTACCAATATGTTCATTTTTAGAAGCAATTAAACATTATGTGAATGGGGTGTTTAGTATTTTATTTTGCATTAATGACAAGATAACTTTGTAGAGAAATTAAAGATGGAAGAAACTGCAATAATGAACTCTCTCTCCTGCCCCCCAACAAATGGTATTTAACAAATGGTACTGATGAAACAAACCCAGAAACATGCTTAAATAACAATAAGAGGGGGGAAATCATATTTTGGCACTTGTATAAGGAGACACTTGACATGCTCTATGATTATTCAGCTTATGGTCAAGCAATACTTACCCTTGTTGTTGTTGTTAAGTGCTGTCGATTCGGGTCTGACTCCTATTGATCCTGTACAGGGTTTCTAAGGAGCATATGTGAGTTTGCAGTAAAAACCAACCTTGTGGTTCAGTGACTAATCTACAGCACCACACCCACACCAGGGCTCCATTTTATTCTCTCATTTGTACCCTTATTTCCCCCTTATAAATTGTCCATCTCTTCTCCTAACACTATACATTAGCCAGAAGTCCAGTAATCATTTTGGAAAGAAGTAGCCATGATGTGGGCCTGTAGTTTTATTCAAGATATTCTGTGTAATGAAGATGCTCACCAGTGGAAAGGTTTATATAGACCTGTATCTGCCTATTCTGATTTTCCATTCCCTCCTGTACTTTGGCAATATGACTGGTTTTCCAGTGAATTTTCGATTCCAGAAAACCTCTTTAGGCATCTGGGAGAGTTGTCCTGATTCTGATGTTGCAGCTTCCCAGGATACCTCGGTAGCTCAGGCTTTGTTGTTCTGCCATCCAACTGATGGTGGCTCCATGCACAATGGGATGGGATCATTGGAATCCATAGGTTTTTAATTGGCAGATTCTTTGAAAGTAGATCACCAGATCTTTCTTCCTAGTCCATCTTAGTCTGGAAGCTCTGCTGAAAACTCATAGCAACATGTAAGTCTCCAATGACTGAAGTTTATTCAGTGCCGGTGAGTTTGTACAGAATTATATTCTTCACAGCACCCCAGGGCTCCTAGCCACTTAAGAGTGATGACTTCAGCATTATAGGGTGAGCAATAAGAGATGATTAGAATGTTTTCTGTCCGCTTCTAAGTAAATCTTTTCACCCTGGCACAGGGGGCCGTTGAGAAGATTTTCTTTCTCCTTCTTGTTCTCACTTACCATGGCTGACCTTTGTTATCTTCATCTCCACACCAACCTTTCAGTCCCATATGGTCCACCTGTCATGTCTCTTCATAATTTCAAATTGATCAGGGCCAAGCCAAATTCTTTATCCTCCTCTTTTTTTTTTTTTTTTTTTTTGGTTTACAGGATATATTTTTGATACCTTCAATGAATTAATTGAGATGTTTTATGCGAAGAAGTACTTGACCCTGTGTTATTGCAGCTGCACTTGATCTCTCCTGATTGTTCAGGAACTGTGTGCTGGCTGCCTGTGGGGCTGGGGAGAGTCACCATGGGACAGAGGGGCGCTCGAGCTACAGCCCGGACCACCCTTCTTCCTTCCTAGGTCAGAAAGAAGTTGACACGCGTTCTGTCATTAACACAAGTTCTGATTAAAAAGCAAATAATATTTGAGCGACGAGAGATTCCTTTACCTCTCGGTGAGATGGGTCACCCGGCCCTTTACTCCCCTGCGCACACCTGGGGCCTTGCTGAATCTCTCCTATGTGTATTATAAAAGTAATTTTTTACTCATTCCTCAAATTCCTCTCCCTCTCTTCCTTCTAATTTAAAAACAAAACCAAAAGAACATTCTATTACTCTGCTCTCAGAAGTATGTCTGGTCATTCCTCCATTGTGTTCTTCACTAGGGCTCTCCCAGCCTTTACACCCAAGGGAAAGCAATTGTGTCCTAGCTAAGACTCCTGCCTCTAGTCTTTTCTTCCTTTGTACACATTTTACAGTATTGTCATCAGGCAGTATTTTCCTGGAGTCTGAATTAGGATCTAGAATCTCCTGAATCAGCTCTAAATGGTTTCTGATTTTTAAGATGTTGTAGAATCTTCTCCAAATTTATCCAGTATCATTTGCTACTGACCCCTTAAACACATCTCTACTCAGACAAGACAGTTCTTATTCACCTCACCAACTTCGGGCTTATTTTTAGCTTTCATTTCTTTCCCCACTTAAAAAGCCTTTAAAAAGACTTATGTTTATCTGAGTCCTACTTAAAAAAACAAAACAAAACAAAAAAACTCCGTTTAAATCCCTTTTCATGAACCTTTCTCTGACCACTCCAAACATACAATCTTGACTGATTTTCCGTTCTTGAATTTCTGTTGATATTTATTTACTGATTGAATGTTGTCTTATGTTGTTCTTGCATATTTTAGTAACAATTAGCCTCTTGTGACAACTAGATTGTAAGCTTATTGTGGATCAGAAACGAACTTTTCTTTCAAATAAATAAGAAGCCTAATTTTTATGATGTCCATATCCTATCCGCTGATAAAATACAACTTAATATCATTGTGGAGCTGTGGGTTAATGCACTGAACTGCAAAGACATTTTGAACTGCAAGGTCAGCAGTTCAAGCTCTCCAGCCACTCCTCGGAAATGCTATACAGGGTCACTGTGAGTCATAATCAACTTGAAAACACTTATC
>NW_006408519.1:10310818-10338836 GCF_000296735.1 Chrysochloris asiatica
AGAGAGAGAGAGAGAGAGAGAGAGAGAGAGAGTGTGTGTGTCTTTCACTCTCAACCTCCTCAGAGTTCATGGCCTTGGCTATGCACTAGAAGCCATATTGGACGCTCCAGAAGAAAGAACGTCTTCTAGAAGTCTGCCAGGAGCCTCTGGCAATAGCCATGAGCTACCAAACGGCCATCAAGGATGAAAGGTGCAGTTCAGACTACGTGAGACCCACCTCTCTTGGCGTAGCCTCATCTGGAAAGCCTTTGGGGATCATTTCTCCAAATGTTTTGTGCAGCATGAGTGGGAAGAGTCCTGCCCTTGTGAGCTCTTCTGGGCATTGCAGAGGTGTGTGTGCCCCCAGCCTTCTCTGCCCCCAGGAGCCTGTGAAGAAGCCATGAAAAGGGGCAATCCCAAGATAGGCAAGCCACAGTGTGAGCTAGTCCGCCTCTTCGACATAGTGGCCAGGCTGGAGTCGGAGTGCTGGAAGCAGCAGAGCCAGTGTGAGCCAGGAAGCCTCTTGAGGAATAACAGCTTCCAGAACAATGAGGGCCAGGAGTTGCTTACATGGCACTCAGGCTGATGATGACATAACACAAAAAGGTGCCTTGGAGGCACCAGAAACTCAAGTGGACCCTGTGGGGTCTTGAGGCCCCTCAAGAGCTGACCAGTGTTCTCTAAAAGAAGAAAGGGCTTGGGATGGTGTGGGACAGTGCACAGAGACAGTGCAGAACGTGAATCAGGTCAGCACCCTTTTAGAAGGCACAGCAGGTGGAGCAGCAGATACCAAACGCCTTCCACATGGAGCCGCTCAATTTGCAGGATTGCAAGGTCGGTTTGAACCACAAGGTTAGTTGTTCAAACTCGCCATTCGCTCCTTGGAAACACTATACTGGGTTGCTATGAATTGGAATCAACTCAATGGCACTTAACAACAACCAGAACAATCATTTAAATAGTCCTTGAGTTGCTGAGAGTATGTATTATCACTAAAGCAAGAAGCTCTGCTAGAATTAAACTAATTTATATTCTTTATTAGAGCAAAAGATGAACCATGGTGATAAAGTGGTTACAGTTTTTAACTGCTAACCAAAAGGTTGGTGATTTGAGCCCATCAGCCACTCCATGGGAGAAACTTTGTAAACCCTCTGGGGCTGTACTTTTCTGTCCTATAGGGTGCTGTGAGTTCAGAACTAACTTAACAACAGTGGCTTATTGGGAAAAGAAGCTGCTGACCAGTGTCTGTAGAGTTGCGAACTCACTCAAAATGAGACCATAGTAAGTATCTGATTAAATGACAAAAGGAACTTTATAGATGTGATTAAGTTAAAGACTTTTTTCTTTAAAAAAAAAAAAAAGTTTTATTGTGAATTATGTGATAGTTTTCATGGGAGAACATTAGTTTTACATTCATCCTATTGTATATATATCGTTTCATTGCCATGGTTACAATCCCCTCATACCCTACAAGCCTGCCCTCCCCTCCCCCCCAATCCTCAGCACACAGCCCCTCTCCTTCTCTGTCTAAAGTCCCCAGCCGCTCCATTTCTCCACGTCATCGTCTCTGCCTCCATCTCAGGGATCACTGCTTCTCTGGATAGGGTCCCGCTCTCCGCTCTTCTCCCTTGATGGTCCCAGGGACCTCCGCTCCTAGACTGAAAACTTAATCACTCCCATCCTTGCTACAAAATATTTCCAACTCTCACAATCAGCCCTGATAACAATTATTCACTATTGTATCACAAGAGACCTCTCCGCATACTACTCAGTGGAGATTCTACCTTCCTCCATGCCCTCTGGATCTAGGTTCCCTCTTGAAAGCTTATAAGCCAGTCACTTCTTGCCTTTGTAGACACCCCTTCCTTTTTTTTTGGGTAGCCAATGTCCAAGTTGCCCATCCCTATCTACTCTGTGTATGGAGTAGATATCCTTGCTTAAAGATTTTTTCCCTCTTTTGAGCTACTGTATCCATAGGTGTAGGTAGGTCAAGTTCATCAATTTGTATCATATTACTCTTTTTTTCCTATTCTTTCTTTTTCTGGTTGAGTTCTGATCATCCAGTCATTGAAGCCAGGTCAAGTGGGTATTATCTGCAAGTGTGGGTGTTCTTGTGCATATGACCTCTCTTCTTATCAGCTGGACGCTTCACTCTCCGCTCTAGTCCTCTGTGGCTATGCCACTGACTTTGGGCCCAAGAATTCCCAGGTCTTGCCACACAAGTTAAAGATTTTTGAAGTGAGTCAATACTCCTGGGTTATCCAGATGGGCCCCGTGTAGTCATGGTGGTTGGTGGTTGTTATGTGCCATGGAGTCTGTTCTGATTCATAGTGACCCTGCATAGGGTTCTAAGGCTGTGAACCTTTATGGGAGTAGAAAGCCTCGTCTTTCTTCTGTGGAATGGCTAGTAGTTTTGAGCTGCTGAACTTGAGATTAGCAGCCTGACTTGTAACCATTATACTACCAGAGCTCCTTAATGTAATCATGGTGATGATGTGCCATGCATGGAGTCGGTTCCAACTCATAGCGACCCTGTAAAGGGTTTCCGAGGCTGTAAATCTTTACAGGAGTAGAAAGCCTCGTCTTTCTCCCATGGAATAGCTGGTAGTTTTGAATTGCTTACCTTAAGGTTCACAGCCCGATTCGTAACCACTACACTACCAGTGAAAGTACTTACAAGAAGAAAATAGTAAGTCAGAAAAAGGCATGTAAGAATATACCCATTCCTCACTTATTGATATGGTTAGGTTTCAAAGACCAGATTGTAATGCAAAAATTTTGCATTATGTAAAAATGGAGGATGACCACATCAGATCAGAAAATAAAGGATAACTACATCATTACACAGCTGCCAGTTTACATCACTATATAGAGCCAAATTACATCATTACATAACTGTCAAACCACTGATTATCATGACCCAGCTAAGTTGACACATAGCCTTAAACATCACAGCCAGTGATATTCTTTCCTAGCATTTCAGATCAGCATTCATTACTGCCAGATATATGTCATGAATGTGCACAAAGTTGGAGAGCAGATTTTTTAGTGTTGTAAATGTGAAGTACTGGATAATGAGACAGTCAATACGTGAGGAGTAGGTGTAGAAGTAGATGGTCAGAGAGAGAGATTTGAAATTGCTATGGTGTTAGCTTTGAAGACTGAGAGGGGCCATGAGCTAAGGAATTCACCTGCACCCTCGAAAATGGAAAATACAAGGAAATAGACTCTCCTCTAAAGCCATCAAAAAGGAAGGCAGTACTGCCACCACCCTGATTTTAGAATTTATGAACTTCACAATTGTACGATTACAAAATTAGGCTGTTTAAAGCCATTAAATGTGTGGTATATTGTTACCTAAGCAATAAAAAAGTAATACAAAAGAGTAAGAAACAATTACGAACAAGTCTTTAGTAAAACTGGTGATGTCACTTATTTTACTGTCTGTATTTCTGGGTTAAACATAAAGGTAATAAGATAATTGATGGGGGAGAAATTATTTGGCGCTCACCTGCCTGTTAAGTTCACTGTGCATTTTTGTCTCTAGGTATCACAATTCTATCTTTTTGCAGATGCAGTCAGCTAACTCAGCCTGACCCTGAACATACTTGTATGTACGTGCGTCTGCATATTTCACGCTTGGGTATGAAAGTAGAACTGTGAGTAGGTCCAATGCATATTTTGAAGGGTCAGTGAAAACTTTTGCTGACTTAAAGTTTTCTCAAGCTATTTTCAAGGTCCAGTAATACTATGTCATTTCACAATTATTAATTAAAAATAAGAATTTGCTTTTGTGACCCTATGAAGAACTTGTTTCGAAACCTCTCTGTTATTTTCAACTTCTGGGGTTCATGTTTATAACTTCCAAGGTTCTCTATTGAGCTTCGTTAGAGAAGAAATAGATTTCATCCTAAATTGTGTTTGTTTGTTTGCTTTTTTACTAAAAATCTATTTTATTGCTAATTAGATTCTAGGAAAACTCATGTTCTTCATGCTGTTTTCCTCATTATTTGTCTTGTGGCTTTTCATGAGGTTCAAACTAAGTCAACCCAGATCTAAGTAATTAACTCACTGAAATGTAGTGAAGTTTCCAAAGTTTGTAGTTTTTTTGTTTTAAATCTCTGGACATAAGCAGTCTTGAATTCAGATATTATTCTAATTCCGTGAGCTATTATAATCAGCTATACTAAAGCTTATTGCTATTGACTTCGTTCTGATTCTTATCAATCCTGTTGGACAGAGTAGAACTGCTCCACAGAGTTTCCAAGGCTATAAATCTTTACAAATGGATTCAAATGACTGAATTCTTAACCATAGCACCACTAGGAATCCTTTCAGATACACTAGGTTGTTGTTATTGTTGTTAAGTGCCGTCGAGTCGATTCAACCCGTAGTGACCCTGTATGGGGTTTCTGAGGAGCACCTGGTGAGCCGACCTTGCAGTTCAAATGGCTTTGCAGTCTGGGGCATTAACCCACAGAGCCACACTAGGACAATATACTAGGTAGGTTACTTGAAATGTTGTGTGTAGCATGTTACTCCTCGTGACTTTAACAATTATTGAGTTCTTGTTTGTATGCTAGACACTATGTAAAATACTATGTATTTTACATTTTTGGCATGTGTGATTCTCAAAACAACTCTATTGTATAGTCTTGTAGATTGATTGCATTGATGGCCCAGCTAATTTACACCTCCCTATATCCATACTTTAGAAAGCTCTGGTAACATAGTGGTTACAAATAGGGTTTCGAACCACAAGGTCAGCAATTCAAAACTACCAGCTGTTTTGTGGGAGAAAGATGAGGCTTTCTGCTCCCATAAAGATTTACAGCCTCGGAAACCCTGTACAGGGTTGCTATGAGTTGGAACCGACTCCATGGAAAACTACCCACCACCACCACCATATCCATACTTTAATAGTTTTCCCATGTCTGATTCCAGAATTGGCTATGTGACTTGCTCTGGTCAGTGGAACAGTAGCAGACTTGGTGCAAGCAGGTACTTAAAAAGCACTTACATATTTCCCTTCTCTCTCTTGATCCTTTTCAACCACTGTTGGATAGACCTGCACTACAACATTGGAGAAACATGAGGTAAATATGAAGAAGGGCTGAGAGAGCTTAAGCAAGGCCTTCCTAAACTATCCAACTACCCTTCCAAGTGATTGCAGAAACCTGAATGAGCCCAAGTGAGATCAGTTAAACCCAGTCCAGATTGTGAACAATAATAAATGGCTACTAGTTTAGACACTAAATTTTGAGGTACTTTGTATTTCGCAAAAGTTAACTGATACGTGCTGTTCTTGTTAGCTGCCACCGAGTTGACCTCTGACTCATGACAACCCCTGAATAAGATATCTACTTCTATGCATCCTTATAATAGTTTGTAGATTGGATCATTCCAATCCATAGGGTTTTCATTGGCTGCTTTTTGGAAGTGGGCTGCCGGTCTTCTTCTTGGTTCATCTTAGTCTGGAAAGTTCCGCTGCAACCTGTTCAACACACAGCCCTCTGCTGATGGACAGGCGGTCACTTCACACAGCTTTCTGCTGATGGACAGGTGGTGACTTCACACAGCCCTCTGCTGATGGACAGGTGGTGACTTCACAAGAACAACATTCACTGGAAACTGACTCCCGGTCCCTTACAAGCTTTTAGGTGCCACTGAGTCAGTTTCCACTCCCAGAGACTCCGTGTGACAGAGTAGAACTGCCCAGAGTTTTCCATGCAGCCGTAGTTGCAGATCATCAGGTCTTTCTCTTGCAGAGCAGCTGGGTTCGTTTGAACCTCCACCTTTTAAGTTAGCAGTTGAGTACTGAACTGCGGTACCACCAGAGCTCTTTTTCTCCTATATGTTGTTGTTGTAAAATGCTGTTGAGTTGCTTCTGACTCATACCAACTCTATATGGGGTTTGCAAGGATTGACTGGTGTAACTGACCATGTAACTCAAACCGACCTTGTGATGCAGTGCTTACAGCACCACACCAGAACTCCATATGGAAGGTGGAACTTCTTATCATAGAACCACCTCTGTCTTACCTAATACATACAGATACTAATAGGAGGGGGCTTCAAGAAGCTTGTGCAAAATTCCATTATTTTTCGATTTCACTTTTCCTTAAATGTTTTGAGGCCCACTTGTATTATCTGAGTAAACTGGGGTTTAGAAGGGTTGAGTAACTTACTCAAAGTAGCCAGTGTTTTGAATCCAGACTGTGACTCTGAAGTGCATAAGTCTAGCCTCATTCAATAAAACCAAGTCATGTAAAATGAAGTGGTGGTGCAAAGATTAAGAATCCGGTTGCTAGCAGAAAGGCTAACAGTTTGAACCCACCTGGTGATTCCACAGGAGAAAGATATGACAATCTGTTCCCATGCAGATTACAGCCTAGAAAACCCTGTTTCTAGCAATATATATATATTGCTGTTCAGTCTGAGTCATGGAGTCTTTGTGTGGGCTCGAATAAAACTATGCTCCATGGGGTTTTCAACAGCTGATTTTTGGAAGTAAATTAAAAAGGCCTTTTGTCTGAGGTGCCTCTGAACTGCCAGTTTTTTGGTTAACAGTTGAGTGCTCTGACCATTTTACTATCTGGGGACTTGGGTAATTTGTCAATCATTCTAGATACCCCCTCTGTGTTTCCTGTCTCAACTGCAACCCCATCCATCCAATCAAAAATAATTACTATCTTGACTTTTATAGGAATCACTTCTTGAATCTCTTTATGGTTTTATCTCCTAAATATGTATCCTTGATACAGGGCCACTATGCTTCAAAACCAACTCCACAGCACTTAACAATGACATCAACAATCAGGATAATTTTGCCTTAACAACAAAATGATATATGGATAAGCATTGGACTGCAAGGTCGGTTTGAACCGTAAGATCAGTGGTTCAAACCTACCAGTCTCTCTTTGGATACCCTATACTTGGTCACTGTGAGTTGGAACTGACTTGATGGCACTTCACAACAACAACATATAGTCAAAGCAAAATTATGCTGATTGTTGTTGTTAGTGCCATCAAGTCAGTTCCAACTCGTAGTGACCCTACATAGGGTTTCCAAGGAGCTTGAACCCCTGACCTTGTGATTCAAACTGACCTTGTGGTTCAGTACTTATCCTACAGCACCACACCAGGATGCCATACATCATATTAATATGACATATCAGCCTCTGTAAGGAGCTCTGGTAGCATAGTGGTTACAAATTGGGTTGCTAACCTCAAGGTCAGCAGTTCGAAACTTCCAGCTCTACTGTGGGAGAAAGATAAGGCTTTCTGCTCTCATAAAGATTTACAGCCTTGGAAACTCTGTACCAGGTTGTTATGAGTCAGAACTAACTCTATGGCCCATAACCACCACCTCTACCATCAGCCTCTTTAATCTTCAGGTATCCTATCCAGTCTCTTATTTTTCTTATAATTTGTCTGTTGAAGAACCTTGACTATTCTGATCTGGGTAATGAATATGAGAGAAGAGCACATCTTTGTTTGGAAAACAAGAAGCAACCCCTGACAAATCATGTTTGTAATCAGCTCCTGTTGCAGTTTATTCAGTCTGTCATTATTGTGCATTGCTTCAGAAAAATATTGTCATTTTGTTACAGTTTGTGTCTTGAAAAATGATCCCACTGTCTTTCTTCAATTAACATCAGATCCAAGGAACACATTATGTTAAAAGTGAGGTTAATATTTCTCCAACAACTAGCCTTAATTGACTTCCAGGGAAGCTATTAACCATAGCTCTTTCAGCCCATCTCTGTTCCAAATGGTATCATCACTTAGTCATCCCCATATGACTTTTTTAATCTGGAAAGATAGAAATGGCGTTTTCTTCCTGATTAATTGCTGTATCCTGGCTTTTCCTTCCCATATAAGAAGGAAAAAAATAATAAAAGCCCGGACATGTTGGATCATGATGCTATAGTTTGGGCTGCTTTTATCTGTAATTCTCCCCATTACATCAGGATGGTTTTAGAATATCAGCTTACATTGTAATTGGGAAAGTAAGTAGCTACTTACTGTTTTGAAGTTGGCAGGTAAGCTGATTATCTGGAAATCTGATTGCTATTCAAAACTAACAAAATGTGCTTGTTTTTTGGATTATAGTAGCAATATATATTCATCACAGAAAACGCTGAGGGAAAATGCAAAAGTACAAAGATAAAAAGTAAAAAAATTACAGAATTCAGTCTTATTGACAGACTTCATTTTCCTTATCTTCCTTTTAAGGGCATATTTTCAGTCATCCTTCCTTAGGGACAACATGCTGAGGCCACTGCCCTACGACAATCCTGTTAGGCTTGTGCCATGCTGCCTTCTAGCCTGCACGAACATGTTTCCCTCTTTCCTGTCATGTATGTCCAACTGCCAATGTGCTCTTGAGGTTAACCACTGCAAGGGCCCAACCATTATATACACTTGTCCACAACATAGTTTTCTCCATGATCCAGCCTGGGACTTGTCTCCTGCCATGCTCTGTATATCGTTCCCAAAGATTTCTGGATGGCAGTGAACATTCCTCCAAACTGGGCAGATATGTGTGACAGGTAGCTCTTCAGACTACACCCGAATGGCCAATTAGGATGCAAAATAAAACTACACACAATAATCTACCTCCCAGTTTAATAATATTTTCTATAATGCTAGCTCTCACTCAAAGCCTTCCTTTCATCATCAATGCGTTTCATAAACTTCATTTACATATGATTTTGTAGCTTCCTAGGCCTCCTAGGTAACACTCAACTAACCCAAAGAATGCTGTTAGTATGATATGATAATAACGAACAGTTTTCAGTTGACATTGTGCCAAGCACAGTGAAAATTTAATGGGTGTTAAAAACAAAAACAGTATTAGAGGTAGAAATGTTAAGTTGGAAGTTCCATGCATCATCCAAAATCAATATGATCAGTATACAGTTGAAAATGCAAAACTAGAATTAAGGCAACATACATGTTTAGTAAGCTGGGTGATAAATTGTCTATACATCTCTAAAAATTTACCTATCCTAGTTAAGGCTGTACACCTCCAATGGTCTGGGCAGCCTCAATTTTACTCAGCAGACATGCATGACCTGCTCATTCTCCAGTAATCAATGGTGCCCAACAGATTTTGTAATAGATTTACAGTTAATTAATTTAATATAACTACTTAGCTGTAAGGTTTTGAGATCCAAGAAGGAACTTTTCTCATCTACCTAATTCCCAAAACTCCTAGCAGAAGATCTAAAATTAAGTATACAATGAATATTTAGTGAATTAATTAACCATGAATTTAGTCCCTTCATTATATTTTAGAACCCTGCAGGAAATTTATATCTGCTTTTAGTTCTCCAAAGAAAAGTTTTGAGCTCAAAAGACTATTATATCACCAAAAAGGATTGAATTTATTTTGGGAATGTTACTTACTCATGGTAGCACTCAATTATAATTTGTGTGAAGCTAAAGCAATAATCATGGAGGCAAATGACAACATTTCTGAACTCCTTCATATATTGATTTATATTCAACAAATATTTACGAGCACACATTATGTTCCAGGAATTGTATTAGACCAAGGAAATATATCAATATGAAACTGACATGGTTCTAGTTCTCATGGACCTTACTGTCCAGTGGAGGGCAGACAAGTAAATAGCTAATTATAAGAGCACACATTCAATATTATAATAGAGAAATATATAATGGTTCTCAAGCTTAGCAGGAATCAGAATCACCCAGAAGGCTTGCTAAATCACAGATTTTTGGGTTTTTGATTCTAGGATATGGCCCAAGAATTTGATTTCAAGTTCCCAGGTGATGCTGATGCTTCTGCTGTTCCAGGGATCACACTTTGAGAACCATTGCTTTGACCAAGGTCACTGGCTACGCTGAGCTGAACTCTATGACCTCACTACTTCAATTATAACTTGAAGGCTGGGTAATTCTTGGAGAAACATTTCCTCTTTCCTGCCTTTGAAAGCTAGAACTTGAGCTTTAGCAATTTCTTTCCACATGCATTTTTCTTTTGAAAAATACAAGAAGCTAATAGAGGCGGAACTGTCTCATTGGCACCTAACAACAACAACAACACATTTAATTTTTCCCCCCAAGACTTTTTAATCAGAATTTTGTGTTTGTTTCATGAATCAATAAATATTATATAAAACATCGTAAAAATGGCTACCATTTCTCTCCCCTGCTCCCCCCACCTAGGAATACCCTGGACTACCCCACTTAAGGGTTCTCCCTCCAGCTTTGGTCCAGCAAATGGGATTGATAGACACAGCCCCTTAAATCATCTCCAGAAGAATTTGGCTGGGGTGGGGAGCCTCTCGGCTGACAGTGACTAGGTTAGGGAAATGGATTAGTGTTTCTTTGGGAGAAGAGACAGCGCCCGGGGAAAGAGCCTACCCCAAAGAAAAGGGTGTCTAAAATGTTCATGGTTCCTTCTTTTGCCTCAAAAGTGACATTTATTCAAAGAAAAAAAAAAAGACAAGATGTCCATCCCTGGGCTCCCTCTTGCCCTCCCCCTTCCTGTTGCTGCTCCTCAACCTCCCAGGAATGAACCCTAATCAGGGCTAGGTAGCAGGATAAACACACTTAATTTCAAAGAGTTTATGCCAGGTGTCTTAACAGAGGAAGAAGTAGGAAGGGTTCCTTAGAGAATTAGCAGAAATGAGATGTTTTGGTCAGGCTGGGGAGAAATTTGATATCTATGGATTCAATGATTTTAAAAAAGTTTGCTTTAGTTTATGATCATGTCCTATAGGCATGCTAAGATTTCCAAAAATGAAACATCAAGCCTGAATTGTCCTGGACACAGGGGCTCCTCATCTTTCCCAAGATTCCTAGTCTCACACATGGGACCCAGAAACAGCAGAGTTGTCTTGCTGGGACCGTACAAGCTATGCACATGGTCATGTGGAGTCTGGTTGGTGACTAAGGGACATCCCTGCACCCCCACCTCCCAATCATCTGGTGACAACCTTGTGGAAAGGAAGCAGCACAGTAACAATGAATTGCTTGCCAGGAGAACACAAGGGAGGCTTGGACAAGGACTTGAATAGATTTAATGAAAAGAAATATTATTGTTTACACAACTATTTCTGTGGACTCAAAATTATATCTACTTCTCTTGGTTAATAAAGGAGCCCCTGGTGGCACAGTGATTAAGTGCTCAGCTCCTAACCAAAAGGTGGGTAGTTTGAGCCCACTAATCACTTCATGGAAGAAAGATGTGACAGTGTGCTTCAGTAAAGATTTCCAGCCTTGGAAACCCTTTGGGTAGTTGAGCTCTGGTAGCATAGTGGTTATGAATTGGGCTGTGAACCTTAAGGCCAGCAGTTCGAAACTACCAGCTGCTCTGCGGGAGAAAGATGAGGCAATCTGCTCCCGTAAAGATTTACAGCCTCGGAAACCCTGTACAGGGTTACTATGGGTCAGAACCGACTCGATGGCACTTAACAACAACAACAACAACAACAACTCTGTCTTAGAGGGTGGCTGTGAGTTGGAATTAACTCGATGGAAATGGATTTATCGTTCTTTGTTAATCAGGCATTTGTAAAACTATCTTAAGAGAAATTTGGAATCCAGTAAGCCACAACTTTATATGCATTTTCCATGAGATTTTAGGGAAAAGCAGAATAAAGAACTTTATACTTAATATATACTCAAGAAATAGTTGCTAGATTGAAATGACTTTGCCAGGATGTTTCTAAATTACCCAAGTGGACTTATGCCAAAGATTCACTTTAGGATGAGGGATGCAATACATCACAAGAGAAGCAGCATAGTGTTGTGCTTATGAGAAGTTTCAAGAATCACCTGCTTTGATTCAAGTCATGACTATGCCATATATCAATTGTATAACATTTAATAAGTTAGCTAAATGCTCTGTGTCTTATTTAAGTTTGAAAAACTAGTGTGATAATAGTCTCTGTTTTTTAGGGTTTTGTGAAGACTAAATTCACGATGTGTTTGCATTTTGAAAGACAAAAATTCAACGTAAGTGACAACTTGTTGGTTATCGCTAATTTGCATGGGTGGTTATTTCATGAATGGCTTTTAAATTGAAAGAAATATACGTTACAAAGTGCATCTCCTTGGAGCCTTAGAATTCAGACACTCAAAAATGCTAGAATTTGTTATTGCTTAGCTGTAGTTTGGTTTGCTATAGCATGGTTCACTGAGATTCTGTGAAGTACTCAAGGCATGATCAGTGACAGTTTTAACATTGGGATAGGAAACAGTCTCAAGATATTTAAACATTAAAGTCTTGGAGTTTTGAACTTTTAGTCTGTTTTTAGAGTCCTGGTGTGACACTGTAGGATAAGCAATGGACCACAAGATCTGCTTGAACCGCAAGATCAACAGTTCAAACTCACCAACCGCTCCTTGGAAACGCTATACAGTGTCGCTATGAGTTGGAACTGACTCCTCGGCAGTTAACAATGACAACAACAACATTATGTCTGTCTTCATCTTTGTCCTTCATAACTCAAGTTATAAAATATTCAGTACCTGGACTAACAATGAGAAAGAAGCATCCACACACATATTTCAAGTATGGTGCATGGTAACGTTACGTTGGAGAATTACATGGGGTGGCTTTCCTTCTTGGCTATTTCTACATATTACATATTTGAACATTTCACTTCAACTTATCGTTGGCTTTCCTGGTTATAGGGAAACAGAATTTCTTTTCCCCAAAGAAACACTGTTTCTTGTAACTCACCATCTTCTTTTTGATTCCTTAATTCCACTGGTAATTTGGAGCCGGCTGCTTACTCATGCTATGTCTGTAGTTCTGGAATCTTAGCCCTTGAGTCATGTAAGTTTGGAAATCTTTGCTTTCTGCCTTATGTATTAACAGCAATCAGGCAGTCCCTTAAGACCTTCCTGGAAAGATCCCAGAATATTCCGGCTTTTATTTTGTTTTTTTCTTTGAAGGAATTCCAGTCAAGTTAGCCTTAGTTTCCTAATTTTCACTGACCACCCAACTGAAGACAACCTCAGAGAGCTCTAGCTTGGCAAATCAGCATCTTTGGAGGCTAATATATTGATTTCCCAAATGTAAAACTGTCAATTTATGATATCAAGGTTCCAAAATCACAATTTAACTTTTTATCCCAAGAGAAAACTTTCTAGGACCAATACTTAGGAAATCGGAGGGAAATTTACATCTGCTTTTCTATTTGGTTAATCAATGAAAGTCTGAGATCCACAGTAGAAAAACAGTGCTTGAGTGCTGAATTACAGCTTCAATTAGTGTGGGTGCTACTAATTGAAGTAGTTTAATTAAACAACAGTCCTGGTATGGCACTGCAGGATAATGTGCTAGACTGTAAGATTGGCTTGAACCACACAGTCAGTGGTTCAAACTCACCAGTTACTCCTTGGAAATCCTACTTATGGTCACTTAATAACAACAACAACATTTATAATTGAAGGAAGAAATTTATATAATATTCATTTATGCATTTTTAAACAATTTCCTTTTGGCTTACTACTATATGCAAGACATATTACTAAGTCTCTAGGGAAACAAGAGTAACTGTAAGTAAAAGTAAGTCCCATTTTCTGTCCCTAAGAAATCTAGGTGGAGAGGCAGAAAAATGAACAGGTAATTTCAATTCAGAGTGCTAAGTGCTACATTAGGGTTTAGTACTAGTATGGCAAGAGCACAAAGATAAGACCACCAGAAACATGGGTCTGGGAGTCAAAGGAAGCACAAACAAGGAGGAGGTGAATCATTTAAATAGGAAGAGAAGAATGCATTATGAGCATTCCAGGCAGTGCATGTGTGGTAGTGTGCTGTGGAGTCAGTTCTGAAAGTGTCATCTTTCTCCTGAAGAACTGCTGGTAGTTTCAAACTGCTAACTTTGAGGTTAGCAGCCCAACTACACTAGCAGAGCTCCTTAGGTTGTGTGTATAGATATGGATTATTGTAGGCAGTGATGCACCTGTCTTAGATCATGCTAGCTGTGGTAAAGTGTAAAAATGATTATATATTCTTTTCTTCCTGATGTTCATCACAGTGGTATGTTATAGATCCTCCCATAGATGTGGAGTATGTTATTCTACCTCTTGAACCTGATTGGCCATATGATTTGATTTGGCCAAAGAAACATATGTCTTAGATGCCAAGCTGAAACTTGACAATTGCATGTACATTGGGGTCTGACCTCTTGCTTTGTTCAGAACACTGAGACCACCATGTTCTATCACCCTGAACTAGCCTAGCATGGAAAAAACTGAGGATTGTGGCCAACAAAAAGTGCCTTCTCAAAGATGTCCATATCCTTATCCCAACCAGTAGTGTATTATTTTACATGGCAAAAGGATCTCTGCAGATGTTATTGAGTTAAGGAATTTTAGATGAGATTATCCTTGATTATCTAGATAGCTGTTGTTAAGTGCCGTCTTTGTTAAGAAGCAGCTGGTAGGTTTGAGCTGCTGACCTTGTGGTTTGCAGTCCAGTGCTGATTTTACTGCACACAATGTAATCACAAGAGGGAGAAAGAAGTGTTAGAGTCAGAGAAAAATATGTGATAATGGAAGCAGAGGGAATGCTAGAGAGCGATTTGAAGATGTTATTCTGCTGACTTTGCAGGTGGAGGAAGGAGCCATGAGTCAAGCAATGCATAGTTCCCAGAAGCTGGAGACGGAAATGGATTGTACCCGAGAAGCTCCAGAAGAAACACAGTTTTGTTGGTGTCTGGATTTAACTCAGTGAGTTCTGTTGCCCACACAACTATTAGATAATAAGTGTTTTTTTTAGTTTACTAAATTATGGAGTTCTGGTGTGGCGCTGTGGAATAATGCACTAGACTTCAAGGTTGGTTTGAACCACAAGGCGGCATTCAAACTCACCAGCTGCTCTTTGGAAACACTATACAAGGTCGCTGTGAGTTAGAACCGACAGGACAACACTTAACAACAAATATAAATTTGTGGTATTTTCAAAAACCTCATTAATATGTGAAAGTTGAACAGTGAATAAGGGAAATGGTAGAAGAATTGATGCATTTGAGTTATGGTGTTGGAGGAGAACATTAAATGTATCATGGACCGCCAAAAGAACACACAAATCTGTGTTGTTAGAAGTACAGCCAGAACGCTCCTTGGAAACCAGCATGGCCAGACTTTGTCTCTCATACTTCAGGCATATTATAAGGAGGGACCAGTTCCTGAAGAAGGGCATCATGCTTGCAAAAGTGGTGGGTCAATGAAAAAGAGGAAGACCCCCAATGAGATAGGTAGGCACAGTGGCAGCAGCAGTGGGCTCAAGCATAGCAACAATTGTGAGGATGGCGCAGGACTGAGCAGTGTTTTGTTCTGTTGTGCATAAGGTCGCTATGAGTTGGTACCAACTCGATGGCATCTAACAACAACAAATTTGTGGTTTGTATGTTTAAGCTGCAAAAGGAAATAATACACTGACCACATATGCATGGAAGAGTCCAATGGAGGTCAGACCAGAAGACCCATCCAGACTACCCACAGGATGACATGCTCAAATAAATACCTGTTGTTTTAAGTTCCTAAATTTTGGGGTGATTTGTTATAAAAATCTGTGGATTCAGAATAAAAAATAAAGCAAAATGGCATTTATATTAAGCTACTTAATGTAAATGGACAGTGAATAAGGAAGATCATAGCAGAATTGATGCCTTTGAGTTACAGTGTTGGAGGAGGATATTGAAAGTACCGTGGGCTGCCAAAAGAACCAACAGATCTGTGTTGGACGAAGTGCAGCCAGAGTGCTCCTTGGAGGATGGCCAAACTTCGTCTTTAATACTTCAGATAAATTGTAGGAGGGACCAGTCACTGGAGAAGGTTATCATGGTTGGTAAGGTGGAGGGACAGAGAAAAAGAGGAAGACCCCAGCGAAATGAATTGGCAAAGTGGCAGCATCAATGGGCTCAAGCATGGCAACAATTGTGAGGTTAGCCCAGGATCAGGCAGTGTTTCGTTCTGTTGTGCATAGGTCACTATGAGTTGGTACCAACTTGATGACACCTAACGACAGCAAACTTTGCAATAATAACATAACTAATTATTTTATGGTCCCTTTCTGTGTTCTTTACATCTTCTGAAATTCTAGATGAGGATTGCTTCTCTCTTTCATCCACTGTCTACATAGTGTTTGGCTACACAGTATCATTTGTTGTTGTTAAGTGCTGTCAAGTCAGTTCTGACTCATAGAGACCCTACATGGGGTTTCCAAGAAACAGCTGGTGGGTTTGAAATGATGACATTACAACGAGCAGTCTAGTGCTTATCCATAATGCCACATGAGAAATCTAGCCAGTATCATAGAGAGTAGACATTTGGAACATGGTTCTACTCTCAAGGGATGTATTATGTTTTTCCTTGAAATCAGATTCTGTGCATATTACTTCAAGTCTTTAAATTTTAGAGAGCTCATCTTCTAAAAAGGAATAATAATAGTACTTGGCTTAGAGGATTATTTTAAAGGTTATATCAGAAAACGCTTATAAACTACTCAGTTTTACATGGTATATAATAAAATATTCAGTAAGTATTATGCAAATTGAAAAACTAGATGGAAATTGAAAAAATAGGTTAAACAGTGAAAGACAACAATAGAGAAGTAGTAATAGCTACTTCCATGGAACTGCTAGCTAGAATTCCATGGCACTGTCTTATTTTTTTGGATTTCTCAAGTGTTCTACCTTTGACAGAGTATAGTCTTTCTGCTTTTCTATCACTTGCTTTATTGGAAAATATTTGAATTTTCCTTCTCTGACAGGGTTCTGCCATATACAGTTTCTAGCTTTTACTCGTATTTATTGCCCACAATATTCTAGAGAGTTTATGTGTATTAATCCTGGCAACAATCCTGCAAGGCAGCTATTACTGTCTCCATTTTGCAGATGCCCAAGTTGAGATTCAGAAGATTAAATGCTGTGTTTAACATCACACAAAGAGCCAGCAGCACCTGGCTTCTGGGTGATTCCAAAGCCCTTCTTCTGGACCAAGTGGCTCACAGTTGGTTCTGACTAGATCAGCTGCAGTCAGAGTGGGCTTTTCAAAGGCATATGTGACCCTGTCAGCTGCTGCATTTAAAGTGAAGTCCAGCAATCTTAGCATTATGTATGGGGTTTTCCACCGCCTAACTTTCCCACTCCGTATCTCTTCCCTGTCCTCTGGTTATATGGCCATCTGTCAACATTGTAAATTAACCACCACAGACTGTTCACACATGCTGTCTCCTCCCCTCAAATGTTCTTTCTTTCTTTCACATCCTTTCAATATCAGTTTAGGCTTCCTCCTACCCCCCACCCCATACTTGTGTTAATTTGAATTTCTTCTTACATCATCTTTTAACACTTTTTCTTTGCTCCCTTATTTTTTGTCCTTACAGTTCTTTGCCTTATTATCCATACTTACTTGTAGCAGAAGCCTCTTTGTGACTGGCCCAAGAGTTTCTCTTTCCTGGAAATTGTACTCAGTACGTAGGGGTGATCTCTTAGAATCTCATCTCTATTTCTAAACTTGATTACCATGACCATGCTTTTGATTCAGGAGTGGGCAAAATAGGCTGATCATTCCATTTTCTTTCTGCCAAGAATTAGGCAATTTGAACAAAGAGATGTTGAGCTTCAAAGGAGTCGGAGCTCAGTCATGTTAGTGGTAGCCCTCTGGAACAAAGACTCAGCAACTGCTACCTCTGAATCCCCAGTAGGACCTTGTTCTATCCTCCTTCATGCTTGGTTCTTAACTCTTCATTGGATTCTGTAATTTTCCTTCCAATAATCAAACAACTTTGTTGCCTTCAAGTTGATTTTGACTCAAAACAATCCTATGTGACAGACTAGAACTGCCCCACCCCCTGGCATTTCTAAGGCTATAATCTTTAAGAAAAACTTCCACATCTTCCTCCGGCAGAGTGGCTGCTTGCTTTAATCACCAACATTTTGATTAGCAGCCAAGTACTTAATCACTGCATTACCAGTGCTTCTTACCTTTCCAATAAAATCCTCATTTTCCTTAAACTACTCAGAACTGATTTCTGTTACTACTATGGTTGGTTGGTTGGTTATGTGCTGTGGAGTCGGTTCTGACTCACAGCAACCCTGTACAGGGTTTCTGAGCTGTAAATCTTTATGGGAGCAGAAAGCCCATCTTTCTCCTGTGGAACAACTGGTAGTTTCGAACTGCTGACTTTGCAGTTCGCAGCCCGATTTGTAACCACTACACTACCAGAGCTCCATGAATACAATTTATGAATTGTTTCACATTGTTGTTGTTGTTAGGTGCCATCGAGTCAGTACTGACTCATAGTGACCTTATGCACAACAGGATGAAACACTGCCGGGCCCGGGGCCAACTTCACAATTGTTGCCATGCTTGAGCCCACTGATGCTGCCCTTGGCCAATCCATCTTGCTTGGGGTCTTCCTCTTTTTCTCTGACCCTCCACCTTACCAAAAATGATATCCTTCTCCAGTGACTGCTCCCTCCTGACAATATGTCCAAAATATGAGAGACGAAGTTTGGCCATCCTGGCCTCCAAGGAGCACTCTGGCTACACTTCTTCCAACACAGATCTGTTGGTTCTTTTAGCAGCCCATGGCACTTTCAATATTCTCCTCCACACCATAACTCAAAAGCATCAAATTTTATCCAGTCTCCCTTATTCACTTTTGTATGCATATGAGGCTATTGAAAATACCATGGCTTGGGTCAGGCTCACCTGTTATACATCCTAACGTTTTGAAAGTGTGATAGGAAAGACATTATTAACTCATCTCTACATTTATCTGTTAAAAATTGTAGTGTGTTTTTAGATTCTTATAAGAAAGTCTTTATATTGATTGTAATTTCATTGAAACAAGTCAACATAAGCTTTGAATTGCTTACAGAGAGCTTCCATATCTAAGACTATTGCTTGTTTTACAGCCTACTCAGCTTAGACTAACTCATCTCTTTGGAATGCCATGAGAGGACATTCTATCCTTTGTTAAGGGACTTGACTGACCACAATTATATTATTATGCTTATGTCTGTTGAAACATTCCAGGGAAAGTTAGAAAGAATCACATGGGATTTTGGCTTGAATCAAATGAAACCAGTTTGGAATGAAAAAATCAGAGATGATTTGAGGAGTGAAAGAAATTTCAAAACTATGAAAAGTATCAATTTTACTGCAAACTTTTTCTTTCCTGAATTTCCTATAAAATGTACATACAGTGGTGTACTGTTTTAGCAGTAAATAAGAATCTTGGTGTTAGAAAACATAACTTTGGGTTTCATGGTATCTGATTCATCCACATCTATTTAAGTCTTACTAGTGTATTACATCAACTTCTTACATTTTCTATCAATATTATAGACAGGCTTTTTTACATGGTTCTTTTGCTTAGTTTGGATTCTATTATCAATTCTGTGAAACTCTTACCGAATCGTTAATTTTATGCCCCTCTTTCTTCTCTTTTCACCTCTGCAGTCAATTCCTAACATTCAAGTCAATAATGAATTCAAGAAGTACATTCTCCATTCTATCATAAAAGCTAGTGAACATTACTGAAGTAAAACTGTATTGTAAGCACAAGTTGAAGCTACTAAAAAAAACAAATAAGTAATAGGATTTCCAAGTTTATCTGGACCCTCAATGCCTCTTGGCAATTCTTTTTTTTAACTTTGTACTTAGTAATTTTTTCTTATATCTCAGGATTGAAAACTGAACATTTAAACAACCTTTATTTTCCATTTAATAAGTTAATATACACAATATATATCCAAACATTTAAATTATTTGCATATTATATGGGGAATAAAAAGCATGACTGGATTTTATCAGAAATTAACTTCATGATGTGTCCATAATGAAATCAGTGCATTCAATGTCATTGGGTATTATTGTTGTTATTTTATTTGAATATTTAAATTTAGAACATTCTGCTTGTCTCATAGCACACTTTTAGGCCAATCTCCCCTTCATTAATCAGTATATGCACATAAAATACTATTCTTTTCCTTTTTTGGGGGGGGGGGCACATTTCTTTTCATGATGCCAAATAATAGCTTTAACTCTTTCTCTTTCAGCAGTTCCTTTTGTCTTAGCCTTGACCGACAAAAGAGCGGGTATCAGATGCTAATAGTTATTCTTCCCTATATCAAAAAGTTCTCATAGTAGGACATATTTTTCTTTGTATTCTGTGTGTGGTGCTGTGGGAAAAGCACTAGGCTGTGAACCACTAGGTCAGCAGTTCAAACCCACCAGCTGCTCCTAGGAAACCCTATACGGGGTCACTATGAGTAGGAATCAACTCAACGGCACTTACCAACAACACCATATTAAATAAACATGAATCCATATTTATCATTCACACTTATTATTTGCCAAGTCTAACCTCTCCTCTGAACTCCAGACCAATTTTCTCATTGTCTACTAAGCATTTCCACTGGATATCCAATAAGCTTCTCAAATTTGTTGTCATCCAGTTGGTTCGATTCATGTTGTTGTTGCCAGGTGCAATCGAGTCAGTACCAACTCGTAGTGACCTATGTACAGCAGAATGAAACACTGCTCAGTCCTGCACCAACATCACAATAATAGATACACTTGAGCCCACTGCTGCTGCCACTATGCCAATCCATCCATTTCGTTGGGAGTCTTCCTCTTTTTTGTTGACCTTCCACTTCACCAAACAGGATGTCCTTCTCCAGGGACTGATCCCTCCTGATTATCTGATATATGAGAGATGAAGTCTGGCCATTCTTATGAAGCATTCTGGCTGTACTTCTTCCAACACAGATTTTTTGTTATCTTGGCACTGTATGATAATTTTAATATTCTCCTCCATCACCATAACTCAAATACACAAATTCGTTTACTCTTCTTTATTAATTGTCCCAGTTTCACATGCATATGAAGCTATTGAAAATACCATGGCTTGGGTCAGGTGCACCTTAGTCCTTAAACTGACATCTGTGCTCTTGAACACTTTAAAGTGGTCTTGTGCAGCAGATCTGCCTAATGCAATATGTCATTTGATTTCTTGACGTACTTGTAGGAATGTTGATGGTTGATCTGAGCAAAATGATGGCTTTGACAACTTCAATCTTCTCATTTATCTTGATGTTATTTACTGGTCCAGTGATGAGGATTTTTGTTTCCTTTACATTGAGTTGTAACCCATACAGAAGGCTAATATTCATAAGTATTTAAGTCTTCAGTCTTTGATCTTCTTAAGTATTTAAGCCCTCCTCCCTTTCAGCAAGCAAGGTTGTATGATCTACATACTGTAGGTTCTTAATGAGCCTTTCTCCAATCCTGATGCCATACTCTTCTTCATATAGTCTAACTTCTCAAATTATTTACTCAGCATACAAGTTAAACAAGGATGGTGAAAGAATACAACCTGGCACACAACTTTCCTAATTTTAAACCATTCAGTGTTCTCTTATTCTATTCGAACAACTGCCTCTTGTACTATGTACACATTCCCCATGAGTACAATGAAGTGCTCCTGAATACTCATTCTCCACAATGGTGTCCAAGGCTTGTTATGATCACCACTATCAAAAGCCTTTACATGGTCAATAAAGTACAGGTAAACACCTTCCTGGTATTCTGTGCTTTCAGCCATCTGATGTCAGTAATAATAGCACTCATTTTACGTCCTTATCTGAATCCGGCTTGAATCTCTGCCAGCTCCCAGTCAATTTACTGTTGCAGTAATTTTTGAATTTATCTTTAACAATACTGTCTGATTATTTCTGTATTCCATTGTGTCACCTCTCTTTGGAATGGGCACAAACAAGAAACTCTCCCAACTGGTTAACCAGGTAGCTGTTTTCCTTATTTCTTGGCATAGATGAGTGTGTTCCTTGAATGCTGCACCAGTTTGTTGAAAGATTTCAATTTGCATGCCATCAATTCCTTGTTCTTTGTCAATGCTTTCAGTGCATCTTGGACTCCTTCCTTCAGTATCACTGGCTCTTGATCATATTGTTGTTGTTGTTATGTGCTGTGGAGTTGATTCCGATTCATAGCGACCCTGTACAGGGCTTCCAAGGCTGTAAATCTTTACGGGAGCAGAAAGCCTCATCTTTTTCCCTTGGAACAGCTGGTAGTTTCAAACTGCTGACCATGAGATTAGCAACCTGATTTGTAACCACTACGCTATCAGAGCTCCTTCTTAAAATGGTTGAACATCAACAATTTCTTTTTGATATAGGAACTCTATGTATTCCTTCCAGCTTCTTTTGATGCTTTATGCATCATTCAGTATTTTTCCCATTGTTGTTGTTGTTGTTGTTAGGTGCCAATGAGTCAGTACTGACTAATGAAACAATGCCTGTACTGTGCCAACCTCACAGTCTTTGATACATTTGAGACTATTGCTGCTGCCACTGTGCCAATCCATCTTGTTAGGGGTCTTCCTCTATTTTTTCACTGATCCTCCACTTTTCTCCAGTCACTGGAATCCTTCAATATCACAAGCTGAGGCTTCAATTTTTTTTTTTTTTTTCAGTTCCCTCATCTTGAGAAATGCTGAACATGTTCTTCCCTTTCAGTTTTCTAACTCTAGATCTTTGTACATTTCATTATAATATTTGACTGTATCTTCTTGAGCTGCCCTTTGAAAATTTCTGTCCAGCTCTTTTACTTCCTCATTTCTTTGATTTGCTTTAGTATCTCTACATTGGAGAGCAAGTTTCAGAGTCTCTTCTGACATCCATTTTTATGTTTTAATTTTTTTTTTTTTTTGGTAGTCTTAATGACTTTTTGCTTTATTCATGCATGATGCTCTTGATATCATTCCACAACTCTTTTGGTCTTCAGCCATTTCAGAATGGATTTAGTGCCTAATTAGTCAAATCTGTTCTTGAGATGATCTCTATAGTCACGTGGAAGATGTTTAAGGTCATATTTTGACTCTCATAGACTTGTTTTCATTTTCTTCAATTCCAGCCTAAACTTGTAATTGATGATCTGTTCCATAGCCTGTCCCTGGCCTTGTTTTGACTAATGATGTGGAGCTTTTCCAAATTGGCAGATGTAGTTAATTTAGTTTCTGTGTTTTCCATCTGGTCAGGTCCATGTGTATTGTCGACTTTCATGTTGTTTCAAAAAGATATTTGTAATGTAGAAATTACTAGTCTTGTAAAATTCTATCATGTGATCTCCAGCATTATTTCTATCACCAAGGCCATATTTTCCAATGATGGAGCCTTCTTCTTTATTTCCAACTTTTGCATTCCAATCACTAGTAATGATCATCTTGATTTCATATTTGATCAATTTCAGACTGAAAAAGTTGGTAAAATTCTTCAATTTCATCATCACTGGCTTTAGTGGTTGGTGATAAATTTAAATGATAGTTGTATTAACTGGTCTTCTCTGTAGGTATACGGATATTTTCCTATCACAGATAACATTGTACTTCAAGATAGATTTTGAACTGTCCTTTTTGATGCTGAATATGATGCCATTCCTTTCCAATTTGTCATTCCCAGCATAGTAAACCATGTGATTGTCAGATTCAAAATTGCCAATACCAGTCTGTTTCAGCTCACTAATGCCTAGGATATTGATGTTTATATACTTCACTTCTTTTTTGACAACTTCCCATTTTCTTAGATTCATACTTTGTACATTCCATGTTCTGATTATTAATGGATGTTTATACCTGTTTCTTTTCATTTTGAGTTGTGCCCCATCAGCCAATGAAGGTCCTGAAAGCTTTACTTCATGTTATCATGGTCAACTCCACCTGAGGAGGCAGCTATTCCCCAGTTGTTATTAGTTCTGAAATAAAGGTGTGCATGGAGAATATGATTCTTGTCCCTTTCAACCTGGGGGACTCATTTTCTGTCTCTATATCTGACAATATTCTGGTGTTCTTCATCATGTTTCAATATTCAGCATTCTCGTACTATCTGACAGTGTTTCACTGCTATTCATAAAGTTTTCAATGACAAAATATTAGGAAGTAGTTCATGTCTCCTTCTTCCCAGTATATTTTAGTCCAGAAGCTCATCTGAAACCTGTCCTTCATGGGTGACCCTACTGATAGTTAAAATACCAGTGGCATAGCTTACAGAATCACATCAACATGCAAGCCAACACATTATTACAAACTGACAGATGAGTGGAAGTCTGATTCAGAGCTACCATATTAAAAACAAAGGTCCTAATCTTCCTTGCCAAAATCTGTTTTCCCATCATCTTCCCCATGCCAATCAGTTGCAACTGTACCTTTCCAATTGTTCATGTCCCAAAATTTGGACTAGCAAGGTTGCTTGCTAGTCAAGTTACTATCATATCTTGCTTATATTTCTGCAATGACCTTTATCCCCTTTTCTCCCACCCTTATGACTGTATAATCTATTCTCAATTCAGCATCCAGTGTAAATCTATTAAAAACATGAATAAGAGCATATCATATGCCCCCAAATTCTCATTGTCTTCTCATGCACTCCAAGTAAAGTCCAAAGTCACTATAATTAGGCCTATAAAGCTCCACACCTATAGACTCCCCATTGTCTCTTAGATTTCATGGTTTACTTCTCTCCTCACAAGTCAATGCTTGTTTACTTTTACTTGGGAAAATCAACATTTACCTGGACTGTAATACTTCAAGGATTTACTGAATCTCTCACTTATTATTATTATTTTTTTTATCAGATTCTGCATGCATAATTTTAGCCTTTACAATTTACAACCAAATCTAAATTGCTAAAATATATTGATTTGCTAGTTTGCTCTACCTCCCAGAAATCCTACCCTGATAAGAAAGAGTATGCTGTTTTTATTTTGTGCTGTTAAGGTAGTTCTGACCCTCTGTAGGGTTTACATGCTCATATTTTAAGGGAGCAGAAATCTTCATATTGTTCCTGAGAAGCAGCTGGTAGATTAAAATTTCTCAACTTGCAGTTAGTAGCCCAACAAATAACCCACTATACCACTGACACTCCTCATGAGAGTATAGTTTTAGTAAAACAGTTGTCTGTGAGTGGACATAAGGTATCCAAAGAAAAGTAATAGTTGGCTCAGCCTTTTGTTAAGTATTTGGGGCCACTAATTTTTGCAAAAGACTTCTCTACTGATTCTAGATGGGAAAGAAGCTATTTTTGTCTTTCCTATAACCAAAACAAAGAAACAGTTGTGGAGACTGCCAGATCTTTGCAGCTATTTTTGACTTTGAGCCTGTATTTCCATTTTTTATTGTTGTTGCTGTTGGCTCAACCTTTATACAATATTTAAAAGCCTCTGAACCAGAATCATCTCAATGCACCAGAAGATTGAGACGCTGTAGTTCACTTAACAGAGACTTTAATGAACATATCCACTCTAGGTTTTCCTAATAACCATCCAGATTTTTCCTTATTTGAAAATGCTTTATGTGCACTAAAATATATAAAGGGCAGCAATGACATATATGTTATTGAACTGTACTTGATTTTGATATGTTATGGAATCTCCTGGTGTGGCGCTGTAGGACCATCGCTGGACTACAAACCATAAGGTTGACAATTCAAACCTACCAACTGCTCCTCAGAAACACTGTACAAGTTCATTATGAGTCTGAACCAACTTGATGACACTTAACAACAGCAACACCATGGAAACAAAGAGGATTTTTAACCTCTTCAGGAAATGGCATAGAAAACAGAGCTTAGTATTAAACTTTATAAATGTGTTATTACTCCCCTCTGATTAAAAAAAAAAAAAAAAAAAGCTCACCAAACAAAAGAAGTATTCTAAAATAAAAAATGTGGGAAAATAATCTTGCTGGTATGGCAGCCAAACAGGCTACCTCTCAAGTTATTTCAACACTTAGAATAAATAGAAAATGGTACACCCCAAATTTGTCTTTTAACTCCAACCTTTCTGAATTAGCCTTAGAAAACTTTAAAAACATTAACAATTAACACTAACATATGAAATTAAGAAATGGAAAAAGTCAGGGTCTTACCAAGATCATTACATTAATGGTGGACTGAGTCTAATTGGAAAAGTGTCCTGAACAATTTTCTGCATGTTTCTATGATGAAAGGCTCACATGAAGGTTCCAATATGGGATGAGATAAAAATGATTGAAACTTTAAAATAATACTGGCAGGAAAAAATTTTTTTAAAGCTGCTGAACATGTTGCCACCCACTGATTTATTTTCCCTAACTAAAATCCTTGAAAATACCTTAAAATGCTACCTGGACAATACATTTTATGGTAGAGGTCTTTGCTTGAATGGCAGTAATATTTTCATTTTAGCTTCCACCTCAATTGGTATTAGTAATGAATTGTAAAATTTCGCATTGAGTAGAATCCTTCCCCTGCCACTGTACTACTTCAGCCTTTGTAGCAAAGATACTTCTGGAAAGCATAGTACCCACCTGGGAACATCATAAACTGATGAAGTGATCAGGGAACTCATGTCACTGATCAAGTCATCCAAGAACTGGGTTGAGTTTTTTCCATTTATCAAAGACTACATTATCCTTAAGGAGTCCATATGGTATAGTGGGTTATGTGTTTTGCTGCTAACTGCAAGGGCAGTAGTTTGAATCCACTAGCCACTTATCTTCAGTCTTTTGGTTTAGTAGAGAGAATTAAGGAAATAATAAAGATTCAAATAGCAAAGCTATTTCTTAAATAATGAAAAAAGTAGCATTCCAAAATTGGATGGCCCAAGGAGTTACCTGTGTCATATACATTCTGATTGCTGTATCTATATTCCTGACAAGAGTGTTAACATCATACTCTATTTAATAATATATAATGTGTAATATTTTGCATTAACAATCCTGTTCCTTTCTTAACTGATATTATAAGTATTTGGTTCTCCTTTGGAGACGAACCATTCAATTTTTTTTCTTGATGTATGGATAAAAGAACAATGGAGAAATAATACTACAGAAAATAGCCATTACTACATTTTCCATTGATAAATGGCCTTTTCTGGGGATCCGAATAAAACCTAGGCCATAACTTAACCTAGTTAACATAACTGCTGTTTTATTATGGAATCTTTATATTCTTCATCTTTTTTATTGTAGCTGTGTGCTGTAGAATCAGTTCCAACTTATAGTGACACCATGTAACAATTCTGCGAGCAGCAAGTGGGTTTGAACTGCACTATAGTACTTATCCTACAGTGCTGTACCAGAGCTCCCTCATTTCTATTGTTGTTGTTTTTAAGTGTTGTCGAGTCATTTCTGACTCACAGAAACCCTGTATAGGGTTTCTGAGAAGCACCTGGTGTATTTTAACTGTTGATCTTGTGGTTCACAGTCCAGTGATGATTCTACAGCACCATACTAGGACCCCTCATTTCTATTGTTGTTGCTGTTGTTCCAACTCACAGCCATGCTGTATAGGGTTTTCAAGAAGCAGCTGGTGAGTTTGAACCACCGACCTAGTGGTTCAAACCTACCTTGAGGTCAAGTGCTTATCCTTTGGCACCACACCAGGACTCCAATAGCATAATTATAAAATGTTGTTTTGCTTTAGTACAATGCATTATATCTGTAAAATGCTGTGCTTTCAAATAATTTGATCCTTCACATAAAGTCATGCTGATTTCCCAGGCCCTTTACTAGTGATCATGTTGCTTAATCACCTCCCTTTCATCTCCCTTGATTATTTTGTCATTATTGAAATATGTTCTTCCAATGTGGCCTTGTCTAATAAGGCATTCCACATAGAAACTACTCAGACTGAAGATGAGGCTTATTGACTTGGGAAAGTGAAGAAAATTATTTTTATTAACTAAAGCTCCTCACAAAGTCCTGACAGGAGAAAGTCTACTCAATTGTGGTGGAGGCTTGACCAAATGGGGAAAATATAAATGAAAAGTTTCAAATCTGAGTTGCTCGTGTCAGAGTGAAGAGTGATTGGGCCAACATGCCTTAATATCCAGGAAGCAAAAGATCAGAATTTGGGGGGCACTATAGGATAATGCTCTGGACAGCAAGGTCAATTTGAACTGCAAGGTTGGTGGTTCAAAACCACCAGTTGTTCCTTGGGGGAGGGGGAGGGAAATTCAAGCCTTGACTTTCATTATTGAA
>NW_006408519.1:10339521-10372872 GCF_000296735.1 Chrysochloris asiatica
GATAGGGTTGTATTCTTTCACCATACTTATTCAAACTGTATGCTGAGCAAAAAATCAGAGAAGCTGGGTTCTATGCAAAAACGTGGCACCAGGATTGGAGGAAGACACATTAACCACCTGTGATATGCAGATGACACAACCTTGCTGGCTGAAAGTGAAGAGGACTTAAAACATTTACTGATGAAGATCAAAGATCAAATCCTTCGGTATGGATTGCATCTCAATATAAAGAAAACAAAAATCCTTATCACTGGGCCAATAAACAACATTCTTATCAACGAAGAAAAGATTGAAGTTGTCAAGGACTTCATTTTTCTTGGATCAACTATCAACACTCATAGAAGCAGTAGTCAAGAAATCAGACAACATATCTCATTAGTCAAATCTGCGGCACAAACCCTTTTAAAGTGTTGAAGAGCAAGAATATCCACTTGAGGACTAAGGTGCACCTGACCCAAGCCATGATATTTTCAATAACCTCATAGGCAAACATGTACTTGCAGACCTTATTCTCCTTTACCTTTCAAGATTAACATTTTGAGGACATCCTACTTCTTGAATCTTTCTTCATGCGTTCCTGAAAAATCCTTCTTAGCCATATCTCTCCAAGATCCTTATCAGTAATACAGCTGACATATTACTCTCCACATATCTGGCTCTTTTGTTCATCTCAATTAATTCAATATTTATGAAAGGAAAATAAGACAGTTACATAAGAAACAATTCCCTTAAATTCAAATCCCAACTTTTTTTTCATGTAGAGTAACTCTCCACTATTTGTAACTTCATATACTAGAGAAAATTGTCACTTCACAGGCATTGTTCTACCTGATGGTGGCTCCAAATAGAACACTTTCTATGATTTCTTTGAGGTAGACATAAACACTAAGAGTCTTAAGATGATTCCATTGTTCCAAAGATTGCAATGTACATGCTTCACCCTCTATGATATATTCACCAGATCTATCTCACAATGATAGAGTTTGTTAAGAGTTCCTGTGGTCACACATTTTGCTCCCTAACTTGTCATGTAGATAACAAAATAAATATGATATTACCAAAAACAAGGAGTTCTGGTGTGGTGCTGTGGGTCACTGTGCTGAACTGCAAAGTCGATTTGAACTGCAAGGTCAGCAGTTCAAGCTTACCAGCTGCTCCTTGGAAACCCTGTGCAGGGTTGCTATGGGTCAGAACTGACTAAATGGCACTTAGCAACAATAACAACAGCCACCTACAAATCAAAGAGCTCTGTGAGCATAGTGGTTTACAAAATAGGCTGCTAACCACAAAGTCAGCAGTTGAAATCTACCAGTTGCTTTGAAGGAACAAGATGAGGGATTCTGCTTCCATAAAGATTTCAGCCTTGGAAACCCTATACAGGGTTGCTATGAGTTGGAACTGACTCTCGACAGCACAGGACTACCACCACCACCTAACAAAGCAGGAAAATAACAAAAACGGGTACAGGAGAAACTCTGTTTTCTTCTTTGAGAAATTAGATCTTATTTAACATTATATGGTTCTGCATTTATTTAGGACTTTATTTCACCCACCCTGAATAATGAAAACTTTTATCAAATTTTTGGAAGTTTTTAAAAACCATTTATAAAAATGATAAATGTTGAAATCAATCTCAGAATCCATAGTAAAATAAAAGTGTTTTTTTCCTTGTGGTTTTCTTTGCTACAGAATAGTTATAAAATGCATTTTTTAGTATTCATTTGAGGATATTAAAATGTTACAGCCTTTTATAGATAATTCCAATCAGTATCCCTAATTTATACATAAGGGAAATGTTGAGTCATTCCAGGTTATAGGAAGAATGTCTAGCACAGTTAAAAACTTTAAGGTTGTAATCCTGAACCATATGAGGCCCTGCCAGAGTAATTTAGCAACAATTTACTGAGTAACCACCATGTATAAAACATGGTGCTAGAAACTGGGGAATTGGAAGGCTAACCAGATTTGATTCTTGTCCTTGTTATTCTTATGTATAAATGGGACAGAAGTGAATTTAGACAATTGACTATCTGATTATTTTCAGATAAGAAACTAGGGTGGCCAGGCTGGGCACTGACCAAGTGGACTAATGCTAAGTTTGAGTTCTCGAAGGCTGCAACTTGAGTGAAATGTCTGAAACTGTGCAAAAGTGCGGTGGGGAGGATTAGTTTATAAATAACTAATAACAGACAATTCCTTGGAGAATTCCAAATTCTATCTGGAATTGAATTTAGTCAAAGATCAGAAGTCAGGTAGACACTATAATCAAGTATAAAACGAGAATAAGGCAAAAGGAAAATAGTGTTGTTGTTGTTAAGTGCTGTTGAGTCAGTTCCGACCCATAGAGACCCTGTACAGGGTTTCCAAGGGTGTAAATCTTTACAGGAGTAGAAAGCCTCATCTTTCTCCTGCGGAGCAGCTGGTAGTTTCAAACCGCTGACCTTATGGTTCGCAGCCCGATTCGTAACCATTATGCTACCAGAGGACCTAAAAACATTACAGAGAACTGGCTGGAGAGTCTGGGACTCATTTCTAGTGGCGGTTGGCCTGGTCAATTACGATTTACAGGCATTGAGATAGGAAGACACCAGCCAAACACTATATCATCCTTGTGTGATGAGAAGAGGACAAGGATCTCAGCAAGTCATAAAAGTTAGTTGTTTTTCCCAGCAAGTTTGGGATTTCTGATTTGTAAACTGGTGAATGGGAAGCCTCCTAGTAGAAGCAGGGATATATAATAATATATAGCTCAATAATTTTTAATTGAATTTGTTGAAAACGTATTACATACTCTGGATATTTTGGGTTGAGTACAATATATTAGCAAATTAATCTTAACTTAAAAAAAAAGGAAAAAAAAAAACTTTTTAAATTGTGGTAACTAGAACCTTTGGAATTATCTCTGTGGTTTACACTTGTATCCTGTTTTAAATCTCAATTGGGCCGCACTTGTCTAGATTCATAGAACCTGTCCTTAGCTGCAATGCTTTACTAGGATTTTATGAGGTCACTTATGAATTTACCCTACTCACTAATTCAGGCTCAATCCCTGACACCCTTTCCTTTCTACTTTTCCCCTGTTGTTCTTATTCGGTGCTGTAGAGTTGATTTTGACTCATTGCAACCCTATGCACAACAGAACAAAACACTGTCCAGTACTGTGTCATCCTCACAATTGTTTCTTTGAGCCCATTACTGCAGCCATTGTGTGAATCCATCTCATTGGTGGTCTTCCTCTTTTTTTCAGACCCTCCACTTTACCAAGCATGATGTCTTTCTCCAGTGACTGGTTCCTCCTGATAACATGTCCAAAGCACGAAAGACAAAGTCTCACTATCCTTGTGTCTAAAGAGCATTCTGGCTGTTCTTCTAAGACAGATTTGTTTAGTCTTTTGGCATTCCACAACACTTACACTATTGTTCACCAACACCATAATTTTTTTATAGACTTCCTTATTCATTATCCAACTTTCACAGGCATATGAGGTGAATGAAAATAATAGGCTTGGGTCAAACACACCTTAATCGTCAAAGTAACTACTTTGCTCTTTAAAACTTTAAAGAGACATTTGTAGCAGATTTGTCTAATATAATACGTCTTTTGATTTCCTACTGCTGCTTCCATGAGTGTTGATTGTGGATCTAAGCAAAAAGAAGTCTTTGACAATTTTCGCCTTTTCTCCATTTATCATGATGTTGTTTATTGTTTCAGTTATGAGGATTTTTGTTTTCTTTACAGTGAGGTGCAATCCATACTGAAAGCTATAGTCCATGATCTTCATTAAGTAAATATTTCAAGTATTCTTCACTTCCAGCAAGCAAAGTTGTCTCATCTGCATATTGAAAGCTGTTATTGAATCTTCCTCCAATCCTGATGCCTCACTCTTCTTGATGTAATCCAGTTTCTTGGATTATTTGCTCAGCATACAGATTGAATATGCATGATGAAAATATACAACTTGACATGCACTTTACCTGATTTTGAACCATTTCGTATCCCCTTGTTCTGCTTAAATGACTGCCTTTTGGTCTGTGTACAGGTTCATCATGAGCACATTCTAATGGGTCACCTTTCTTTGGAACAGGTAGAAATATGTGTCTCTTGGCCAAACCAAGTGGTTGGCCAAGTGAATGTGTGCCTCCAATGGGGCATCAGTTTGTTGAAATATTTCCGTTTGTACTCTGTTAATTCTGGGAGCCTTTATTTTTTTGCCAAATGCCTTCTAGACTTTTTGCTTAAACACCATCGGTTTTAATCAGATTTTGCCTCTTGAAATTGTTGAACATTGACCAATTCTTTTTGGTACAGTGACTCAGTATATTCCTTGCATCTTCATTTGATGCTTCCTGCATCATTCAATATTTTGCACATTTTGTTGTTAAGTGCCGTTGAGTTGTTTCTGACTCATAGTGACCCTGTATAGAGTTTCTGACGAGTGGCTGGTAGGTTAGAACCACCAACTTTCTGGTTAGCAGGCCAATGTTTATTCTACCCTTTAATATGGCAAGTTGAGGCTATAATTTTTCTTCAGTTCTTTCAGCTTGAGAAATGCTGAGTGTGTTCTTCCCTTTTGGTGATTTAATTCCAGGTCTTTTCACATTTCATTGTAATATATTACTTTGTCTCCTTGAGCTGCCTTTTGAAATTTTCTGTTAAGATATTTTATTTCAATATTTTTTCTAGTCACTTTAGCCTTTCCTCCACATTCAAGAGTGATTTTCAGAGTCTCTTTTGCCATCCAGTTTTGGTTTTTCATTCTTTCCTATCTTTAAAATGACCTTTTGCTTTCTTCCTGGTAATGTTCTTGATGTTGTCCTATAGTTCTTCTGGTCTTTGTTCATTAATGTCAAATTCTTCTAATCTACTCTTGAGATGGTCTCAAATTCAGGTGGGATATACTCAAGATCATATTTTGGCTCTCATGGATTTATTTTATTTTCTTCAACTTTAATATGAATTTGCAAGTAAAAACTTGATGGTCAGTTTCATCGTTGATCCCAGGCCTTAATTTGGTTGATCATATTGAACTTCTCCATTGTCTCTTCCCACAGATATAGTCAGTTTGATTCCTGTGCATGTCATGTTATGAGGTCCATATGTACATTGTTGTAGTTAAGTGCTGTTGAATTGGTTCCAACCCTTAGTGACCCTGTGTAGGGTTTCCGAGGAGTGGCTGGTGAGCTTGAACTGATAACCTTGCAGATCAAATCCAAAGAGCCACACCATTTATGTTGGTGAAAAATGGTATTTCCAATGAATAAATTGTTGGTCTTGTAAAGTTTTATCATGTGATCTCCAGCATCATTTCTATCACTGGGGCCATCTTTTCCAACTACTGATCCTTCCTCTTTATTTTCAGTTTTTGCATTTCAATCAGTAAATCCTGATTGCATGTTTGATCAATTTAAGGCTGAAGAAATTAGTAGAATTCTTCAATTTCATCACCACTGGCTTTAGTGGGTGGTGCATAAGTTTGAATAATAATGGTATTAACTAGTCTTCCTTGTAGGTGTATTGGTATTATCCTATCACAGAATGCATTGTACTTCAAGATCTTGCAATGCATTTTTTGATGATGGTTGTTTGTGATTGATGTCATTCCTCTTCAATTTGTCATTTCTGGCATAGTAAACCATATGATAGTCCAATTCGAAATGGCTAATACCTGTCTATTTAAGCTCACTAATGGTAGCGTAATGGTTACGAATCAGGCTGTGAACCTTAAGGTCAGCATTTGAAACTACCAGCTGCTCCGTGGGAGAAAGATGAGGCGTTCTGCTCCCATAAAGATTTACAGCCTCAGAAACCCTGTACAGAGTCGCTATGAGTCGGAACCGACTCCACGGCACATAACAACAACAACAACAATGCCTAGGATGGAGTCCTGGTGTGGCACTGTAGGATAAGCACTAGACTGCTAACCACAGGATCAGCAGTTCAAACCCACCAGCTGCTCCTTGGACATCCTATCCAGAGGGTCCCTATGAGTCCAAACTGATTCAAGTGCACTTAACAAAAGCAACAATGCCTAGGATATAGAACATTATGGATTCCATTTCATTTTTGGTGATGACTTATTTTCTTAGATTCATATTTTGTACATTCTTGGATCAACTATCAACACTCGCGGAAGTAGCAGTCAAGAGATCAGACGACGTATTGCACTGGGCAAATCTGCTGCACAGGAACTTTTTAAAGTATTGAAGAGCAGAGATGTCAGCTTGAGGACTAAGGTGCGCCTGACCCAGTCCATTGTGTTTTCAATAGCCTCATATGGATGCGAAAGCTGGACAGTGAATAAGGAGGATCGTAGAAGAATTGATGCCTTTGAGTTGTGGTGTTGGAGGAGAATACTGAAAATGCCATGGACTGCCAAAAGAACCAATAGTTCTGTTTTGGAAGAAGTGCAGCCAGAGTGCTCCTTGGAGGCCAGGATGGCTAAGCTTTGTCTCTCCTACTTTGGACATATTGTCCGGAGGAAACAATTGTTGGAGAAGGATGTCATGCTGGGTAGGGTGGAGGGTCAGAGAAAAAGAGGAAGACCCCCAACGAGATGGATCAGCCAGGTGGCATCATTGATGGACTCAAGCGGTATTGAGGTTGGCCCAGGATCGGGCATTGTTTCGTTCTGCTGTGCATGGGGTCACTATGAGTCGGTTCTGACTCAATGGCACCTGACAACAACAACAACAACACATTCCATATTCTGATGATTAATGGATATTTGCCACTGTTTCTTTTCATTTTGAGTTTTTTCCAGTTAGCTAATGAAGGTCTTAAAAGCTTGCTCCATTCATGTCATTAAAGTCAACTCTACTTTGAGGATCCAGCTCTTCTTAATCATAGTTTGAATCCCTCCCAATCTGAAAGGCTCAGCTTCCGCCACTTTATCAGACAATGTTCTCCTGCTATTTATAAGTGTTCCGTGGCTAACCATTCTGAAGTTGTCTGCCTCTCATTCTTCCTAAGCTGTCTTTGTCTGGAAAATGCTGAAGTCTTTCCACCATGGGTTACACTGCTAGTATTTAAAATACCAGTGATATAGTTCCAAACATTATAGCAATACACAATCCACAACAGTAAGACAAACTAACAAACTAGTTTTGAACTTTTCCCTTATCAATGCTAATTTATTTTAGTCTAATTGGCCATGAGCATTCAGTGTCATTTGCATGTAGTTTCTCTACCTAGAAAGCTTCTGCTATCTCTACTGTACTTCAGCTACACATTACATATTTGTTCTCCAAGTATGTGTTCTTCTCTAAGGTTCCCCTAATACTTCTGTCTATGCTCAATTTCTCTTTCCTCCCCTGCTGTCCCTGTACAATCCTCCCACTCCAACTCTTACCACTTTGTAATGTGAGGGTCAGTCAGTTTATTTGTGTCTCTTCACATTGTAAACTTTGATATCGATATTTATATCCTCATTAAGTAGATAATCACAAGCAATTGCTTTTCTTTTTTCTCCTAAAAATGAAGCTACTGCTAGTGACTTTAATCTGTATGGAGATTTGACAGAAAATATTATTACTTGACTAAGTTGTGGTGCTGTAGGACAATCACTGGGCTGCTTTCTCCAACCAAGAAAGATGGGGCTTTCTGCTCCCATGAAGATTTATAGCTTCAGAAGCTCTACACAGGGTTTTTATGACTCAGAATCAACTCAATGGCAGTGAGAATTTTTGACACAAGCCGCGTATGAAAGACAATTCTGTCCTAGTAAACTTGAAGGTTAAGTTTTCGTCCATCTAAGAGACTTAGAATAGCCATTCTTCTTCTCCTCCTTATTGATTAACCAGTTTACAAATCTCTCTCTATTTAACTATGTGCTTCTCCTAGCTTTAAGTCTTATTCTGTTGTCATTAGCTGCTGTCGAGTTTATTTCAACAGAGTAGAGTGGTCTCATGGGGTTTTCTAGACTATAATCTTTATGAAAGCAGATTGTCAGGTTTTTCGCTTGTGGAGTCACTGGATGGGTTTGAACTTCCAACTTTTCAGTTAGCAGCGTAACCATTTACATCAACAATGCTCCTTCATCTTGGTATGCATCCTCCCAAAACTTCACTCATACCCTCCGCCCTACCCAATGATGCTTAGAAAAATTATGTAAATGTTTGGGTAATTAATAAATATGTACTACCCTGGTGTGGCACTGTGGGTTAATGGTACAGACTGCAAAACCATTTGAACTGCAAGGTTCAAGCTTACCAGCTGCTCCTCGGAAACCCTATACAGGGTCACTATGGGTCGGAATCGACTCGATGGCATTTCACAATAACAACAACACCCAGGGAAGTAAGATTTGAATTGCTGTGGACTGGTTTAAACAAACAGTTAAATGTTTGTGCCCCCAGCACATCATTCTCATGTTGTAAAACTTCCCTCTTTTAGCTCCTTTGTTACAGTTCATTGTGAAACCCTTAGCTGTGATATCTCCACTGATAGTATGTTGTGTAGGCAGTTCAGTTGATTAGGCGAGGAGGACAGGTTTTTACTGCTGCTTATTTCTTACATTTTTAGCTTCAGTTTGCCATATCTGAAAAAGCTATAATTACTGACTTTGTCATGTGCTGCATAGGAAATATGAATATAGTTTATAGTCACAGGGACTAAGTAAAGGGAGTAGGATCTCTCCTTGTGATGAAATATAATTTAAAAAGCAATCTTTCATTTCCAAAGATTGACTGTGATGGTATTTAGAAAAGAATCACATATGGTTAAATTTAGGGCCCTGAAAAAATTCTACCCAACAACCTCCTCTGTAGCATTTTCATTTGATTGTAATTTGGATACATTTTCATTTACTTTAAGCCTTTCCTTTAAATGACTTATTCTGAGATTCTTAAATCAGTGGCAAGAGAATTGTTGGTCAAAACAAATATTGCTTCCCTTATACAAATGGTCTCTTTTAATTATATAACTCCCATTCAAAAGTGGCTCTGTGCAGACAAGATGTATTTATTTTGAGATTGCATAAGAATGATTTTATGATTTTTGCCACTGAACCTAGTCTTTCCCTCTCTCTCTTGCAACCCTTAACTTTTCTGTTTGCTGAGGACATTTGAGAAAAGATGGAGATAAAATAAAATAAAACATTGTTCTATTTTATTTCAGTTTAAAATGGAAGCCTTTCAAATAAAAGAGAAATTGGCATAATTGTTGCTTATCACTTGGTGGTGGTGGTGGTTGTGTGCCGTGGAGTCGGTTCCAACTCATAGTGACCCTATACAAGGATTGCAATATTCATCCAATAGACATTTATGGAGCATTCAGTCTGAACCAGGTACTGAAGATACACACATGCTCATGTGCCCAAGGAATCATGTCTCATAGGGCAGACATTTCAGTCTGTTGACAATTTCTAATCATTGTCATGAGTGCTGTAAGTGTAAGAAGGGCAACTTTGGAAGTAGGGGTGGGTTGAAAGCAGTGGCTTTCTTTCTGAGATGGAGGATACCCAGGTCTTAGAAAAATGAATTAGCGAGGAAAGAAGGGGGAGTAATAATAGAGATGAGATGAAGACAGCCTTCTACAGAGACAGAAGTGTGTGAAACTGCATGGCATTTGGTGTAGTTATAAGAGAGTGTAAAGAAGGGAGCCAGAAAGGTTATTGTTTGTTGTTAGGTTCCACAGTATCAGTTCTGATTGATAACAACCCTATGCACAACAGAATGAAACACTGCCCAGTCCTGCGCCATACTCACAGATGTTAATTTTGAGCCCATTGCTGTTAGCACTGTGCCCATCCTTCTCATGGGGGGTGCTTCCTCCTTTTTCTGGCCCTCCACTTAACAAGCATGTTGTCCTCCAGGGACTGGTGCCTCCTGATAATATGTCTGAAGTATGAAAGACGAAATCTCACCATCTTTAGTTTTAAGGTGTATTCTGACTTGTACTTCTTCCAACACAGATTTGTTTGCTCTTCTGGCAATCCATGGTACTTTTTAAAAAAAAAAAAAACTGGGAATTATGGCCTAGCCATCACACACACACACACACACACACACACACACACACACACACACACACACAGTTTAAATTGTGAACTGACTTATAGCTTACATAGGAGAACATCAGCTTTATACCATCATTTCATTGCAATGATTACAATCTCCACTGTGCCTCATCACTCAACAGTATTTGCTTCCATTCCTTTTTTTTTTTGAGTGGGAGGGGGTATGTGTATTTACACAAAAATACTCAAGAATATATATTAATTTAAACAACCAAAAGGCACATTCTGCAAACCTGCCTCCTGGCCGCCAGCACTCACTTTCCCCCTTTCCATGAGTCCAGAGTCCTCAGCTGCTCCCTCTCCATGTCCTCATCTCTGCCTCCATCTCTGGTGTCACTGCTTCTCTGGATAGGGTCCTGTCTTCCGCTCATGCTCTTCTTCCTTGATGGTCCTCAGGTCCACTGTTTCTAGACTGTAAGATTAAATACTCCCCTATTTTTGGTACAAAACTTCTACCTTTATAGTTGTGACAGTCACAATTAGTCATGAAAACAGTTACTCACTATTGAATCATAAGAATCTTATCCCCATCTCTTTTCTCCAGACCCTTCTAGACAAGATGAAAGTTATTCAGTGGGGATTCTACTGTCCCCTGCACACTCTTAAACTAAAGTCCCTCTTGAAAATTTGTAAGCCAGTCACTTCATGCCTTTATTGCCCCCTCATTTAGGTAGCCAATGTCAATGTCGCCTGTCCCTATCTACCCTGTATACAGAGGGGATAGGATTGATACTTGAAGTGAAGACTCTTTTCCTCTCAGTTGGTATTTTGAGCTACTACATCCATAAGTATAGGTCAAGTTCATCAAATTGTAGCAATTTACACTCGTTTCCTTTATCAGTAATTGTTTTTTATCTTCCTCTAGTCGAGTTCTGATCAAGTCATCGAGGCTAGGTCAAATGGGTACTATCTGCAAATGTGGGCATTCTCGTGCATCTCCCCTCACTTCCTATCAGCTGGATGCTTCAGTCTCAGCTCTAGCCTTCCGTGGCTATGTCCTTGTCCATAGGCTCAGGTGTCCCCAGGTCTCACCATACTTTGGACCAACCAGCCCTTCCTTTTCTGTCTCTTATCTCCAGGGCAATGTAGTCTATGGAATGTGATTGAACTCAGCCCATTTCTTCATTGCTGCCTTTCCCCCTCTTCCACTCACCAGTAGATCAATGTGGTTGCCAGAAAACTTATATGTCTGCTCATGTGATCCCGTTGAGTTTCAGTCTTGGAGGGGTTTGTGCTGAAGGGACTTGATTACTTGCCTTGATGACTCCCTGGTGATCAACTTGCTTGTTCTTGTAGTAGCCAATCATACTGCCATTTTTGTTTTGGATTTTTCCTGCTGATCTTTCTTTGAAGATGTATCTCCTTTTGTTCTAGCTGTTCCAGGCTGGTCTGCTTGTCCTTTCTAGTGGGAATGTCCCACCTCAAAAGGTTCTGGATGGGGCTCATGTTTCCACCTAAGGCTCTATATACTGCAAAGGCTCCACAAGAAGCCTATTTCGCTGGACAAGTTCTAGAACCCCTTTTAGGTATTCCAATCAGTTATGGGCTGAAGACAAGCTTACAAGTTTTCTGTAATCGTGTTTCCCAACATTCCTTTCTATCCAACTCAAGTATCTATTTTATAATAATAGGGAAACCAATATTCATAAGACAGTCAAGCATCTAAACATTATTTCCCCTCTTCAGACTATGCCTCGATCCCTAGTATACAGCGCCTTGTTGTTCCAAGGTTGAGCATACATCACTATTTATCTCTGTCCCATTTAGCCCATGCAAACCTGTCTCAGTGTTCCCCTATCTACCTTGTTCTTCCACACACCTCCAGTCCTTTGTACTTTCAATATTCTTTTCCAAATCATAATTTAAATGCATTAAATATTCTCTGTTATTCCTTATTCATTGTCCACTCTAATAAAGATTGCTGTCTTTGTTGTTGTTAAATGCTGTTGAGTCTGTTTCGATTCATAGTGACCCTGTATAGGGTTTCCAAGGAGTGGCTAGTGAGTTTGAACCATGAACTTTGCTATTCAAACAACTTTGCAGTCCAGTGCTTATCCTACAGTGTCATACCAAGATTAGACTGGTGAAAAAGATGGTTCAATTATAAATATTTCCAATTTTCTACCTCTAATTTTATTTGTAATGTCGATTTCATAGATGATAAGTCTTTATTCTCTGAGTAGAGTAAGAGATGGTAAAAGAAATAAAAGAAGGTGAGGATTGCGTCAGGTACTAAAAAAAAAAAGTACTGACCCATAGAGAGATTGAAGGATTTGTGTATACAGTCTCAGACAGACTGAATATAGGAAGAATTGTGAAGACAGGGGAAGAAAATAGTTGTGGAGAGAGACGAAGAAAGGGAGACACAACTTACAGATATAAGCATGGAAGCAGAAGGGAACTTTCTTTTATCTATCCAATCCATTACATAAAATCAAGCTATGCCATCCTCCTGGCCTTATACTGTGGCTATTTCTATTCGACATCATCTTAGTATTGAGGGATGAGTGATTGGACAACAGGAGAATGAGAACAACACAGACTTTACAGAACATATTGTAGTTACAACTATCTCTTGACTCATATTTAAGAGCATTAGAGTTTTAAAGACTCAGTGGTTTAAAACCAACCAATCAGCTGCATTAAATTTGCCACACGAGGGAATTCAGCATTATAAATAATTCAGACCAAGTGGCGTTGCTCCATCCAAATGAACTCAGGCCATTTTGGAGCATTAACTCTTATGGTTTTGTTCACATTTATTTTCTAATCCAATCTTGGTTCATCTGTAATGGGCTTCTTAGGTCATCCATTTGAAATAGGTTCATCTGCTCTCCCACAAAAACAATAGCTATTTCTCAAATTGATAGTTGCAAGGAGAGGTCTAATTTCATCACATAGATTGATTGATTTTTTTTTTTTTTTTTTGTCTTGGTGTAGTGAAAAGGATCTGTGTGTTTTTCAAAGCATCCTGTGGTTGGAATCTAGTTGGGCTGGATTAAAAACAGACCCATGTCTTGGAATGCTGGTATAAATCCTAACTGTGTGACAATTGGCTGGTTATTCTACTTTTCTGAGTAGGCAAACGAGACTGATAAATCTTGCAGCAGTGCAAAGATTATGAACTAACACAAGATCGATAAGCTTTCTTGGCCATGATAGAGTTTATAATAAAATTATTTTCTTTTCTTGATGCCTGATGATATTTAAGGATTAAATTGATCTTTTCAGCTTAATACATTAGTTGCTCATCCTGGAAGAAGGCTTTCTTTTTATTTCTCTTCTGTATTCTTTTTCTTATCCGTGGTTAAAAATTTCGTCACAACCAGAGATTTTCTAAAGAAAATTCTCATGTTGAGAAGGTAGTTTCAGGCAGCCATATTGCGTACCAGGTATCATGTTATCTTCTTCCAGGTGCTAAGACTACCCCGGCAGCTTAGCCAAGGTTAACTAAGCCATGGCGATGGTAGTAGCCCAATATATTATATGTTCCAAAATTTTCTGTTGCAAAATAGGCAAAGTGTTATTAATTGAGTCCATTAGATTCTTTCTCAAAGAAATCTGTACTGCCATGTGTGAAAAGAATAAACTACAAAGTATCAGGAAGAGAAGTAAACACACAGAACAAGAGGTATGGAGAGAAAGAATAAGTAGCTGAGTTAAAAGGCATAGATCTGAACTGAAAACCTAGAGCTGTCTTCCATTGATCTTTTGATTTCAAGCTCCATGTGCTCTATTCTTGCTTCCACCCTTCCTGGTACTAGATTCTTCTGTTCTCTTTGACTCAGGGGAGATTCAGCATAAGAAAAAATGCCTGTTGTCTTACTTCTGAATAATAAACTCCCTCTTAACTTGAAATCATTTGAGTTAGTTTCTATTCTTACAACAACAACAACAATAAAGACATACATAAATAGCAGTTTGAAGCAGACAAGTTCTGAAATCTGGTTTAAATTGGGGTCACTTTCTGCTCTACCAGGTGAACAAACTGTGCTCTTTGATTTTAACCAGAGCAACCAGTGTTTCATTATTAACAGACCTCATTCCATCATTCTGGTTTCTTGAACTTTAGTTTTACCTTCCTTCTTCTTCACCACTCCCACACACACTAGAGGGCAGAAGGAAGGGGAAGATGAGTATTTCTCCCTTTCTAATTCTGGCATGGATGAAAATCTAGTACCTTCTCACTGGTTCCTGCTTCCAATGAAGAATTTTTCCCTTTATGGTACAGATACTTGGCCAGGTAGACCTTCTGTACTTCCAGATTCTGGGAATATGATTCTTGCCTTTGTTCTTCCTCCTTAGGGGCCACAGAGATATTTTACTACTGCTCATGTTTCTGTTGCTTCATTATTTCCTATTTAGTTTCTCAGTGCTTTCATTGCCTAAGTAACCAATTTCTTGTATTAAATTTATTCTGTTGAAATATCTATCTTTGTTTCTGTTTTCAGATTGAACCCTGGCTGATAAAAAGTGCCAGGACATACTAAGTGTTCAATTTTAATAACAAATACAAGGTGAATAAATAATAGAAGAAAGTGTTGAAAAAGCAGATTTTGTAATCAAACAGACCTAATTGCAAAAATGATGACTCTGACTCTTATTAATTCTGACCTGAGTCAATTGTGTAACTGAACCCCAGTTCTTATTTCTGTAAAATGGAGACAATAAAGTATACTTCAAAATGTTGTTGAGAAGATTATGACCTCAAGCTAATCTCAAGAGGCTAAATGAAGTTGATTAATTTAAACAGTTTTAATTAACTCAAATAATGAATAATCCAGGCTCTCAAGATGGAATTCAATTGGTTAAAGTGCTATAGTTAATCCTTTAGTCCTGTGTAAAAGACCCAGATTTAGTAGCTACAATTAAAAGCCAGTAGATGTGATGAGGTTGATCCAATTTGCAGAGAGGAGGCATGAAAGTCAGGGTTAGTATTCATCAGAGGGGCATTGAGTGACTAGATGGATACCTCCCATCACAGGGGATATAATTCTGAAGTAAAAACAACAGCAACAGGAAACAATCCCACAGTTAATCAGCTTTTTTTTTTTGCATAACAGAAACTTGAATGTCACAATAATTTTACCTTTTATAGTTTTAGTCCTTTCTTGTTGTTGTTGTTAAGTGCTGTGAATTTGGTTCTGAATCATAGGTACTCTGTATAGGATTTTCGAGGAGCAATTGGTGGGGTTGAAACACCAACCTCATGGTTAGTAGTCCAGTGCTTATCCTCCATACCAGCTTTCGTCCCTAGAGACAGATTATATGAGTCTAACCTTTCTATTGATCTGCAAGTCTAAACATCCAAGATAAAGGATACTGTTGCCCACTTTCTGACCAGTGAACTATGGTGGGAGGTAGTGGGTAGGATACATGCTATACTGAAAAGGCAACTCCCACAGAACCATTTAGAAAGAAGTGAGTAATGGTGCAGTGGTTAAGCACTTGGCTGCTATCCCAAAGAAAGCTCAGAGCTTCCAACTCATTAGTCATTCCATGGGAGAAAGATGTGGGAGTCCCTCATAAATATTACAGTCTACGAAACACTATGGCGTAGTTCTCTTCTGTCCCATAGGGTCTTTGAGTCAGAATCAGCTCCGACAGTAACAAGTGTTACGAAGCATCTCCTACAGAATTATTTTGAAAGGAGTGAGTATATGGTCCAATTCCTAGAGAAGATTACCTGGAATAAGAAATCCTGTAAGTGTCCATTAAAAATATATCTGAGGCAAAAAAAAAAAGGTCTAAAGAGGCAAAAAATAAGGGTTGGGCCATTGGAGTATATGGAAACTGAAAAAGAAAGGGACGTAGTGCAGAAGAGAAAGATTTTCATTGAATAGCAGATATGGTGAAGGAGAAAGTGTCAAAGGTAAATTCAAGGTTTAAGAAGAAATTTCTGATTGAAGAAATACTTTTTTGTAGCTTTAATTTAGTGTTTACAACATACTCAGCACTGTACTAAGTACTTTACATACATGAACCCATTTTATCTTCATAAAAAGCCCTTTGTGGTAAAGAATCTGAGAATTTGTCCACTGTGAGAAGGCAGGTATCACAATGGCAGGAGGAGGAAGCCATTATGAATACTGAACCACCCTGGGGCCAAGACCTGGTATTGATGATTGCTTCCATGGTAGATAGCCAAGATTTCCTGTTTAATTTACCTAGAATGGGTTACATGCCCATTCCTAACAAATGAATACCACAGAATGGAAACAGAGCAGAAGGAGGACAATGGAAACTTCTTTATAAGGAGAATATGAAATGGGTGTACTATGGATGGAAATTCTGGTGTGATGCTGTAGGATAAGCACTGGACTGCTAACCCCAAAGCTGGTTAGTCAAACCCATCAGCTGCTCCTCAGAAAACCTATACAGGGTTACTATGAGTTGGAATTGAGTTAATGACACTTAACAGTAACAACAAAACAGATGGATGAGAGGATGATGAAAAGGCTCTTAGGGGTCTTCCTGAGCTAGTTGGAGGCATTTCAGGAGGGGCTAATACTCTCCAATGCAATTTTTGGCATTAAGATGAAAAAAAATATGCTTATCACTATTCTGTGACTCCAATTTTACTCTTAAGCTGTTGATTTGTAGAAAACTTATTGATCCTAAAGTGGAACCTACTGTGCCTCTTCATGTTGAAACAACTTTCCTGGTCATGTCTTTGTTGTTGTTATTAGGTGCTGGTCAGTTGATTCCAACTCACAGCGACCCTATGCAGAACAGAAAAAAACACTCCCCAGTGCTGTGCCATTCTCACAGTTGTCATGTCTGAGCCCATTGGTGCTGCCACTGTGCCAGTCCAGCTTGTTGAGGGTCTTTGTCTCTCTCGCCAACCCTCTATTTTTCCATTACATTTTTGACAACTTCCAATTTCTCAAGATTCATACTTTGTATATTCCGCATCCTGATTATGAATGGATATTTGCAGCTGTTTCCTCCCATTTTGAGGTGTGCCATATCAGCATGTGAAGGTCTTGAAAACTTAACTCTGTCTACCTCACTACAGTCAACTCTATTTTGAGGAGGCAGCTCTTCCCCAGTTGTATTTTGAGTGCCTTCCGACCTGAGGGGTTTGTATTCAAGCGCTAAGTCTGACAATCTTTTACTACTATTCATAAGGTTTTCCATGACTAACCATTCAGAGGTGGTCTGCCTCTCCTTCTTCCTTGTCTGTCTTAACCTGGAAGCTCTTCTGAAATCTTTCCACCATGTGTGGCCCTGCTGATATTGAAAATACTGGTGGCATAGTTTCCAGCAGCACAGCAACACATAAGCCAACAGAGTATGACAAACTGACAGATTAATAGTGACCATTTCTTTACCAGTTATTTTATTTAAGTATATTTATTTCACCTACAGGCTTCCTATCATTCTCATTTTAAGTGGGAAATAAAAAACAAGGATTTTACAAATAACATGACTTCATAACTTTATATTTCAACTTGAAAAAAACAAAAAACAAAACAACAACACTTCTATCAGAGTGACTTGATCAAGGTTAGATCTGGATAGGAAGAGAAACTATCTCCTTCTAGCCCATAAATTCAGCCCTAAACCCATTGGCTTTAAGCTGAATCCTACTTATAGAGACTCTATGTTGTTGTTGGTAAATGCTGTTGAGTCAGTTCCAACTCAAGTGATCCTGCTGCATAGGGTTTCCAAGGAGCAGTTTGAACAGCTGACCTTGCGGTTCAGTGCTTATCCTACAGCACCACGCCCAGACTCCATCCATATAATGATCCTATGTTAGGTGCCGTTGAATTAGTTTCAACTTATAGTGACCCTGCATAGGGTTTGTGAGGAGCAGCTGGTGAGCTTGAACCACCAGCCATTTGGTTCCAACCAAATTGCAGTTCAGTGCATTAACGGGCAGTGCCACACCAGGACTCCGTATTATGATTATAGGGAAAAGTATAACTCCCGCATAGGGCTATAATCTTTATGGAAGATGACTGCCACATATATCTCCTTCAGAGCTGCTGGTGAATTAGAAATCTAAACATTTTTGTCAACAGCCAAATACTTAACCACTGTGCCACCAGATTTCCTACTCTAGCTCATGACCTACCAAATTTCTTCTAATTTTGTGTTTTGTCTCTACTATCTGAGGTTGGTTGTTGTTGTTGTTAAGTGCCATCGAGTTGGTTCCGACCCATAGCGACCCTGCATAGGGTTTCCGAGGAGCAGCTGGTGAGCTTGAACTGCCGACCTTGCAGTTTAGACGACTTTGCAGTCTGGCGCATTAAACCACAGCGCCACACCAGGACTCAGAGATTGGTTGTAGTCAGTTTTAATTCAGCCTCAATTCAGTCCTGTCTTGAAATAAGGTGCCAAAGCCATAGTCTGAAACTGGAGAGGAAAGAAAATATATAATATGTAAACACTAAGGTTTAATGGTTCATCTTTCTCCCAAAAATGTGTAGTCTTTTTATTCTTTCTAAAAAAGCAGCTTTTTATTCTCTGTAATAAGTAAGCAAGGAAGAAAAGTTACCACTAGATTTTAGTTACCATGATCATCAATTACTGGGCAATTTTTTGATGAGTCACTCTGTAACGAGTGAGAAAAAAGATTGTCAAAGATTATGGAATTAGTTTGATGTTATATTAAAACATAGATTTCTACATTATTGCTATGATAGATACCTTGTCAGCTGGGCAGTGCTGAAAACTAAAAAGGAATCATTTAGTGGTATTAATCATTTTCACAATAATCTGGCTATGATAGAGGGAATATCAAGTTTCAAAAAATTATAGTCTGATAAGGTTCAAATCACAGATATTTTTAACGGTTTCATTTCTCCTCTGTACATGTACATTATAAAAGTAGTATTTCCAGTTCTATTCATCTTCATAATGTAAAATGTAGATTTTTCTTCTGATTACAGCATTATGTTCTTTCTCTTCTTTAAATTGGAAGGAATTGCATCCCCAGCGATTCCTCCATAATACTAAGAACAGGATAACACTGGCATCTGCTTCATTTTATGCACTCTGGTGATTTTCCTTCAGAGGGATAACTGTTGATTAAATATTTTCCATGCTCCCTCCACATTTCCTGGTTCTACGGCTCCTGTTTCCCTGGCTTAAACAAAAATATTGCTTGGTTGAGACTCTATGCTCAAATCAGTTTGCCACCAACATTTGGTTATTGGGAATATCATTCGGAAGAAAAACTACCCATATTTGAATATTACTAACATGAACAAAAATGAACCATGGCACCATTATGAATTGAGTAAGTGAGCTTTCAAAGAGTTTAAAAAAAAAAAATCATTGCTTTACAAATAGACTATTATGTTTATTTATTGTCTAATAAATCCATCAAATCATGCACAAAAATATAAAAGCCTATCTGTATTATCTTCAATACTTATATATTCCAGATGGAGAAATCATTATAGCTATCTTGATAATAGCCATTGTTTTTGTTGTTGTTAGGTGTCATCTTGTAAGTTCTGACTCATATCAACCCTGTGCATGACAGAATGAAACATTGACTGGGTCTGGGTGATTTGCACAACTGTTTTTATGTTTGAGCCCGTTATTGCTACTACTACGGTGTCAACCATCTCATTCAAAGTCTTCTCATTTTTGCGGACTCTCCACTTTTCCATGCATGATGTCCTTCTCTAAGACTGGTCCTTCTTACATGTCTAAAATATTAGAGACAAAGTCTTGCCATTCTTGCTTCTGCAGCACTCTGGCTGTACTTTTTCCAGTACAGATTTGTTTGCTCTTCTGGTAGTTCATGGTACTTTCATTATTCTTCGTCAACACCCCAATTCAAATGCATTCATTCTTCTATGGTTTTGCTTATAAATTGTCCATTCACTGCATATGAAGCTGTTGAAAATGCCATGGCTTGAGTCAGATGAATGTTAGTCTTCAGTGTGACATCTTGCCTTTCAGTACTTTAAAGAGGTCTTTTGCAGCAGATTAATCTAATGCAATATATCATTTGATTTCTTGGCTGCTGCTTCCATGAGTGTTGATTGTGGATCCAAGCAAACTTAAATCTTTGACAACTTCAATCTTTTTTTTCCATTTATCATAATGTCATTTATTAGTTCCATTTGGAAGTATTTTGTTTTCTTTACCCAGAGGTGTAATCTGTACTGAATCCTATAGTCTTTGATCTTTATCAATATTTCATGTTTTCTTCAATTCCAGAAAGCAAAATTGTGTTATCTGCATATCACAAGTTGTTAATGAGTCTTATTCCAATCCTGATACCATATTAATCTCCATATAATCCAACTTCTTGAGCTATTTGTTCAGCATACAGATTGAATAAGTATGGTAAAAGGATACAATCCTGGCAAACACCTTTTCTGATTTTAAACTATTCAATATCTCCTTGTTCTTGTCTGACAAGTGTCTCTTAATCTATGTGCAGGTTTCTTATGAGCAGCATTAAGTGTTTTGAAATACCCGTTCTTCGTAGTGTTATCCATGGTTTGTTATGATCTGCACAGTTGAATACCTTTGCATAGCCAACAGAGCACAAATAAACATCTTTCTGATATTCTCTACTTGTAGCCAAGATCCATCTGACATCAGCAGTGATATATTTAGTTCCATGTCTTCTTTAGAATCCAGTTTGAATTTCTGGCAACTCCCTGTTGATATACTACTGCAACTGTTTTTGAGTTATCTACAGCAAAATTTTGCTTTTATGTGATAATAATATTAATACTATTAATATTTGATGACTTTCACATTCCACTGGGTAACCTTTCTTTGAAATGGACACAAATATGTATCTCTTCCAATCCACTGGCCAGGTAACTGTCTTCCAGATTTCTTGGCATAGATGAGTGAGAGCCTCCCAGCACAGCACCAGTTTGTTGAAACATTACAATTTGTATTCCGTCATAAACAGTTATCAACCACCCACCAGGTCTGGAATGGAACTGATCCTCCTGGCTCAATTTTCAGCCAATCAATAAGCAGGTATTTAGGGAGATAACAACAATTGTAAGTAATGTTCACCATGGAATAGTTAATAACTTAAAATCAAAAGCACAACATTTACCTAAGGACGAAGTTGAGAGGGATAGGGAGGAAGGTGGAATGGAAATAGAACTACAGGGAGAAAGTGGGATTATTATTGCTGCACAGATGGAGTAGCAATCATTAGATGAAACCAAGTATGTAATTTGTAGAATGAAAACTGATGAACTTGTCTGTAAACCTTCATTCAATTCAGAATAAAAAGTTTAAAAAAAATAGAAAACAGCTGGTGTCAATGCCTTCAGAACTGCTTGGACTTCTTCCTTCAACACCATTGGTTCTTGATAATATGGAACCGATTGAAATGATTGAAAATCAACAAATTATTTTTGGTCCAGTGACTGTGTATTTCTTCCATCTTCTTTTGATAGTCTCTGAGTCATTTGATATTTTATCTATAGAAAACTCAAGTATTACAACTAGAGACTTAACTTTTTTCTTCAGTTTGTTCAGCTTGAGAACAACTTTGTATAACCTGCCCTTTTGGTTTTCTAATTTCAGGTCTTAACACATTTCATTTTAATACGTGACTTTATCTTCTCGAGCTGCCCTTTGAAACTTTCTGTTCATCTCTCTTCATCATTTCTTGTAGTCACTTTAGCTTCTCTATGTGTAAGAGCAAGTTCAAAATTTCTTCTTACATTCATTTTGGTCTTTTCTTTCTTTCCTGTCTTTTTAATGACTTGCTTTAATTTTTGTCAGTTTCAGCCTTAACTTTTGTATGAGCAGTTGATCATCTCTTCCACAATCAGCCCCTGTCCTTGTTTTGGCTAATGATATTGGGCTTCTCCATCATCTTTTCCACAGATGCAATCAATTTGATTCCTGTGTAGGCCATTGAGTGAGGTTCATGTGTACGTTGTTGCTGTTAAGTGCCATAGAGTCCGTTCCAACTCATAGCAACCCTGTACAGGGTTTACAAGGAGTGGCTGGTTGGTTTGAACTGATGACCTTGTGGTTCAAACTGACTTTGCAGTCCAGTGCTTATCTTACAGTGACACACCAGGACTACATCCATAAGTATAGTCACCTTTTATACTAATGAAAAAAGTATTTTCAATGAATAAGCCTCTGGAATTTGGAAGACAACAATCTGGCCGACTGATTAGAAGAGATCCGTATTTGTGCCCATGCCAAAGAGAGGTGACCAATGGAATGCAGAAATAATTGGACAATATCTTTGATATCCTGTATAAGTAAATTAAGGTAATACAGAAATGGCTGCAAGCATACATTGACAGAGAACTTCCAGAGGTTCAATCCCGATTCAGAAGAGGATGTGCAACAAGGAATATCTTTGCTGATGTCTGATGGATCTTGACTGAAAGCAGAGAATATCAGAAAGATGTTTACCTGTGCTTTAAGAAATAAAAGCAAAGACTTTCAATTGTGTGGATCATGACAAGTTATGGACAACATTGCAAAGTATGAGCATTCCAGAACACTTAATTGTGCTCATAAAGAATCTGTACATGGACCAAGAGGCAGTTGTTTGAACAGAACATGGGAACATAGTATGGTTTTGAAGAAAGATGTGCAACAGGGTTGTATTTGTTCACCATAGTTCTTCAACTTGCATGCTGAGCAAATAATCAGAGAAGCTGGGTTCTATGAAGAAAAATGTGGCATCAGGATTGGAGGAAGACTCATTAACAACCTGCAATATGCAGATGATACAACCTTGTTTGCTGAAAGTGAAGAGGACTTAAAGTATTTACTGATGAAGATCAAAGACCATAGCCTTCAGTATGGATTGCATATAAATGGAAAGAAAACAAATCCTCACCACTGGACCAATAAATAACATTCTTATCAATGGAGAAAAGATTGAAGTTGTCAAGGACTTCATTCTTCTTGGATCAACTATCAACACTCATGGAAGCATCAGTTGAGAAATCAGATGATGTATTGCATTAGGCAAATCTGCACAAGACAAGTGTTGAAGAGTAAAGATGTCAGCTTGAGGACCAAGGTGCGTCTGACCCAAGCCATGGTATTTTCAATAACCTCATATGCATGTGAAAGCTGGAAAGTGAATAAGGAAGACTGTAGGATAATTAATGCTTTTGAGTTATGGTGTTGGAGGAGAATATTGAAAGTGCCGTGGACTGCCAAAAGAACCAATAGATCTGTTTTGGAAGAAGTGCAGCTGGAGTGCTCCTTGGAGGCCAAGATGGCCAAACTTCGTCTCTCCTACTTTGGACATATTGTCAGGAGGGACCAGTTGCTGGAGAAGGATACCAGCTTGGTAAGGTGGAGGGTTATAGAAAAAGAAGAAGACCCCCAGCAAGATGGATTGATTGGCTAAGTGGCAGCATCAATGGTCTCAAGCGTGGCAACAATTGTGAGGTTGGCCCAGGACCGGGCAGTGTTTCGTTCTGTTTTAGGGTGGCTATGAGTCGGTACTGACTCAATGGCACCTAACAACAACAACTTGCAAAATTATATCATGGGATCTCCAGCATCATTTCTATCACTAAGCCTGGGTTTTTCAAACTATCAATTCATCCTCTTTGTTGTCAACTTTCACATTCCAAACATCAGTAATTATCAACTCATCTTGATTGCATGTTTGAGCAATTTCAGACCGAAGAAGTTTTTCAATTTTATCATCAAGGCTTTCGTGGTTGGTGGGTAAGTTTGAGTATTAGTGGTATAAAACTGGTCTTCCTTGTGGTCATATGTATAGTATCCTACACAGACAATACTGTACTTCAAGATCGAGCTTGGTATACTCTTTTTGATGATGAACGTGACGCCAAACCTCTTCAGTTTGTCATTTCCAGCATAGTGAACAATTTGATTGTCAGATTCAAATACCAGTCCATACTAATGCCTAGGATACTGATCTTTATGTGTTCTATTTAATTTTTGACAAATTCCAATTTTCCTATCGGAATGTGGAATATACTTCGTGCATTCCACATTCTGATTATTAATGGATGCTACATTACATAGTATCTTCTCATTTTTAGTTGTGCCCCATCAGCAAATGAAGGTCCCATAAACTTAATTCCATTCACATCATTAAGGCCAAGTCTAGTTTGAGGAGGCAGCTCTTTTCCAGTTTTAATTTGATTGTCCTCCCATCTGAAGGCCTCATATTTGGTGCTATATCAAACAACGTTCTGCTGCTATTTATACAACTTTCAATGGCTAACCAATCAGATAGTCTGCTTCTCCTTGCTCTTACTCTGTCATAGTCTGGAAGCTCTGCTAAAACTTGTCCACCATGGGTGACCCTGTTAGCAGGGGATTAGGGACAACTATTCATGGACTAGAGGGTAGACACATGTTAAACATAGGTGCCTAGGCAGGCAATGTACAACAAGAGGAAGATTAACAGAGGAAAGATGAAGTAGTGGGAGACAAGGGTGAAATGCAATAATTAAAGTGAATAGAGGTAAATGCTGTTAATGGTGGTCCATGCAGGGCATTGCAACCTGGTATGGTGCTGTAGGATAATGCACTTGACCACATGGTCTGCAGTTGACCCTATGTGGGGTCAATGTGAGTCTGATTCAACTCAACGATATTTAACAACAACAACAAATGAAGCAAAATATATGATTTGTTGAATGTGTAAACCTTCACTCAGTTCATAATAAAAAGTGAAAAAACACACAAAACTGCTAGTGGCATAGCTTCTAGCATCACAGCAACACACACGCTACCACTGTACAACAAACTGATAGAATAATGGTGGGCCACAGTCACTGGTATATTTTATTAGAGCGTTATGGCAGTTTAGAGATATTACATAGCAAATCAGTAACCAGAGCAGCTACCACTATTACTACTGGTGATACTAAGGACTTCCCGTTTTTAAAATGAGGACCTTGAAGTTGAGCACATTTCAATGACCTGTTCAGAGCAAAAGGACATACCCAAGACAGCCGCAAGGAAAGCAACCAGTTTTTCTGACTTTCAAGGATACATATTTAGGTATTAATTATGTTGTTATTTTGACAGTATATGATATATTGAGAAAGTTTGCACCTCATAGCAGCAAAATAAATACACACATTTGAACCAAAATGACCACATTTCTTTATTTATATCAATCCTGAGAATCCAAACATTATGTCACTATTATTGGATTCTTTCCATCCTCCAAAACACATGTTGTAGAAATATTCTATGATGCTCCTTGGTGCTAACAAATTAGAGGAGCTATTAGAATACCAGCCAATAGCCACCATGGTTAACCTAAGGTTATACTTTGCTCCAGTCTACATATCACGTCTATAGCTGTAGATGTACTCTATTTGGAGGCAAAGATTTTTCTGAGCCTGGATCCTGGCTCACTGTATACAGTCTTAGTTACCAAATGCTGCTGTAATAACAAAAATATTACTATGAGTTGCTTTAAAGAACATAACTTTTCCCTCACATTTCTGGAGGTTTAAAGTCCAAATCCAGGTCTCAGCTTGATTCTTTTCTTATAAGAAGTCCCAATCTTCCTTGATTCTTGAACTTCTGGACTAACCTCACATGGTGTCTGTTTGCCCTTGTGTGTATGCATCTCTGTGTCTAATCTGCTCTTTATATAACTCAGAAGTGATTAGGTTTATAATCCATGCTCCTTGGCTATAATCCAGTTAACATAACAAACAAAATACTATTTCTAAACAGGATTGCATCCACAATTACAGGGAATAGGAGGATTCCAAAATAGATTTGTGGTAACGCACATTTTAAGCATAACACACACTATGAAATCTTCCCTGTCTAAAGTCTCGCCACTGTCTGAAGATGCTGTCATAGAGTCTATGTGAGCATGCTCAAGGAACATATGGATCCTGCTCCCCTTTCAGGCTATGTTTCATCTCATCACAAGAACCACTTCTCCTTTCCTCCAAGACTTTCTGAATCTTTCAGTCTCATGTCCCTCTTTCTGCTTCTCATCTTGCCAAAGTTCCAAAGTCTGGTGTGATAAAAGATTGGCCATCTCTCGAAAAAGGAGCAGATATTAGGAGAACATCCACATCTACATTATTTTCCCAAACATATTACTATAAAAATAATCATCATTGGTTCTTTTAGTTACTTAAAGAATGTACAGCTCTCCATGCTGTTTTTCACTTTCTGTTCGAGGTCGAAATGCAGAGACCGTTTTCCTGGTGATATTTGCACTGGTTATGGTAAGGAGTAAGGAGGTTTGGGATCAGCATTGGACTGGCAACTGCAAGGTTGGAGCCACTCCTCAGCGAAAAGATGAGGCTGTCTGCTGCCTTAAAGCTTGATAGTCTCAGAAACCCTACATAGGGTTACTATGAGTTGGAATCGACTCGATGGCAGTGAATTTGGTTTTTGGTTTTGGATTGTAAGGAGTAGAAGGAAAGCATTCATCCTCCATTTCTTGGTGGTTGTTGCTTTGTAACATCAAGTCAATTCTGAATCGTATAGACCCCATGTAACAGAGTCAATTTTCCCCACTGAGTTTTCTGACTAATATTTAGGGAAACAGATTGCTAGGTCTTCCTCCTATGGAGTCAGTGGGTGATTTTGAATCACCATTCTTCTAATTACAGACACATGCTTAATTGTTTGTGCCACCAGGGCTCCACTGTAAAAAGTGAAGATACCCTTCAACTCTGGTGGACTCTGATTTGTAGCAACACTATTCTAGTGTTATTTTTCTAATTAAATAAAATTCATAGTAAGAGTTTCAAAAGCAGAGGAAAATCTATACTCTTGTATGTTTTTTTCTATTATCAGCATATCACTGACATCTACAAATCATATGGAAATGCTAGCTATCTCCAAAATGAAAGAAGTACTTTGTATTAATTTTTCTTGCACCTAAAAAATTATCACACTGGAAGTTTAAATAAGATGTCTCCTCTGAACGTGAACAAACTTCTTTGATTTATTATCAAACATCTTTTCTCTGCATAATGTCAAAAATACTCATCCTTAGCTTTATTCCAGCTTCACCTCTTCTAATAAACTGGGCTGTTAATCACAAGGTCAGCAGTTCAAATCTACATATACAGGGTCTCTATGAGTTGGAACCGACTTGGCACATAACCACTACCACCACCAAGATGTTACCAGGGAGTTTGATAAGAACAAAAATTCTTGCAGAGTAGGTAGATGCATTTGACATTGAATTGAAAAAAGAAAAGGTGAGAAAATGGAAAGAAATAAGAAAATAGTCAGAATATAATTGACTTATAAACCTTTAAGGTCTATTTTAAACTTTAAAACTCCACAAGACCTCATTCAAAGACCTAGAGAAAGACCAGTGGTATGAATTAGTAATAAGGAAGAACACTGGGAAGAAGTTAGCAGAATATCATATCTATGTTTAGTGGTGTAATGCTTTTAAAGTGAATACAATATTAAAAAAACAAGATAAGCAATCTCATTAATCCTATCAAAGTGTTGGTTTAAGATCCCTTGGATGTGATAAAGGTTCACAGAATCCTTGATTTAAAGCAGTTACCTATACCACCTGAGTTATGGGCAGAAACAAGGATGGCTAGTATTCATTCTCAGGTGTATTTTATATTTAGCCAGGAGTAATTCAATTATTTTAAAAGGTATTCACAACTGGGTTCAGGATAAAGCCAAAAGATTTAATACCTGCTTATTGTTGCTCTTAAGTGCTATTGAGTCGGTTCTGACCCATAGCGACCCTGAATAGGGTTTCCGTGGAGTGGCTGGTGAGCTTGAACCACTGACCTTGCGATTTAAACCGACTTTGCAGTCCCATGTTTTAACCCACAGTGTCACACCAGGACTCCAATAGGGCCAAACAATATGTTAGCTTTCTGAGTGGTATGAAAACAGAGTTCCCACCTTGTCCACTGAACTCTTATCACCCTATTCCAGGGTTAGACGATCTTGCTGGGCCAAAGGTAACCATTCTGTGTCTGTGGTTGGCTAAAGGTGTTCACATGGCTAATGATCTCTGTGACCCAAAGAAACTTCACACAGGTGAAGTGGAAGTTAATGCAATATAGATGTATTAAAGAGGTTTTCACAACTCAGGAAACTTAGCTGAGCTGGTTCGCCTGAAATGTTGAGTCTTGTTTTCCGTGGCACGGTACAGCTGATGTTGTCACTCTGAGGTCAGGAGCAGGAAAGCTGGTGGGGTGGAGAGAGATTAGCGGTTTGAAAATATGTAATTCGTATTGCATGGCAGCAGAGAGTTGACAGCCCTCAGGGACCACAAACAGGAGAGGACCAAAAACTCAACTGAACTAAAACAAGCTGTGATTAAAAGAAGAAAAAAAAAAAGTAAGAGAAATACATTTAAGTGATTAAGAATTTGATAAATTATGACATCCATATTACCTATCCTAAAAGACAAATTATTAAATGAAATCTTATATCTAAGGAAGTTAGCATCGTGTCAGGATCTGAGTAATTAACCAATTAAAAACCTAGCAGTTATTATTATTATTATGTATGAGGGAGCAGGTCAATACAGTTTAACCTCAGCAGTGGTATTATTTCATTGGAATTTTCCTCCAATTGCACTAGAAAATTTTGATCCTCATTTCAGACTGTGTACCTGACACTGTGGGTGGAAAAACTCCACTCATGAATTTGGAGAGGGCAGGCACGCTGTTACAACAGCTGCCATCCAACTGAGAGTGGTTAGTTTGTATAATTGAAGCCAAGCAAAGCTTAGGCAGTCCTGGTAGATGGATCCCTCTGTTAGACTAAATAAAGAACTTTTTTTTTTATGTTGGGGGAGGGCATTTTTATTTTAAAAAGTGTTTTTCGCTGTAGGGAATGACTTAAGTCTAGGAATCTTCAGCTATGTCTAAATGTTACTAAATATTGAAATGGAACTGCACAAAAATTTACTCAGTTGTCCAGATGTTTCCAGAAATTCAGTCTTTGGATATAATATAGCTGAAATCAGAGGCAGATTAGATTTTTCTTTGCTGACATTGTGAGACACAGTCTCAGTGTCTTTCCAGTGGGATGGAGGCTTTCTCCTGTTAGGATTCTGAACCAGCACAACCACTTTCTGGGGTGTCGATTTACTGCCAGGGACACTTTTCCACCTATAAAGGGCTGTTTGTTCTAAGTGAAGTTCATACATGGATGGAGCCCGTTTAATGTTTGGTTCATTGCAATGAGCCAACTAAATTTAGTATCCCAATGGTGATGGTTTCAAGTTAAAGGATTGAATCTACAAAGCAACCACATTCAACTTTCCCAACCTACCCATAGCTCTCATAAACCTATCTGAAAGAGATAAGCCAAGAAGGAACATTCTGCAGTTCAAAGAAGTTAAGACATTTCAAATCTGTAATAGTGCTATAATAGCTCAGGATGAGATCATAGAGTGTGAGTAGGAGGACATGGGTTAAACACAACGTCTTCCATAGAGAAGGTGCTCCAAATGTTGGTTAATGAGTGAATGAATTAGAATATTCCCTATAAAGGTGGGTTTACTTTAAATAAATGTGGTCTCAGAATGATCAGGGTAATTAAATACAAATTTTTAACTTATGTTATATAATAGGAGCATAAATAGAAAAGAATGATTTCATTAGTGAGAAATACAGAGATTCAAATCCTAAAAAAATTGTTCAATTTTGCTAAGTTTTTGTTTCCTCAAACACAAAAAAGGTTGATTTTACAAAAATAAAATGACATATTTGTAAGAGTTGTACCTAACTCATAGGAGTCGTTGTTGCTGTTAAGTACCACCAAGTTGGTCCTGACTCAGTGATCCTGTATAGGGTTCGTGAAGTGCGTCTGGTGGGGTTGAACATCGACCTTAAAGTTAGAAGTCTACTGCTTATCTTACAGTGCCACCGATTCAATAAATGTTGTTTCTTTCTGTCCATTGTCACAATTTTTATAATTTATTTTATTTTTGTTGTGAATGTACACAGCAGAACATACTCTAATTCAGCTCTTCCTACATGGACAATCCAGAGACTGTTAGTACCTTCTTTGACTGTACAACCATCCTCACTCTTCCTTTCTAAGTGTTTTCTCCCTCATTAACGTAGACCACAGTGTTCTAGATAATCTTTCTGTTGCTGTTGTCAATTTCATCCCATAAAAATAGATTTTAGAAAGCACAATTGTTAAGGCAGATATTCTTTACTAGTTATACTCAACTATTGCTTAGTTTTAAGAAGACCTCACTGATTATTTTTGGCTTAAGGCTTAAATATTATCTCAGGACCATATTTTCATGAGTTCATAGACTCTCCACAACTCCAGAAAGTCTAGATTCCCAAAAGTATTTTCCCACTTTTGATCAGAATTCTTCTGTAGAATAAGTGATCAAAAGTTTCAGTAATTATAGCTGGACATCACCCAAATCTTCTGGACTTGTGGCAAAGGGGACAGTTGTTCATGGAGGAAGCTAGCCACACATTCTATTTCTGCTTCTTATTCCCTCCTTCTTTTCTTCCTCTGTTGCTCCAAGGTCCCAGCTTATCTATCTATCTATCTATCTATCTATCTATCTATCTATCTATCTATCTATCTATCTATCTATTTAATCTCACTCCTTAAAAGTGACTTTGGTCCCACACATGACTATTTAGAATGCACAGGAATAAAAAGAAAATACTGGAACAGATTTATTGAAGTAGGCCATTTCTAGAGTTCCATCTTATCTTAATCTTCTATGTTTGTGTCACTGGGTGGACTATATACTCAGAGAAATTTTGAAAAAGACACCCAATTTGTAACAATAAGAATATGTTTGTGTTTTTATTAAGTTCATTAAAACTCATGAGATGCTCTCATAGTGCTATATGATCTTCGTATGAAGATTATTCATTTTAGGTAAAAATCACATAATAAGATCCTCCTTATTTCATGATAACAATGACAGAAGAAATAATGTTATGGCTAATCTAAGAAACTGTAGTATTTTGGGAATTAACTAGTTTATCTAAAAATTCTTCAATTTGTCTCTTTTATACTGACACAGAGATTGGATAAATGTACTCCAATGTAAGACTCTTTTTTCTTATACTCAGTATCTACCTGGTATAGTCAATAACTAGTTAGTTATTCAGTACCTAGTGAAAAAACTAGTTCCATTTTTATTATCACATGATCTCAGAACAGTGGACTTAAAGTAACAAACTACTGTGTAGTACCCTATATTGGAGGGGTCTCGGCACTATGGAATGAAGGTTTTATTCTAAACACAAGCTCCAATAAGGAAGAACATTTTAGGACATCTAGAGTAGTGGTGTGACACTGTAGAATAAGTACTAGACAGCTAACTACAAAATTGGCTGTTCAAACCCACCAGCTACTCTTTGGAAACACTATATAGGGTTGCTATGAGTCCTAACTGACTCAATGGCAGTTAACAATGTAACAACAGAGCTGAATGTAACCATCCCTCATGTGGCCATCAGAAAAGACCTATCCAGTGAGTAGTCAGCTTAGTAAGAGATCTAAGTAATGGGAGCAAATATTTTACAGAGAACATTGAAGGGGAACAACACTCACAACCAATCAAGTGATGTGGAAAAAACTTCTTAAATGTGATTTAAATAAGCTATCAGGATGACTCAATTCCAGGATAGATTGTATAAGACAAAAAGAAAACATTGTGAGAGACACACAAATCATAAAAACCTAGAAGAATCCAGTTGAGATCAAAAAAAATATTGTTTTGGCTACTTTCTGGCTAATCCTAAGTGAGGAAAACTGGACACTGATGTCAGAACCCAAATGAATGGTATTCAGCTTATTGTCAATATCTTGGTTTAAGTTCAGGTATGGAAAAATTATATAGTCTAACCCTCCAGTGGCCTATAGGAACCTCTATGATCCCCCTTTACTTCTATGTCACCTCTTACCATTCATCTTGTTCACTCCTCTCTGAAAACTTTGGTTTCTTTGATGTACTTCAAACCTGATTGGCATGGTCTTAACTCAGAGTCTATGTATAGGTTCACACATTCTCTAAAATTCCCATTGTTTTCACCAAGTCCCAAGTTAAAGATCTTGTTAAACAAAGATACCTGGACAAGATAAGTCTAACTTGCCAATTACAGTAATTGGAGGTAGAAAACTTAAGGAAGCACACTTTCTTAAAGACTGTTGTTTGTAAGACTATTTTATCAGAAATTCTCATATTTAAAGGTGACATATTACAATTTTTATTATGTCTGTGTTTTTCTCCATATACCATGACCTTTGTGTAAGCTGGTAGTGTGTCTTATTCATGTAAATATATTCAGTATCAAACATAGGATATAGTTGATGCTGTGTAAAGTTTTAAAAATAGTATGATGTATGTGTGCATCTATATCCATGTGTGTATATGTATTTCTCTGGATATTAGTATAGAAAAGAAAGCATGCCCCAAGATATGTGCATTATATTGAGAACAAATATCCTTGGCTTTTAATTGTGCCTATTGTAACTCACCATTCTCTACTTTGGTTCTAAAAATATTGTACTAAAAATTGTTATAAATTGTACCCATATGACTGATGAAAGTTATGAAAAGCAATAATAATAAAGACACAAAAGTTCAATAAGTCTGAAAAATCAGGCCTCATGTAGGTCAGCTGTGTTCATTGCTCCATGAAAGCTGTTCACAAACTGTTCAGAAGTTCTTGTAATTGAGCCATGGTGACTTAGGTCAGGCCTTGTCTATAGACAACTGTGGTAACTAATCATGAGACCCACTTCTGTAAGAGAATTTGACAGTAGCTTACAGTGCAAATGAACAACAAAATGTTATTTATGTAGGCAGAATTGGACTCCAGATAGGTAAAACCAACTGCACAACTTCAGGTGAGTACCATTCCATTATCATTGATGTGAATTATACTCCATGGAATTGTGCAGCAGACAACCTGTGAGTTAATATATGCAATCCTGAAGGGGAGATTAATCTAGATGTGTAGAAGGTGCTGTCAGTGACAACCCATATTATTTAACTGTTCAATTTTCTCTGTCTGATTTCCATCTGCTATATAATTCACAGGGCTTATCCTGTCCAACCGCTTTGCCTAACTGTGAAATGTGATGGCTGAAGCATTAACTGGATAGCCCTTGGCCAATGAATTTGGAGGTCGGTATATATATAGCCTGACTCCCTTGCCTCTTTTTTAAATTTTTTAAAGTTTTTATTGTGAATTGAGTGATAGTTTACATGGGAAAACATTGGTTTTATATACATCCTATAGTATTTCATTTAATTGCAATCCCCTCCATGCATCATCATTCAACAGTATTTTCTTCTATTCCCTTGGGTTTTTTCTTTGTTGTTGTTGTACACAAAAACACTTGTTTGTTGTTGTTGTCAGGTGCCATTGAGTCGGAACTGACTCATAGTGACCCCATG
>NW_006408519.1:10375717-10378098 GCF_000296735.1 Chrysochloris asiatica
ACAATGGATTTCTGGATTCCCTTCAAATTCCCCAGCTGTAAACCCTCTGATCCTCCAAACATACCTTTATATTTGTTTCAGAGTTCCAACACTATCTCATGAGCCTCTTGGCATCGTGTTCCATGTTGTTGTTGACCGAGCTCCTCACTACACGTCTACCCGATCTGCCATCTTGAAGGATCCTTGTTCTTTGCCAATTCTTTCAATGCACTTTTGGCTTCCTCCCTGAGTATCATTGGCTCTTGTTCATATGGTACCTCTTGAAATGGTTGAACATCAACCATTTCCTTTTGATACAATGATTCTGTGTATTGAAGGCTTATAGCTAATAGAACTTGTACTAGAAGTAAGAAGTAAGATTCTGAAAACCTGACAGGCTCAGCAGCCTGAAGCCTGAAACTTGGTCGAGAACAAGCGGGGGAGCAAACAGACACACCATGGAATAACGCCACAGTAACCTCAGAGCAAAGATGGGCACTATACTTATTGGTTTTGCTTTGTTCTGATTTTTTTATTTATTTTTTTTTTTGTATCTGTTCACTGGCCCCTCACTGTTTAAACACCTCCATTCTGGTGACCAGAGGGAGGTTCCTGAGTGATTGGACACTCCCCACCCCCACCACTGGTGGGTTCTTCTGCCACGCATGAACACAGATACCCTCAGCATTTAAAGTGACAGGCAGTTCAAAACGGTCGCACCCGGCCCTGAACTGTTTATTAATAGGGAAAAGGCCAGAACAGGGGGTGTGGAGAGGTAAAGAGTTTAAAAACAAAACAGTCCAAAAATTAAATCCTGAGGTATAGCATAACAACCAACAGTGACATCTTGAAATTTATCAGACAGCCTTGTAGACAAGAAGCTGAAAGAGGCCATTAAATACATACTCATATTAGGCTACAATTTTTTTTTTTCCTTCTTCTCTCTCTCCTCTCCTTTTTCCACAATTATAGACTACAATATCCAATCTAGTTTTTTTCCCTTGCTTTTTTGCTGTTGCTGGTTTTGTTGTTGTTGTTGATGTTCTGTTATATTTTGTTTTTGTTTCTCCTTTTACCTATAGGGGGCTCTTTCTCTCCCTATACTACCCAATAAGAGACAGCAATTGCTGCCATATAGTCAAGATAAATTCACACCCTATAAAGTCCCACAATCGAGGCAAGAACCAATACCAACTGCCATACACCAGGGAGGCAGACAACACCTGTGAAAGTTATTCTGAGTTAAGCAATAAGAAGAGTGTAAAGGGAAGCCCACCTCCTGATTATGTCTACCTGGAGGCAATCAGCAAGCATAAAAAAATACCAAAACACACACTCAATTAAGTATTAAGGCCACAACTAAACATTAAACATGTATAAGAAGCTAAAACAGATAACCATATCAGCACACATCCAGAAATAAGATACAATGTCTGAGACAAATTACCTAGTGGTGGGCCTGGACTCTATTCTAGAAGGAGGGCAGCCTTGGAAATGCCTGAGAAGGATTCAGAAAAATGATTATAAAATGTTTCAAAGCACTTTACAATGGAGTTAAAAAAAATAAGGAAGAAGTCAGGAAACCGCTACAGGAACAATCAAATAAGATAGATACAGCATTGGAAAGGATTCAAAACCTACAGAAAGAAGTTCAAATGATTAATAATAGAATATCAGAAATAGACAATACACTGAAAGAGCAAAGTAGTAGAATTGAAGAGATGGAAGGTAGACTAGTGAATTGGATGACAAACTTCTCAATACCACTAAGATAGAAGAGAAGCAGATAAAAAGATAAAACAATCTAAAGAAGGTCTAAGATTCATGATAACATGAAGGGGAATAACTTAAGAATTATCAGCATTCTGGAACAGGAGGGTCTACTTGTCCTTTCTAGTGGAAATGTCCCACCCCAGAAGTTTCTGGATGGGGCTCAGGATTCCACATAAGATCCTATACACTGCAAAGTCTCCACAAAAGGCCCATTTCACTGGACAAGTTGTAGAACCCGATTTAGGTTTTCCAATCAATTATAGGCTGACGATGGGCTCACAAGCTTTCTGTAATTATGTTTCCTGACAGTTCTTTCTATTCCACTCAAGTGTTTATTTTACAATAGTAGGCAAAAGAAACCAATATTCATAAGACAATCATTATTATTCCCCTCTTCAGACTATGCCTCGATCGCTGTTTCACAGAGCCATGTTGTTCCAAGATTGAGCATGCATCACTATTTACCTCTGTCCCACTTAGCCCATGCAAACCTGTCTCACTGTTTTTTCCCTATCTACCTTGGTCTTCCAAACCCGCCCTTCTTGTGTATTGCCCTCCATAACACCCAAATTATGCTGTGTCTGCCCCCTACCCTGTGCTCTACTGTCACCTCCCTCCAACTCCCCCAC
>NW_006408519.1:10379588-10382443 GCF_000296735.1 Chrysochloris asiatica
AGAGATTAGTCCCTTGTATGATATGTCTTTGCAAAATATTTTTCCCATTCTGTGGCATCCCTTTTTACTGTTTTGGTGAAATGTACATACTTTTTAAATTTTTAGTATGTCCCAATAATCTATTTTGTCTTCTTTTGTTTGTACAGTTCACACAATGTTTGATAGTCTATTTGTACCCTTTATTAGAGCCCTTAAATCTGTCCCTACATTTTCATTGATGACCTTATAATTCTGGGACTCATATTTAGGTCTTTAATCCATGTTGAGTAGTTTTTTGTACATAGCATGAGGTAAGGGTCTTGTTTCATTCTTTTGAATATTGATTTCCAGTTTTGCCAGCACCATCTATTGAAGAGATCATTTCCTCCCCATTCAATGTACTTTGGTCCTTTGTCAAAGATCAGTTGGCTGTATGTGGATGGGTTAATTTCTGGATTCTCAATTCTGTTCAATTGATCTACATACATTTCATTGTACCAATACCAAGCTGCTTGGACTATTGTAGACAAGTTAAAACAGGGAGAGAGAGGCTTCCAAGTTTGTTCTTTTCCTTAATCAGTGCTTTGCTTATCCTGGGTCTCTTTTCTTTCCTATAAAGTTTGTAATTGTTTTTTCCATCTCTCTAAAGAATGTTGCATTGGAATCTGGATTGGGATTGCATTGTATGTGTAGATTGCTTTGGGTAGTGTTGGCATTTTCACAATGCTAAGTCTTCCTATCGAGGAGCATAGTATATTCTTCCATTTTTGTAAGTCTCTTTTGTTTTCTTGTAGTAGTGTTTTGTAATTTTCTTTGTGTAGGACTTTTGTTTCTCTGGTTAGATTTATTCCTAAATATTTCATCCTTTTGGTAGTGATTGTAAATAGTATTGCTTTCCTAATTTACTTTTCAGTGCCATCATTGATAGTATAGAGGAATCCAACTGGTTTTTGTATGTGTAACTTATACCCTGTTACTCTACTGAATCTTTCATTGAGTTCTAGTAGTTTTTTTTGCTGAGTCTTTGGTGTTTTCTATGTTAGAGAGACTTTCATTTCTTCTTTGCAAATTTGGATGCCTTTCATTTCCCTATCTTGCCTTATAGCTCTGGCTAAGATTTCCAGCACAATACTGAACAGGTGTGGTGATAAGGGTATCCTTGTCTGGTTCCTGTTTGCAAAGGGAAAATCCTCAGTTTGTCTCCATTGAGAGTGATGTTGGCTGTTGATTTTTTATATATGCTCTTTTTTATGTTGAGAAATTTCCTTTCAATTCCTAATTTTTTGAGTGTTTTAATCAGGAATGGATGTTGGATTTTGTCAAATGCCTTTTGTGCATCAATTGATATAATCATATGGTTCTTTTCATTTTTCTTATTTATTTGGTGGATTACATTGTTGTTTTTCTAATGTTGAACCATCCTTGCATCCCTGGTATGAATCTCACTTGGTCATAATGTTTTATTTTTTTGAAGTGTTGTTGAATATTATTCACAAGGATTTTGTTGAGAATTTTTGCATCAATGTCCATGTGGGATATCGCTCTATAATTTTCTTTCTTAGTGAAAGAAAATTTATCTGGTTTTGGTGTGAGGGTTATGCTAGCTTCATAAAATGTATTAGGAATTTTTCCATCCTTTTCTACATTCTGAAATAATTTCAGTAGAATTTGTGACAGCTTTTCCCTGAATGTTTGATAAAATTCACCAGTGAAGCTATCTGGACCTGGACTTTTTTTGGTTGGGAGTCTCCCTTGCTTCTTGACTATAATAAATTTGAGACATATGTTTTACAAAATTTCTCAAGTTTCCTGGGGGAGCCTCAGAGTTTCCTTCAGTGGCTCCAATTGCCCACTGAGGTAGTGACTCAATAGGATAACCTTTGCTGACTGCCTTCTACTTCCTATATTACCTCCCACTTTCCTTTTGTTATTGCACATTCTTGTCAAATAATTTGCTTGAATCCATATGGCAGGATCTTTTCTGGGAGACCCCAAGCTAAAACAAGGTGCACCTCAGATCTGCTTGAAATTTTCTAGTGAGTGGTTAAGATTCTAGTTCCTTTGTAGGGAAAGCCCTATTCCTTGTCTAATGGAGTTGGAGTAGTGATCCAGAACAGCTGCCAGGATACTGTGGACATTCCTGAAAAATGTAAGAGGAAAACTTCTCAGTTACCATCTATGCCTGTTGAATAAACATTTTAAAATCCCAATTAGAGGACCCAATGAGTCACGAAGTGTTCAAATACATGTTTATCTGTTTCTACCCATCATTACATGCTCTGTAAAGTAATTTTGGTCACAACTTCATTTTGTTTTCAGCGTACATAGAAGTGAAATGGAAAAAAAAACAACACTTAATTTTTAGCCACTCAAGGTGGCAGAAAAATAAAAGGTGACACATAAACTCAAGACGATGTGAAAAAGCAATTAGAATTCATTGTTGTTGTTAAGTGCTGTTGAGTCAGTTCCGACCCATAGCAATGCTGTATAGAGTTTCTGAGGAGCAGATGGTGAGCTTTAACCACTGACCTTGTGATTCAATATGACATTGCAGTCCAGAGCATTATTTTACAGTGCCACACCAGGACTCCCCAAAATACATTAAGGGATTGAGAGTAGGGTTGTATGTCCACAATTGAGGCATAGACCTAGGCTAATGCTACACAAAGCTGCTAAAAGATACTTATAGACAATGTCACTTTTTTGGAACTGATTGGGGAATGTGATAGAAATATAGTTTATTAGAAGGAAGCATGAAAATGAAGTAACATTATTTTTATTAATTTTATTATGGTGGTGGTATGCCACTGTGTTAGTTCTGACTCATAGCGACCCTGTATAGGATTTCTGAGATTATAAATCTTTACGGGACCAGA
>NW_006408519.1:10385958-10387077 GCF_000296735.1 Chrysochloris asiatica
CTGATCTGGATATGTTCTTTTTGAATACGTATGGTGAAAGAATACAACCTTGACACACACCTTTCCTGATTTTAAAACATTCAGTGTCCCCTTAATCTATTCAAACAACTGCCTCTTGGTCTATATACAGGTTCCTCATGAGCACAATTAAGTGTTCCGGCATACCCAGTCTCCTCAATGTTATCCATAATTTGTCATGATCACCACTATCAAAAGCCTTTGCATATTCAATAAAGCACAGGTAGACATCTTACTGGTATTCTCTGCTTTCAGCTACTATCCATCTGATGTCACCAATTATATCTCTAGTTCCATATCTTTTTCTGAAACTGGCTTGAATCTATGGCAGTTCCCTGTCAGTGTACTGTTGCAACCATTTAAAAATTATCTTTAGCAAAATTTAATTGCATGTGATATTGTTCAATGATTTCCACATTCCATTGAGTCACCTCTCTTTGGAATGGACACAAATATGGGTCACTTCCAATCATTTGGCCAGGAAGCTGTCTTCTAAATTTCTTGGAATGAATGAGTGAGTGCCTCTAATGCCCCTCAGTTTGTTAAAAGATTTTAATTTGTATTTCATCAACTCTCAGAACCTTGTTCTTTGCCAATGCATTCAATGCATGTTGGACTTCTTCCTTCACTACCATTGGCTCTAGATCATATGCTACCTCTTGAAATCATTGAACATCAACCATTTCTTTCTGTTACAATGACTCTGTGTATTCCTTGCATTTTCTTTTGATACTTTCTTCATAATTCAATATTTTTTCTTCTGTTCTTTCCACTTGATAAACATTAAGCTTATTCTTCCCCTTTAATTTTCTAACTACAGGTCACTATACATTTCACTATAATACTTGAGTTCGTCTTGTCCAGATGTCTTTGGAAATTTCCTGTTCAGCTCTTTTACCTTCTCATTTATTCCATTTGTTATAACGTCTATATGTTGAATAGCAAGTTTTAGAGTTTCTTTTGACATTTATTTTGGTCTTTTCCTTCTTGCTTGTCTTCTTAATGACCTTTTACTTTCTTCCTGTATGATGTTTTTGATGTCATCTCACAACTCTTCTGGTCTTTGGTCAGTGTCTAATTCATCAGATCTGTTCTTGAGAT
>NW_006408519.1:10387455-10404101 GCF_000296735.1 Chrysochloris asiatica
TAGTTTCGAACCGCTGACCTTAAGGTTCGCAGCCCGATTTGTAACCACTATGCTACCAGAGTAAGATGAATAATTGTGAAATGAGTGAATTTGAACCAGCTTCTTCTCCTGTTGACCCCAGTGTCTGTCACAAAATACTTGTTGAATAAGTTGACCTGTTATGGACTTGACTTGAAAAGTGTTGTAGATAATGAAGTACAAACTTGAAGTTAACCTTTGACTTGATTAAATACCAAAATGTTAGTGAAGACAATATTCATGTATTGAATAATACTTATTTCTAGCTACTGGTATTTATAATTCAATCTCCATGTATGAAATATGTCATCATAAATCTCTGGAGTCTCAAAATCTCACTTACCTAGACTTAAAAAAAGAATTTTATTTAGGCAAAAATTGTGACAAAAAATATATCCTCTGGGAGGCAATTTCTGGCATGGCTGAAGGTGGTCCAGCATGAAGATAAGATAATCTAGTTTCTCTTCTTTGCATCCCATAGATTCCAAATAGTCAGTGGCCTAAATCTATGTTTTCAAAATTTTTCAAATAATTGAACACAGAGTGTAAATACTAACCATGAGCATAAAAAAATTAATTTTCCTAAATAAAACTTAAGTTTGAATAAGGAAACTTAATATATAAAATTCATTATAGAACCCTGGTGTGGTGCTGTAGGATAAGCACCAGACTGCTAATAGCAAGGTTGACAGTTCGAATCCACCAGTCACTCTGTAAATCCTACATAGGGTCGCTATGCATTGTAACAAATTTGATGGCACTTAACAACAACTGTATGCATATTAGAAGGAGCTCTTGGTGGCACTGTGGTTTAGGCATTGGACTGCTAACTGCAAGGTCAAGAGTTCAAACCTACCAGCTAGTATCTGCTTCCTTAAGATATGAAGTCTTGGAAACCTTATCCAGGATCGCTGAGTTGGAATTGACTCAGTGCCAGTGGGTTTGGTTTTGGTATGCACATCAGTAAATAGGTTGTAAAGTAGCCTAAAATATTTTTTTAATATTAGAGCTTAAATTTAATATGACAAAAATTCATTTTTGACAGAAGTGAGTTTCAAAACAACCATAGTATTCTGAGTTTCTCTGAAACCAATGAATCATACACAATCTGACCAGATGATTTTCTTTCCAGAAATGGTTCAGACTCTAGCCATGTTTCCACCATTACCAGAAGGCAAGAAGGGATATTGACAAGTAATGACAGCTAATTTGACTGCAATTTTGCCAAAAAAAAAAAAAAAAATCCTTCTTTCTGTACACATCAGCATTTTATTTTCACTTAGACCATGAGACTGATGGGCTAATTGGCATTGGATACATATGATTGGATTGGCCCAGGTCTCCTCAGATCCTTTTTAATATTAAATAAGACCTGAATTTAAGGGCGCATTCATGTCGATGGGTTGTGACAAGCTACAGAGACCTGTGTTTTGACATATTTTTATTTTATCACCAGGCTTTAATGACACCCCAAATTCACCATGACATGACCTTGAAAGGGATCCAAGTAGATAGTACACTAGCCATGGCTACTTGTAGATTTCAAGTAGGAAGCAGATTTCATGCTGTCTTTTTCCTGAAAGGGATGTTACTTAACAATGATATTTGGTTTCCTCCCAAAGTACTGTTTGATAAAAATCATCAACCCTTCTTTACAGTTTCTTGTGATTGAATATGTCCTTTTACAAAAAGTTTTAATCACTAAGGTAAAAAAAATTTTGCAGAATACTAAGTGAAATGGGTAGATTACAAAATAATAGATTTTAACTGTGCAAAATATATAAAACTTGAAATTTTGGGCTATGAGATAACTTAGTGGCTCAATGTATAAATACCCGGTTGCTAAATGAATCCACCAATGATTCTGTGAAAGAAAAGACCTAGACACCTGCTCTTTTAAGGATTGTTGTTGTTGTTAGAAGCTGTTGAGTTGGTTCTGACTTAGAGACCGTATGTACAACAGAGCAGAACTCTGTCCAGTCCCGTCCTATCCTCACAATTGTTCCTGTCACTGTGTCAATCCACCTAGTTTGGGAATTTCCTCTCTTTTGCTGACTCTCCATGATGCCTTTCTCTAGGGACAGGTCCTATCTAAAAGCATGTTCAAAGTACAGGAGACAAAGTCTTGTCATCCTTGCTTCTAAGGAGCATTCTGGTTGTACTTTTTCTGAGACAGATTTGTTGGTTCTTGTAGCAGTCCACAGTGCCTTCAATATTCTCCAACAACATAATTCAAATGTATCAATTTTTCCACAGTTGTGCTTATTCATTGTCCAACTTTCACATGCATATGAAGCAATTGAAAATATCATGATTTAGATGAGGTGCACCTCAGTCTTCAACGTGACATCATTGTTTTTTAATACTTTAAAGTGGTCTTGTGCAGCAGATTTGCATAATGCAATATGTCGTTTGATTTCTAAACTCTTGTAAAGATTGGTGGTAGTGATGGTGTGCTGTGGAGTCGGTTCTGAATCATAGTGACCCTGTATAGTGTTTCGAGGCTGTAAATCTTTGCAGGAACAGAAAGCTTCATCTTTCTCCCACGGAACAGTTGGTAGGTTCAATCTGCTGACCTTAAGGTTAGTAGCCTGACTCATAACCTCTATGCTTCCAGAGTTCCTTGTTGTACCAATTACAGCTGGGAAGGCCTATGGGGCAGTAATGCTACTTAGTTTTATAGACTTACATGAGTCAAAGTCAACTTGACAGCATACAAAAACAATTTGAAAATCTGATAATGTCAATTTTTTATCACTATAGATTATTATTATTATGCTCAGTTTGAGTTTTCTTGAACAAAAAACATGACAATTATTGTTAGGTCCTCCTTTAGTCCAGATAAGTCAAGTCTATGGGATACTGTAAGGAAATGCAAGTGCACTTTCTGAGAAATGAATGAACTGAAGTTACAGTAAAAAAAAGTGTTCTTAAGCACACTGTGAAAATAAATTGTGAAGATACTGTAGTGAAGCAAGATGGGGAGTGGGTGATGAAGTATACAAGCATTTCATTACTAATTGTAAAAACAAATGATGTAATCCTGAGGATCGAAAACCATTTCAAGGTCAAAGAAATATTTCCAAAGACCAAAATATCATAAAGTTTTATAACAAAAACCTATGACACTGAGCAAGTATTTCCTGTACAACTGAAAGTTTATTCAGAATAGGACTTAACAACAACAACAACAAAAAGTATATATATGAAGATATGTTCTAGAATTTCTGCTTACTAGGAGAGTAGGTAAAAAAAAGTTTTGCTGCAAAATCATAGAATTCTTTATTAAACGAAAATATCAAAATGTGAAGTCATTCAGGTTTGCATGGGTTTAGTAGGATAGAGGTAAATAATGATGTATACACAACCTTGGAACAACAGGGCTCTGAGATACAGGGATGGAGACATGATTTGGATGGGTAAAAGGGGGTAAACAATGTTAAGATGCTTGGCTGTCTTCTGAATCTTGGTTTCCCTGGAATACCACTATAAAATAGACATTTGAGGGGGAAAGAAAGGAATAGCCAGAAATATCACCATAGAAAGCTTGTAAGTCTGTCTTCTGTCTATAACTGATTGGAATACCTAAAATGGGGCTACAAGGTGCGCAGTGAAGGAGGCTTCCTGTGGAGCCTCTGCATCACATAAGACCATAGGTGGAAGCCTGAGCCCCATCCAGAATCTTCTGAGGTAGGAAATTTCCACTGGAAAGGACAGGTAGACCAGCCTGCAGCAGCTACAAGAACAGAGATACTTCTTGAAAAAAAGACTGACAGGAAAAAATACAAAACAATAATGACAGTCTGACTGACTACTACCAGAACAAGCAAGTTGTTAGCCTAGGAGACATCAAGGCAAGTGGTCGGGTCCCCTCAGGGCAAACCCCTTTCCAAGACTAAGACTCAGTAGGAATTCATAAGCAGACATGCACTCTAACTGGTGACCATGTTGGTCACCGATCAGGGGAAGTGACTGAAAAACAGCAATGACGCTGTGAACCCGGCTAGAGACCTGGTTGGCCAGCATTGTGGCAAGACCTGGGGATTCCTGGGCCCAAAGTCAGTGACATAGCCACAGAGGACTAGAGTGGAGAGTGAAGTGTCCAGATGATAAGAAGAGAGGCCTATGCACAAGAACACCTGCACTTGCAAATGATACCCACTTGACCTGGCTTCAATGGCTGGATGATCAGAACTCAACTAGAAGAAGAAAGAAGAGGAGATCGGTTACAATTTAATGAATTGACCTACACCTATGGATGCAGTAGCTCAAAAAAGGGAACAAATCTTTACAGTGAGGATCATTCCCACCCCCTCAATACACAGGGTAGACTGGGATTGGCAACTTGTACATTGGCTACCCAACATGGGGGGGAAGGGGGGATACAAAGGCAAGAAGTGACTGGCTTACAAGGTTTCAAGACAGAACCTAGATGCAGAGGGCATGGAAGAAGATAGAATCTCCACTGAGTAGTATGCAATCTGTCTAGGCGGGACTGATGAAAGGAGATGGGGATAGCACTCAGGTGGCACAATAGTGAATAATTGCTATCAGGACTGACTGTGAGGGTTGGAAATGTAAAGGTGGACTTTTTGTAGCAAAAGGAGGGGAGTGATTATCTTTGCAAGCGAGAGCGGAGGTCCCTTGGACCATCAAGGGAGAAGAGCGGAGAGCGGGACCCTACCCAGAGAAACAGTGACATCAGATATGGAGGCAGAGACGATGATGTGGAGAGATGGAGTGACTGGGGACTCTAGACCCAGAGAGGGAGAGGGGCTGTGTGCTGATGACCGGGGGTGGTGGGAGAGGCGGGGGCAGTCTTGCAGGGTATACCCTTTGGTTGGTTGATGATGCATGGAGGGGATTGTAACCATAGCAATGAAACGATATATGATAGGATGAATGTAAAGCTAATGTTCTCCCATGTAAACTATCACATAATTCATAATAAAACATTAAAAAAAAAATGTGAAGCCATTATTTCTCAACATCTCTTCCATCTAGGCCTGTACTCTTCTGAAGGTGGTGTTTCCATCTCTCTAATCCTTCCTCCTAAGAAGTATGAGTGCTTCAATTTATACTTTGTCAAAATGACACGTTTGGCTTCCTCAAGTTACTCACATAGTGTTCCTTTGAAATGTCCTTTAGGTTTTAGGAACAAAAAGAAGACTGAAGAGTAAATGGGGTAAGGTTTTCCAACGCAATTCTCAGAGGACAGCAATTGGTACCTTTGAAGAATGAGCAAGCGCATTGTTGTGATAGAAAATCTTCAGCATAATTCCTAGCCTTTTTCTTACCAATGTATTACTCAATTTTCCTAAAACTTCATAAATTCCTGTTGTCATCCTGTGTACTTTGAGAAAAATCTATCAATATTTCCCATTTGGAATTCTAAGAAAAGTTACCGTAACCATCTGAGTTGACTGCATTGCCTTGAATTTAACAAGCGCAGCCGTATCCTTATAAGCCACTGTTTTGAATAGGCTTTTTTGCTTTCTGAATCATATATATAAATTGTTAACTCACTCCAATTACAATTCTATAAAATCGTCTTCACTAACTTCAATCTTGTTTAAAGGACTGATGCAAAGACAGGTGATCTTTTTGTAATGTTTTTAGCACCCATGGACCCTAAAGCTCCCTGAAATCAAGATGGTCACTTGAAATTCCAAATTCAGTAATTATATCAGTTGAAATTCTATGGTCTTCTTCCACCAATTTCTGGATTTTATCTACAGTTTTGTCATTTGTAAGGATTAGCAGTCTTCCCTCTTGGCACATCTTTGAGGTCTTCCTCAAAATACTTGATCCATCTAGAAACTTCTCTATATGGGCAACATTCCCATAAACTAGTTGCAAAGCTTCAATGATTAGGGGAGATGTCCACTTGAATTTTGTTAAAAATTTGGCATTAGTCTGACCTCAAAATCATTTTCATCTGTGGCACCTTTTTCTGAAGGCACCCTAATGGGAGTAAGACAGGTGTATCACTGAGAGCACTTGTTGTCAGCCATTCACTAATCACAGACACATGTTTGAACATATTTTATTTGGAATAAATCTGTGCATGAAATGGAACCTAGTAGCAATACTTTTTTGACTCACTCTCATGTGTCTTTTAAGCTAATTAAATGCAATTTAGTATTTTCTCTTTAAATATACATTTCCTTTAGTTTCTTGAGTTGGTCAGCCACAGTTTTACTGATCCCAACTCTTTCAGGAACTGAACCCTTAAGTTTAGAGAAAGAGTTCTGTAAAATTCAGAGATAAAGATACTTCAGATAAGTACTGCAAATGCTTGTATATTTCATTCTTGTAAAATGTATTTCAAATTTTGTAATATATGCAGTTATTATTTTCACAATCAGAAAAATTTTTTTCAAAAGGAACTAGAGCATTCAGTGAGTCCAATAGAAAAGATAACTTAGAATTTTAATGCTGCTGATGGCTTAAACTCAGCTATAAAATGTATTCATGTGTTGAAATTCTTTACCTATAGTAAAGGATTTCAATTTATATACTAATTTACTTGCTTTTTTAGAAAATTCTTATTGACTATTGTGGCATCTCTCTGACAGCCTAGGAAGGACCATCTGGCAAATGAGAAGAGGCAAGTGGCTAAAACCATTAAAGTGATTTGTATGACAGGCAAGTGGAATGGGAAGACATGGATCTACCACTGACAAGTACCCTATCATTACCTTGGATAGATCTATCCTTTGCATATCTCCCTCTAATAGATTCTTCCTCCACTCATTCTCACCTCAGTAATTGACATCTCTACTCACTCAGGTTCTCTGACTAGAAATCTAGAAGTCATCCTTGACACTATCTTCTTCCTTATAATTTACATCAAAGTAAACACTAAATCTTGTTGATTTTATCTTGGAAAAATACCTCCCATCAGTGTACACCTTGCCATCTCTACTTTATCACATTAGTCCAAACCACCATTATTTCTTGAATAACATATGTCAACCATTTCTGAATGCTTTCCCAGTTTCCAACCTTGTCTCACTCCAATTTGTTCTCTTCAGTGAAGTCAGATGTGTCTTTTTGAAACATGGATGACTGAAACATGGGTCACTTCCCAACTTAAACCTTTTAAGAAATTTTTTTTTGTTAGAGTCAATTCTAGAATTTCTGATTGTGACTACAGGTCTATCATGCTCAGTCTTTGTCTACATGTCAGTCTTATTCTCCCCTCACTGCAGAGTTTATTCTAGTCTCAACCTGCTATCTCTCAATTTCTGAGTACCCTTGGAATATTCCCATCTCAAGGTCTTTACATATCACGCCCTTGCCCATCTTCACTTTTTGCCTACTGATCTGCTATCATCTGTCACAACTTAAATATCCCTTCTTCAGAGCGATTTACTCTGGTTTCTCCATCTTATAGTTATTTTTTTTTCATAATACCTGTTTCTTCAAAGTACACGTTATTGTTGTTATGTCCAGACTCAAGGCGATCCTGTTTACAACAGAATGAAACACTACCTGGTCCTGCAGCGTCCTAACAGCTGTTGTTATGTTTGAACCCATTGTGACAAACCATCTCCTCTAGGATCTTCCTCTTTTTACTGACCTTCTACTTCACCAAGTATCATGTCCCTTCTGACAATATGTTCAAAGTATGAGAGACATAGTCTTGCCTTCCTGACTTCTAAGGAACATTCTGCTGTGCGTCTTCCAAATCATATTTGTTTGTTCTTCTGGCAGTCTGTGATAATTTCGATATCCTTTGACAACACTATAATTCAAATGCATCGTTTTTTTTTCTTTGGTCTTCTTATTCATTGTCCAGCTTTCACATGCATATGAGGCCATTGAAAATTTGGGGACAAATGCTGCCCTTTTGGTCTCAAATGCGTGTTCATTTAGTTAACAAGTTTGGAGGGTGATTAAGTGTTATAGTCTCAGGGCTTCCCCAGTTTCTATCAGATCAATAAGTCTGATAAATCATTTTTTATGATTTTGAATTTTGCTCTACATGTTCTACCACTATTCTCAGGATCTTCTATTGTGGTCTTAATCAAAGTGGTCGCAATAAACTGTCAGGCACTACATAATTCTTCTAGGAGTACTAGTGTGGTGTTGTAGGTTAATGTGCTAGACTGCAAAGGCAGTTTGAACTGCAAGATCTCACTCCAATTTGTTAGTGGTTCAAACTCACCAGCTGCTCCTTGGAAATCCTATACAGGGTCACCATGGGTTGGTACAGACTCGACAGCACTTAACAACAACAATATAGTTCTTCTAGTCTCAGGATAGTGGAGACTGTGGTTTGCATGGTCTATTAGTTTTTTAGAATAATTATTTCCTTGACTCTTTGATTTTCTTCACTCTTCTTTGTTCCAGATATAAAGAGACCAACATTGCATCTTAGATAACTGCTTACAAGCCTTTAAGATCAATGTAAAATGTAGAACATGTAAAAAATATAATGACCCTATATGTTTTTGCAATTTCTAAGGCCATTCATATTCTTATGCTTCCAAGGAGCCCTGTGGCACTGTGGGTTAAGTATTGGGCTGCTTACTGCAAGGTTAGTGGTTGCTCTGTGGGAGAAATATGAGACTGTCTGTTCTTATAAAGATTTACAGCCTCAGAAGCCCTAACTAGAGTTGCTATGAGTTAAAATCAATCTGATGGCAGTAGGTTTGGGTTTGTTGGTTTTATTCTCTAGTTAGTGATTTTCTCTCCCTCCCCTCCCATACTTGGTAACCATCAACGAATATGTCTGTGTGTATACCTCTTCTTGACTTTTGATGATAGTGATCTCATACAGTATTTTCCTTTTGTGTTATTTCATTCATCATGTCACCAGATTCATCCGTGAGGAATATTATGGATTAATAATAATTATTGAATTTTAGGTAATATTCTGTTGTTTGTATGTACTGTAGTTTGCTTATCTATTCATCAGTTGATTGGACCTTAGATTGCTTCCATCTTTTTTTCTACTCAGAATACTTCTGTGATAAACTTGGGTGTTCATGTAACTATTCATATCATCATTCTTATTTATCTAGAAAATATGCCTATCAGTGGGATTGCTAGATTGTAGGTATTTCCTTTTCTAAATTTTTAAGGAAGTGCCATACTGTTTTCCAGAGTGTTTGTACTGTTCTACAATCCCATCAGCAGTGTATGAGACTTCTAATCTCTCCACACCCTTGTCAGCTGTTGTTTTCTTTAAAAAATATTATTTTTGTTATAACGCCAGGTCAGGATGAGATGATATCTCATTGTTGTTTTGATTCATATCTTTCTAATGGCTAATGAGTCCTGGTATGGTGTGTGAGTTAATGTGCTGGACTGAAAAGTCAGTTTGAACTGCAAAGTTGGCAGTTCAAGCTCACCAGCTGCTCCTCAGAAACCTATACAGGGTCGCTATGGGTTGGTCCCGATTCGATGACAGTTACCAACAACAATAATGGCTAATGAGTCCTGGTGTGGTGCTCTGGGATAAAACACTGTACTGCAAATTTGATTTGAACCACAATGTTGGCGCTTCAGACTCACCAGCCACTCCTTGGAAACCCTATACGAGGTCGTTAGGAGTTGAAAACAACTTGATGGAATATAACAACAACAACAGCAACAACAATGGTTAATGATGTTGAGCATTTCTTTGTTTGTCACCTAATGGTGAAGGTCTGTTCATGTCCTTTGTTCATTGTGCAATTGTATTTTTCTTTTCGTTGCTGAGGTATTGAAGTTTTCTCTAAGTTTATTAGAGATTATTCTCTTGTCAGATAAGTCATTGAGAAAATTTTTTTCTAGTCTTTAGATACCCTTTTACTCTTGGATAAGTCTTTTGATGCACATAATGTTTAATTTTCAGGAGGTCCCAAACCTCTTGTTTGTGTAGTTTTAATTGTTTGACAATTTATGTCATAAATTAGTGCCCATAAATTTGCACCTATTTTTATTTGATGCTTTTTATAGTTTTACATTTTACATTTCCATCTTTGATCCATCTGTGTTAGCTTTTGTACATGGTGTGAAGTATTGATCCTGTTTCATTTTTCTACAAATGCATATGCAGTTTTGCAAGCATTGTTTGTTAAGGAGAATACCTCTTACCAGCTAATGGATTTCAGCTCCTTGTGAAAGACCAGCTGTCCATAGGTGGATGAATTTACTGCTGGTGAGTGATTCTAACCCTACATATTTGCCCACTTCCTGAAGGTTCTTTCCTTAAACCTTGTTTAAACTTGGCTCTCCTTGCTTCACTCTGGATTTATCTACACTGTCTCCATCTCAGGGGGATCCTCTCAAGTTGCTTATCTATGTTCCTCACCTGGAAACACTGCTTTCATTTTCTTAAAATAGGCATATTGTGCCACTACAACTGGCAGAGCACCTAAGCTCTGTATCTCTCCTCATTTGGTACCTTCATTTAGTTGTTTCTTCCAATCAGTGTTTGATATAATTCTTAACCTTTCATTTGATGCTCAGGGTTCCAATATTATCTATCTGCTTGATGCGTCTTTGCTGTAGAGTAAGAGTATAGCATTGTGTAAATGGTCACCACCTTAGTTCTCTCTGCTCTTTTTGTTTTGTTTTCATTATTTTATTTTCCTTATCTTTATAAATCCAATTTTTATTTTTCTTTGGTGGTTGGGAGCATTACAAATAAACTGACAGATCCAGTGGCATCAGTAAATTATATTATATGACATTGTTCTTGCTGTTAGGTTCCCATGAGTCGGTTCTGGTTCATAACGACCCTATGCACAAAAGAATAAAATACTGCATGGTCCTGCATCAACCTCACAAAGGTGGATATGCTTGAGCCCATTGCTGCTGTCACGGGGCCAATCCATCTCATTGGGGGTCTTCCTCTATTTCAATGACCCTCCACTTTACCTAGCATAATGTCCATCTCCAGAGGCTGGTTTCTTGTGATAATATGTTCAAAGTATGAGAGCTGAAGTACTCCATCCTTACTTCTAAGGAACATTCTGGTTGTACTTCTTCCAAAACGGATTTGATTGTTCTTCTGACAGTACATGGTACTTCCAATATTCTTCTCCAGCACCATAATTCAAATGAATCTATTCTTCTGTGGTCTTCCTTATTTACTGTCCAACTTTCAGATGCGTATCAGGCTATTGAAAATACCATGACTTGAGTCAGGCACACCTTACCCCTCAAAATGATATCTTTGCTCTAGAGCACTTTAAAGAGGTTTTAGGCAGCAGAGTTGCCTAATGAAATATGTTGGTTTCTTGACTGATGCTTCCATGAGTGTTGATGGTGGATGAGAGCAAAATGAAGTCTTTGACAACTTCAAGCTTTTACTCACTTATCACGATGATATTTATTAGTCCAGTTGTGAAGATTTTTGTTTTCTTTACATTGAAGTAAAATCCATACGCAAGGCTGTGAATTTTTATCTTCATCAGTAAATATTTGAAGTCCTCATCGCTTTCCACAAGCAAGACTATATCATCTGTATATCGCAGGTGGTAAATGAGTCTTCCTCCAGTCCTGATGTCACATTCGTCTTCATATAATCCAGCTTCTTGGAATATTTGCTGAACATACAAATTGAAAAAGTAAGTTGAAAGAATACAGCCCTGCCACACACCTTTCCTGATCTTAAGCCATTCTGTTAGAAGAACTACCTCTATATACAGGTTCCTTATGAACACAATTAAGTATTCTGGAATAACCATTCTTTGCAATGTTATCCATAGTTAGTCATGATCCACATGATCAAAAGCCTTTGCATAGTGAGTAAAGCACAAACGAACATCTTTCTTGTATTCTCTGATTTCAGCCAAGATCCATCTGATATCAGCAATGATATTTCTAGTTCCATGTCCTCTTCTGAATCTAGTTGAGTTTCTGGCAGTTCCTTGTTGATGTATTGCTGCAATCAGTTCTTCATTATTTTAAGCAAAATTTTACTTGCATATGATATTGATGATATTGTGTGATGATTTTTACATTCTATTGGGTCACCTCTCTTTGGCCTGGGAACAGTTATGGCTCTTTTCCAATCAGTTGGCCAGGTAGCTTCTTCCAAATTTCTGGGCATGGATGAATGAGCACAGCCAGTGCTGCATCAGTTTTTAAAGATTTCAATTTGCATTTTGCCAGTTCCTCGAGCCTTGTTTCTTGTCAATGCTTCAGTGAAGCTAGGACTTTTTCTTCAGTACCATTGGTTCTTGATCATATGCTACCTCTTGAAATGGTTGACCATTGAAAGTTTGTTTTTGGTACAGTAATTCTGTGTAGACCGTACATCCTCTTTTGATGCTTTCTGCAACATAAAATATTTTACCTATGTTATTGTTAGGTGCTGTTGTGATCCATAGTGACCCATTGTACAATTGAACAAAACTCGGCCTTGTCCTGCGCCATCCTCACAATGCTGTTATGCTTGAGCCCATTGTTGCTGCCCCTGTGCCAATACATCTTGTTGGGGGTCTCCACTTTTTCTCTGTCCCTCCACTTTATCAAGCATGGTGCCCTTCTCCAGGGACTGGTTCCTCCTGATAACATATATGAGAGACAAAGTCTGGCCATCCTGACTTCTAAGGAGCATTCTGTTTGCACTTTTTCCAACACAGACATTTTTGTTCTGTTGTCAGTCCATGGTACCTTCAATAGTCTTCTCCAACACCATAACTCAAATGATTCAATTCTTCTGCAGTCTTATGTATTCACTGTCCAACTTTTATATGCATATGAGGTTATTGAAAATACTATGGCTTGGGTCAGGAGCACCTTAGTCTCAAACCGACATCTTTATTCTTGAACACTTTAACGAGGTCTTGTGCAGTAGATTTGCCAAATGCGATATGTTGTTTGATTTCTTGACTGCTGTTTCCATGAGAGTTGATGGTTTATCTGAGCAAAATGAAGTCTTTGACAGTTTCAATACTATCTCCATTTATCATGATATCATTTATTGCTCCAGTGGTGAAGATTTTTGTTTTCTTTACATTGAGGTGCAAGCCATACTGAAGGGTGTGGTCTTTGAGCTTCATCAGTAAGTATTTCTGCCCATAGAAACCTTCAATATTGCAAGTTGAAGTTTGAGCCAATTATTTCAGCTTGAGAAATGTTGAGCACATGCTTCCCTTTTGGTTTTCTAACTCCAGGTCTTTGCACATTTCGTTATAATAATTGACTTTGTCTTCTTAAGCAGCCCTTTGGAATTTTCTGTTCAGCTCTTTTACCTCCTCATGTCTTGCATCTGTATACTGGAGAGTATGTTTCAGAGTCTCTTCTGACATCCATTTTGGTCTTTTCTTTCTTTCTTGTCTTTTTTAATGACCTTCTGCTTTCTTCCTGTATGATGTTCCTGATATCCCACATCAATTTTGGTCTTTGGTCATTAGTGTCTAATGCATGAAATCTGGTCTTTGGTCATTAGTGTCTAATGCGTGAAATTCTGGTCTTTGGTCATTAGTGTCTAATGCATGAAATCTCTTCTTGAGATGATCTCTAAATTTTTGTGATATATGTTCAAGGCTATATTTTGGCTCTTGTGGACTTGTTTGAATTTTCTTCACTTTCAGCCTGAGTTGACATATGAGCGTTTGATGGCCTGTTCCTTAGTTGACCCTTGACCCTGTTTTGGCTGATAATATTGAGCATCTCCATTGTCTCTTTACACAGACGTAGTCAATTTTATTCCTGTGCATTCCATCTGGTGAGGTCCATGTGTATAGTTGCTTTTTATGTTGTTTTAAAAAGATATTTCAATGGATTCCAATCGGTTGGGACTAGGCTGGTGAAAGGAAATGGGGATAAGATTCTTGTGGTACAATATTGAATACTTGCCATCAGGACTGATTGTGAGATTAGGAGATATGAAGGTAGATGTTTTTTTGACAGAAGGAGAAGAGTGATTGATTTTGCATCCTAGGAGCGGAGGTCACTGGGACCATCAAGTGAGAAGAACGGAGAGTGGTAACCTACCCCGAGAGGCAGGGACACCAGGGCTGGAGATAGAGACGATGACGTGGACAGATGGAGCGGCTGGGGACACTGGACTCAGGGAGGGAGAAGGGCTGTGTGCTGACAGCTGGGGGGTGGGCCTGTGTGGTGAACCCTTTGATTATTTGATGATGCATGGAGGGGATTATAATCATTGCAATGAGATGAAATATGATAGGATGAGTGTAAAGCTGATGTTCTCCCACAATAAAAACTTTAAAATAAAAGATATTTCAATGGAGAATTCATTGGTCTTGCAAATATCTATCATGCAATCTTCAGCATAATTTCTATCACCAAGACCATATTTTCTAACTACTGATCCTTCCTCTTTGTTTCCATCATTTGTACTCCAAATGCCAATAATCATTAATACATCTTGATTGCCTGTTTGATCAATTTCAAACTGAAGAAATTTGTAGAATTCTTCAATTTCATCATCCCTGGTTTTAGCGATTGGTATATATATTTGAATAAAGTGGTATTAACTAGTCTTCCTTATAGGCATATGGATATTATCCTATCACAGACACTGTTGTATTTCAAGATTGAGCTTGAAATGTTCTTTTTGATGATGAATGCTAAGCCATTCCTCTTGAATTTGTCATTACAGGCATAGTAAATCATATGATATTCAGACTGAAAAGGACATGTTCCTGACCATTTTAGCTCACTAGAGCCTTGGGTATTGATTTTATTCATTTCTTTTCATTTTTGACATATGCATTAGTTGGGCCCATTTTGGTCTACCAGATATTTTAAAGATGGTTCGTGGTTAGTTGGTGATATACTGTGGAGTTGGTTCTGACTCATAGCAACTATGTATGGGGTTTCCAAGGCTATAAATCTTTATGGGAGCAGAAAGCCTGATCTTTCTCCTGCAGAGCAACCTTGAGGTTGACAGTCTGACTCATAACCAGTAGGCTACCAGAGCACCTTTTTAAGGAGGGAGCCCATCTAAAACCAAGGGATCTTATTATGTATGGTAGACTTTCCCAGAAGTCTTCCCTGAGGATGTACATGCCTCTTTCCCAGTGACAAATTCTACATACCAAGAGGATGGAGGGTAGTGGCAGATTGAATGTACTTAAAGTACTAAAGATCCTGGCACTTGTTCCTCAAACAAGGGTATCTGCTCATCGTTCCATTACTAAATCCATTTAAGCAATTCTTCCCAGAATAAATTAAGAATTGAAAATAAATAGATAAATTTGTTTAGTATTCTATTAGTGCTGTAGGATAAACACTGGATTGTTAACCAAAAGTTTGGCAGTTCAAACCCACCAGCTGCTTCTAGGAAAAAGATGAGGCTTTCCTCTCCAGTAAAGATTTACAGTCTCAGAAACTCGATACCGTGTCATTATGAGCCAGCACCGACTCAATGGCAGTCTGTTTTTTTTTTGTTTTTTTTCTGAATATCCCAACCCCAACATGACTAGTTGAAAATCCATACATTTTTATAAAAATGTAGACAAACAGAAAATCCTGAATGTATTCTGTCTTCTTACAGAGAAAGGGTTAAGGAATCATCACAACCTCCAAGTTAAAGACCAAGGTTACTTTACCCAGTTAATAAAGTAAGCACAGTTTTCAAAGACTAAGGAACCACATTTTTGTCTGCCCCAAAGCATTCTAATGCTGTCAAGTATGGTAAGACGGATGATCCTATTTAAAATTATATTTTACAAAGCAAAACAGATATAACTCAGTAACTGTGAATCTAATTGACTTAATTGCCTCATTTATCACATGACTTAAGTGAGCTGATGTTTTCTACCCTCCTTCACCCATGTAATTCTTGTAATATAAGAGCTGAGACATGGTGCCAGGCATGAGCGAGAAATCCTCTCTCCTGAGAAAAGATATCACTGGAGTGATGTTGGCTTTGGGTTCCAGTTTATTGAAAAATCAATGTCCATTTGTGCGACCAACACATATGGCTTTCTTCCAGGCTGATGATGGCTTCAGGAGGCTGGCTATCACCTAATGAAGTGAGATCAGCTTACCCAACACCCGAGTTACAGTTGGCAAAGTGACTTTGTCATTAAAACCCAGTTTATCATTCCTATTGAGTGTTTTTCTTCCCATTTCAACCCTCCCCTCCATTTCTCCTCAAACCGCAGTATTGTTTTTCTCTTGTGCAGATAACAGATCATTGGCTCCAAATTTTAATATCTCAAAGGGACTTAGTATGAAGTTTGGTGTTCAGAATATAAGTAGCTTTCTCATGTCTGTGTCTCTCCTCAGAGATGGGGAGAGGGAGCGTATGAGTATATATTATATGTAATATATACACACACACATATACATACATACATACATATATATATGGAGTCCTGGTATGGCACTGTGGGTTAATGTGCCAGACTGCAAAGCTATTTGAACTGCAAGGTTAGTGGTTCAAGCTCACCAGCTGCTTCTCAGAAACCCTATACAGGGTTGCTATAGGTCAGAACCGACTCAATGGAACATAACAATAACAACAACATATATATGGAGCTCTGGTAGCGTAGTGGTTACTAATTGGGCTGTGAACCTTAAGGTCAGCGGTTCGAAACTACCAGCCGCTCTGCAGGAGAAAGATGAGGCTTTCTACTCCTGTAAAGATTTACACCCTCAGAAACCCTGTACAGGGTCGCTATGGGTCGGAACCGACTCAACGGCAC
>NW_006408519.1:10404226-10406535 GCF_000296735.1 Chrysochloris asiatica
GAGTGAGAGGCTAGTGGGTTTGAACCACTGGCCTTATATTTAGCAGCCCAGTGTTCATGCTGCAGGATTTCTATGGGTCAGAACTGACTCAACGACACTTAACATATGTGTGTTGTTGTAATTAAGAGTCATCCAGTCGATTCTGACTCATAATGACCCTTTATAGAGTTTCCGAGGAGCGGCTGGTGAGTTTGAACCACTGACCTGGTAGTTCAAATGAACCTTGGGGTCCAGTGCTTTATCCCACAGCGCAACACTAGGATTCCATACATTTATATTTCAAAAAGTCTTCGGAAAAATTCCATTGTCTTTTAATTTCATATTTCCATTAACTTTTTGAAGCCCCGTTGTGTGTATGTGTGTGTATCCTACCCAGTCTTGATACCAAATAGACATTTTTACAAGCTAGAGCCAGGTTTGTTAACAACCTCATTTGAAAATTCGGCAGCTTAACTGTCTTGGACAAATAAAAGATAACTTTGTCTAATGTGTTGATAATGTTCCAATAAACATAGTCTAGTTGGCATTTTACATGGGACAGAAAAAAAAATTACTAGTAAAGTAATACCATTTTCCCATTATTAAGTGGAGTGGCAGTCTAAATTGCAATGCTGGTTTATTTTTTTTCTTTCAAATATTCTCTTTCCCTGGAGAATCCCCTCAGAGTGATAGTCACTGGTAACAGAAGTCTCTGGTAAGACTGATTTATTTTCTCCCCCTGAGATCTGCCAAGAGTAACAAATGATACTATTGGGTAGTGCCAACTCAACCTCCAAGCATGGTTACTGAGTTCTTATTGAAGTCCAATAGAGAAAGACCTGCCTCTGTGTCAGCTAGGAATGTTTTGACTGAAGATAAGAATAATTACATAAGCTTTATTTCTTAACATAAACTTCATCAAGGTCAAGATATTTTTATAAACAGTGATACCAATCATTTAGCCCATCCCTAGAGAACTGAACATCCTGGGAACTTAACCAAGTCAATGCAGGGTTTTTGGGAACATCAGAGGGAGCCAAATTAGGACTGTAAGGTGGATACCTGTCTTAGGTTGGGTTTTCTAGAGAAGCAAAACCATTGAAACATACATATGTGTAAATACATATACATACATATATATAAAGAGAAGTTTATTATAAAGGAACTGGCTTATAGTGATAGAGTCCCATGTCCTCAGAGGAAGACAGAATGAGAGCCTTTCTCACACGTCCATTATATTGGGAGCAGGCCACACCCCCAAGGAAGCATCCCTTTGATTGATTGGCTGCTCACAGCCACTCATACCTACATTAGGTTTCATCAACATGGGAATAAGCACATCATACCTGCTAAACCTCTAGAATTCCTGACCTAGTCAAGTTGACACAGAATCCTAACCATTACCATGTCTGATGCTTTCCCATTGAGAGGAATAAGCAGGGGCTTTGTTGTGGTGAAGGACTCTCTGGAGTATATTTCCATGGTGTTTTTCTGCTAACGCTTTGAGTAGTTTCTTAATACACTCTCATAATAAGTAGAAAGTCAAGAAGAAAAATGCTTTGAGCATACCGACAAACTTAGGACTGGTCCACTTTTACTTTTTCTTAGTAGCCATTGCTTTGATTGTGTTTTGCCTTCAGGATCATACTGGTACAGCCATGTTTCATTTCTTGTTACAATTCTTAGAAGAAATGCTTTAGGATATTCATCACACTTGCTTAACATTTCCATTGAAAAACTCTGCTTTTCTGTGCAGCTGATCTGGAAATAACAGTTTTGATACTCAATGAGCAGAAAATTGGGTCAACTTTACTATTATAGTCAGAATTGTGTGAACGGAACCAATTGAGATGTCTATGGTACTAGTTTTTGCTTCTTCTGCTAACCATCAGTCCTCTTCAGTTAGGGCACAGACAAGACTAATAATTTCCTCACAAATTGACGTTGATGATCTGCCACTGCAGGCTTCAACTTCATTGTCTTGTCCCTTCTTAAAATGAGTTATCCATTTGTAAACTGCTGAGTCAATTCCAATTCACAGAAAACCCAGGTGACAGCATAGAACTGGCCAGCAATGTTTTCTTGATGGTAATATTTATGGCAGCATATCACCAGGTCTTTCTTCTAGGGAGCAACTATGTGAGTTTGAACCACCAAGGTTTCCATCCTCAATTATTGAACTACCAGAGATCCCTAGTTTAATATGCATATCATATATACATATATAGAGAACATATATATTATATATATAAACTTTATATATACACTTACACACATACACACATGGTGTAAGTAAAAAAAAGTGTTGCTACTAGGTCCCAGTTCATACA
>NW_006408519.1:10424970-10445262 GCF_000296735.1 Chrysochloris asiatica
CTCTTCCCCCAGTCACATTTTGAGTGCCTTCCAACTTGAGAGGCTCATTTTCCGGCACTACATCTGCCAGTGTTTCTTTGCTATTCATAAGATTTTCAGTGACTAAATATTCAGAAGTAGTTCGTCACTCCTTTTTCCTGGTATGTCTTTGTCTGATAGTTCACCTGAAACCTGTCCACCACGGGTGACCCTGCTGCTGGTATTTAAAATAACCATGGCATAGCTTCCAGAATCACAGCAAATCATGAGCCACCACAGTAGGACAAACTGACAGACAACTGGTGGCATAATAAAATAAGAATCAAATATGGGAAAATAGGCTAGCTAGCAAGTGGAAGCCTTCAGTAAAAATTTTAAGATTAAGATGAAAAATAAACAGGACATATATTCAGTGATCTATTTTGAGTATTCTGTCTTGTATTGTAGTAAGGCATTTCCCCATATGGTTTTAGGAGATATACATAATTTCCATATGTATGTATATATCCTGGTGTGACACTATAGGATAGGCACTGGACTGCTAACTGCAAGTTCAGGGGTTTAAACCCACTGGCTGCTCCTTGGAAACCCTATACGGGGTTGCTATGATTCAAAGTTGACACAATGACACTTAACAAAAATAACAACAACAAATATAAACATATGAAAATAATTGTTTTTACATAGTATTTTATCAAATAATATAACCTCACATGTAGTCCTTGTGTTGTTGTTAAGTACTGTGGAGTCGTTTCCAACTCATAGTGACTCTGCACAGGGTTTCTGAGGTTGCAAATCTTTATGGGAGTGGAAAGCCTCATCTTTCTCCCATGGAGCAGCTGGTAGTTTCGAACTTCCAACCTTGAGTTTAGCAGCCCAATTCATAACCGCTATGCTACCAGAGCTCTCTAGTCCTTGTGTAGAACAGTATATTTAATTCTAAGCAGGAGATTCATTGTAAAAGTTTTTAAGCAGAAGTGAAAAGGACCTACGTTTATTGAGTGTACATGGTGTTCTATGCATTTTTTCATGTCATGTCATGTCATGTAATCCTCCCAATAGTCCTTCAAGATAGGCCTAAATCACTCATGTTACAGATAATAAAGCTGAGGTTCAGATGAGTTATGAGAGTCCTGAAATTCACATAGGGCAAAACCCAATTTTATGTATATGTATGTGTATGTAAAAGAGTCCCATATATACCTAGTCTTTATGCCTTCCCATTTACTGTCTTACTTCTGGCCCCATCAGTTCAGTTAAACAACTTTTAACAAACGTTAATAACAACTTCCATGTGACTAAATTCAACATGTGTTTTTCAATCCTTATCTTACTTCAAGCTCAGCAACATCTCTATTGTACAATTCCTCATTTGAAGCACTCTCTTTTAAAGGATGCTATACATGGATTCCTGGTATAGTACTGTAGGCTAAGCACTGGACTGCTAACTGAAATGTTGGCTGTTCAAACCCACCAGCTTCTCCTTGGAAACCCTATAGAGGGTTGCTATGAGTCAGAACTGATTCAATGGCACTTAACAACAACAACATACTTGGTGTGGCGCTTGTATAAGTACTAGACAGTTAACCACAAAGTAGGTAGTTCAAACCCAGCAGTCACTTCTTAGGAACACTATACACAGTTGCTATGATTTAAAAATCAATTCAAGGTAATGTGACAACAACATGCTTGCATGGGGAGTCCTGGTGTGATACTGTAGGATAAGCACTGGGCTGTTAATTGCAAGGTGGGTGGTTTCAACCCACCAACAGCTCCTTGGTAACCTTATACAAGGTCACTAGGAGTTGGAACCAACTTAACGGCAGTTAACAATAACAATAATACTCATGTAGTATAGTACTGTAGGATAAGCACTGTACTGCTAACCATCAGGTCAGTGGTTCAAACCTACAGAAGCTCCTAAGAAACCCTATGCAGCAGCATCGCTATGGGTCAGAACTGATTCGAGACCACTTAGCAACAATATACTAACATGATTTCCCACCTCCTTCAATGAATATTTGTGTTCTGTATCTGTTCCCGTACTTTCACTCTTACCTTCATAAACTGATGGCTCATATATTTTTTCCCTGGACTACACCATTAATTTATAAGTTCAGTTCTGGTCTGGCTCTGTAGGCTCAGCACTGAACTGCGAACCACAGGGTTGGCAGTTCAAACCCACTAGCTACTACTTGGAAACTCTATACAGGGTTGCTTTGAGTTGGAATTGATTCCATGGCACTTAACATAAATTAACTTAAATGATCTACAGAAGTATCTATTTGATATTCCTCCCTGAAATACCAATAATACCTTGAAATCAAAATCAAAATATCAAAGCTAAACTTACAAATGGCTCTCCTTTTCAAAAAAAAAAAAAATCCAACCAACCCAAATAAATAAATAAACTTGAACTTATTCTCCTTTATAAGGAATTGCACCACCATGAGTAATATTTGCAATTTTACATTTATGATTAGTGCCTGTTACTCAGTCAATATATTAATAATGCATCTACTGTTGGCTCCAGAACTGGGTACTGCTCAGGCCAAGGTCCTGTTGTCAAGGAGGGTACATACATGCTGGTGAGTGGGTACAGACAGCAAAAAATAAATAGGGCAGGAGAAGACACCGGGAGGAGGGCAAAAGTTAAAGGGGTTACAGGCAAACACTGTCAACTGATGGTACATGGTGGGGACTGTGATCATTGAAAAGAAATGAAGTGTATAATTTGTTGAATGTAAAACTAGAAGTCTACTCTGTAAACCTTCACTTAATGCACAATAAAAAGTTCAAAACTAAAGAAATAAATATGTTAATGTGGTAGAGTCTGAGTAAGAGGATTGCTTTAGCAGGAAAGCCCAGCACCACGAGGTACAAATTATTCGAGACATGAATAATAAAAAGGCAAAATCATATGACATTATTGAGGAAAAATATTTTAAATGGAAGGAATAACAACTGTAAAGGTCCTGAGATGGGAATCAATTTTGTGTGTTCTAGGTGTGGTGCTGTGGGTTAATGCACCAGACTGCAAAGTCGTTTGAACTGCAAGGGTGGTGGTTCAAGCTCACCAGCTGCTCCTTGGAAACCCTATACAGGGTCGCTATGGGTCAGAATCGACTCGACGGCACTTAACAACAAGGAGCTAAATACAAGTCAGTGGCTGGAGTGTAGTTTAAGAGAAGGATAGTGGAGGCAGGTTGTGTCAGATAGTTTCATAAGACAATATTGTTCAAATTAGATCTTTCAAGTAAAAAAAAGGAGGCAAAACAACATAGAAAAAAGGCTGATTGTGCCATTGAAGAAAAAGTTACATTCATGAGAAGACTTAAACCAACAATGGCTCTTCATTTTACCCCCTGACACATGAGGAAAACGAAGCAGCCTGGGGTGTATTAAAATTTGAGATCTGCTGTTATACTGCCCTGCTTTTTTGGGCAAGGCTGGAGGCAGGATGTGGAGGGCCTTTATCCAGTGTTTCTAAGGTCACTCCATAGGGAAAGGTCAAAACCTGAGGAGTTCATCAAATTGAGAGAACTGGAATTTTTGCTTAACATATTTTTCTATACTTAGAATTGAGCCTAGAAATTCTATTCACATCAAGCTGCTGGCATGTGCATGCTGATAAGTGTTACCAAATGCCTTCCTAAGTAAGTACGGGGTGGCGTGGAAAGAAATGTTTTTCTGTTGGCTAAATGGGGAAAGCAGAAAGCCTATTAAGAGAATTATTCTCAGAGGCTGGATGCTAATTGATTTTATGTGCATGTCAAGAAACCAATCAATGGCAGACTTGTAGCAAAATAGCAGAACAAAGAATAATATATGAAGCAGATTCTAGTCAAATGTGGAAAGCATCTGATCTTATCACAAGAATGGCTAGTTCAGTGACTACACAGCGTCTCTTTTCACCAGTTTGACACCACAAAGTCCAATGGAAACTCTTCAGTGTAACTTTGGATAATCATGAATGCAAACAAAAGGTTGTTTTTTTTTTTTTTTTAAAAAAAGGGGTGTGTGATTCAACTTACATGATTATGAATTATCCTTAGTATTAAATTTTGTGAGTTTAGGCACCTTGTCTTTTTCATCTATATTTTCCTAGCCCATGACATAAACACACTGTCATCAACTTGATTCTGACTCACAGTGATCCTATATAGGGTTTCAAAGACTGCTAATCTTTATGGGTGCCTATCAGAGATGGTGTAAGGCTCAGTCTTGCAAAATGGAAGCAGCTCTTCTCCTTACTTTGCAGTGAATTATTTATTTTCTATACTGATTTATATTCTGCTCTCTACTGTTAAAGCCAATTCTATCTCCTGCCACTGTGAAGCCAATCAGCATTTCAAATTTGGAGACACTTTTTATTCAATCTTTTGGTAATGAGTTTCATAAGTCTCTACCGATAGGTGTGTCATTTTGCAATGACAAAATGCTTGGTAATCTCACAAAAGCTTTAATATGTAACTTACATTGCCAATGAGACATATTCAAGAATTGTGTAAATAATTTGCCAAGATGAGGTATGAAAATAATACTAGCTAGCATTTTTTGAGCACTTAAAATGTGCATGCTTCTCAGCTAAGTGCTTTATATAGATTATCTCATTAATCTAAATGACCACTTATTGGAGGAGGTCATTATAAATCATCGTTTTGCAGATGAAAAATCTGAGGCTTAGAGAGGTTAAAAAACTTGCTTAAAGACACAGGTAGTGAATTAGTCTGGACTGTCTGACCTCAAAGTACTGGCTCTTAATTATCATACAATGTCATTTAAAACTCCTTAGCAAAGTTTTCCTATTATCCTATTGACAAATATCTACTGAGTGTCTACTAGGTGTTCTTAATGATGATTGTAAATTAAAATAGCATAATATAGGTTCAAGTGAAGAATACAATCACAATCATCTCTTTCATGTTCTAATAGGTTTCTTTAAAGTCAGTTTCTCAAAGATATACGTACTAACATTTGATAAGAAGAAACGTAACTTTGAAGACTTTCTCCAAAAAGTCTGGGGCACAGTAATTTCTCCTAACGGCTTTAAGATTGCTGGTTTCATATTAGTTGAGCATCAATTAAATAAATCTCAACACTGTAAGCTTAATTGACTAAATTTAATAAACCTAAGCTTTTCTTTACACCATTTATGCCAACAAAACAAAGCAGTAAAGAATGTCTGATTTTCAACCATTCTATCTTTTCATTACTATGCTATTTGAAGACAGAGACCTATAGCATGGAAAAATCAAGCTTATCTTAACAAAATGTTCATCAAAATTCCTGCTGCTAGTACAGCAGATATATTCTTAGGTTATTTTAGAGTTTGCTTTTGCTACTTGTGCTGGCATTTCCACTCTCCCCTTCCTAACACTTTGTCTTGCCATCTTTTTGGTGTTTCCACAGTGGAAAGTTTGTGAAGCTTGACTGGCATTGGGAGTGATATTCTTTAAAGAATGCAGAGCATAAGAAGGCAGTCGGCCTGCCCAAAGTGACCTCTATCTGTCCTGTTCTCAAGTCTGCTCTCTCTCTGTTCTCCTACACTCCACACCAAGTTCTTTGCAGTATTAGCCAGTGACTGTCCATTTGGTCCTGGTCTCTACTAGAAGGATTCTGAAATTATTTAACCTAGAGCTTCATAGAGACAAGAGAGTTAAAGATGACTTTGTGTCAACACTGAATAAGAGCTACGTCCAGTTTCACATGAAGTTTAAGATAAGTCTCATTTTTATGGATATTGAAATATATGTGATTGTCAGATGGGTTCTGCTACAAACCTCAATTCCTCTTCAGCTCAGAAAGTAATCTTTCTAATGTTTTGAAATTATCTTTCATTTGATTGATCCTTTCTTTTGTTCTTTTGGTTTTTATGTTGTCATGTGGATTTTTTTTTCTTATTTTGTAAGTTTACTCAAAATTTACTTTCTTAAGTGGATTACTTAAAGAGGAGTTGCTTCTTTCCATCTTTTTGAAGATGATCTATTACTTCTTACCCTGGGGAATCTGTCTCGAGTGTCTGAGCTCTTCAGCCTGTATAATGATAACATTTCCTATGTATTGCATGGCTAGCATATCCTACTTCTCATTTTCACAGTAACTTTGCACAGTGGTATGGTCCTCTTCCTTTTGCATATAAAAAATTCAAAGTTCAGAGAAATTTAGGGACTTTTCTATGGTCCTACAATCAAGAATTCAATATATATCTGTCCAATTTTCAAGCCCAAAGTTGTAGAAAAGGTGATTTATCTATCTCCCATGTTAGTGAGAAATGTAATTTTTAGACTAGAAGGAATTACATGATGGTTGTAAGGCCTGGGATTAGAACACTGGCTCTACTTTTAATATCTAATTAACTTTATAAGTTATTTGAGCTCTTTGAGACACAGTTTCCTCATCTGGTGAATGGACATAATTATAACAAGTAACTTTGGGTTATTGTGAAGGCTAGATGTGTTATTAGGTATCCCTGGTGGCACAGTGACTAAGCACTTGACTGCTAACTGAAAAGTTGGTGATTTGCAGCTACCAGTTGCACGATGGGGGAATGATGTGGCTGTTGGATTCTGTAAAGATGTACAGCGTTGGAAAGGCTATGAGGGAGTTCTACTCAGTTCCATAGGGCTATGAGGAGTAAGAAGCAACTTGACAACAGCAGTTTTTAAAGGTGATAGTCCTTACACTAGGAGCACAGTGACTCTGTAGGATAAGCACTAGACCGTGAACCACAAGGTCAACAGTTCCCCACCAGCTGCTCCACAGGAGAAAGAAAAGGCTTTCTGCTTTCATAAAGATTACAGCCTCAGAAACCCTATACAGGGTCTCTAGGACTTGAAACCTACTCAACAGCACTTTACAACAACCGTTACTTGCACTATGCTTAGGAGCTTACTTGTTCTTACTTCCTGTAAGAAGTAAGTGCAAGTGGAAGAGGAAGAGTTCAATAAATGCTAGCAGCTTTTATTATTATAGTTGCCATTTCCTAGCTGAAAAATAATATTCTGCAGCACAGGAAAATGGGTGCCAAAATGTTTATTCTGAAACATCCATATAAGTCCTTCTTTACCGTCGGAGTTCAGAGGATTGAGTGTTTAACTACTTCATACCACTGCCATGTGAACCTACTGATGTTAAAAAAAAAGAACTTTTTTTTTTTTTTTTTTTTTTGGCTCCCTGTCCTGACTCTGTTCGTAAATATGAGGTATTCACCAATTACTACACAATGCACAAAGTCGCCTCATCCTATAAAACCTCATTCCTGGAGAACAACCTTGGCTTGGCTTTGGAGTCTCTAAATGTGAGGATAAGAGTCCAACACAGACTCTCTGGAAAGACTAACCAGACATCAGTGAACAAATCACCCTCCAGCAGGAAAAGTTCCCGGACAAGCTGGGCAGGATAAGGGCTCTGACTTCCCATAAATCTCCGAGTAGCCATGGCCTTTCTTTCTGGGAATCTCCACCATTGCTTTCTACTCTCTTTCTCTCTGTTTCTCTTTTCTCGCCCTCCTTCCCTCCCTCCTTCCTTCATTCTTTCTTGTCTTCCATTAAGGGATTAAATCAGACATTAAATACAAAATACAAAACTGATCCTTTGATATGTTCAGTATCTTTCACATTGTGTGCTATTTGTACACAAACTTGGAAAGCTAGAACCTCAATGGCAGAGACTTTGTCTGATGCCTGCTCTGGACAATGCCTAAAACATCAAGCGGTTTACATACTGTGCCAAGACCACAGAGTCATTGAAGAAGATAATGTTCTCAAAAACACAACAAAGCACAAATTCACTGGAGTTAATCTCCCTCAGGACTCTTTCACATAGACCAGGAGACCCTGGATATATTTGAAGAAAAAATTATATTGAAATAGTAATCATAAAAGTAATGAAATGCTTGGATTTTCTATTTTGATTGCAAGAATGCTCTACAGGAGGAGGAGAAGGTTTGGATGCCTTGGCCTACAATTTCCCCTCTGTTTTGCTGTGGAATGTCCACTATATGAACAGTGGCTCATACCATTTAACATAGGAAAGCTGATCTTAAGCTGTGTCTTTTTTCTTTTCTTTTTTAATTGAGTGTTTCCTTGTGTTTGTCTACACTGGAAACTTCTCACCTTGGTGAGGTGAGTCAGCCTTTCCCAGTTCTCTCTTTAATGCATTAATTAAGGCTGTCCCTCAGCCAGTGGTTTCCAAACATAGGTCTGTAACCAAATTGCACTAGGACGAGGTAAAAAGAGAAAAACAAGAATTACAGAGGGATCGTTTCCTGGAGCTAAGTTCATTTCATTTAAAGGCAAACCATTTACTCTGAGACTATGTAACACCTATATTTTTTGTAACAGAGACTTTTCTTTTTAGAAATGAAGCATAAGAGAGAAGTGAAAGAACCAAGGTCTCAGACTTGGATAAGGCAAAAAAAGGAACTGCTCCAGATCACACATGCTGTGTATGTGGGTCTCTGTTTGCATGTGTTCCCATGCATGTACATGTATGCGTGAAGGAGTCGTGGCTCTCCATTCTTACAGACAAACCCTTAAGCTCTACGTTACCCTTTCAGTCTGTATTTTCTTTCTCAGACTGCCCTTAGGCGCTCTGGTGTGGTGCCATAAAGCACTAGACTATAAAGTTAGCAGTTCAAACCCACCATGTGTTCCTTGGAAACCCTATACAGGGTCACTATGAGTCAGAACCAACTCGATGTCATGCAGTAGTGCATGCTGCCCTTGGTGTCCTTTTAAATTAAGTTTACCTGAATAAAATAGTTCCCTAGAGATGACTTTAATGAGCAGTCAACATTTTAAAGAAGCAAACATTCTATGAGTATGTTCCTAATAATAATGATACTTTAATGGAGCATCATAGCTCAAGTTCTCTAGAAAACACAGTGCACAGCAAGGTTTGATTGATGATGCTTTATTGGGAAGTTCAGTCCCAGGATACCAAAATTTTAGAGAGAAAAGGGAAGTACTTTCATATACCTAATGCACTTAATCATCTTCACAGGAACAAGGTGACCTAGTGATGTAATCAAAATGTTGAGCAGCTGCTTTTAAATGCCATTTTCCATGCCCTGAGTGTTTACATGATAAATAAATGAGTGAATGTGCTCAGAGGGTGAATGACTGACCTAGGTTTACTTAACTGGGCAGTAACAGAGCTGGGTTCAAAATCATGAGCTGATTAAAGGCAAAGAACTCTGTTTTGTGGACTATCTAGGACATGGATTATTATTACAGTTTGGGAAAGAGACGATTCAGATGCACTGGGAAGCCTAGTTGTATGTCTGAAAACAAAGTATAACAGAAAGTGATTGAGTGGGTGGAGACGAGACTTCCCCTTACAGAGAACGCTGTTTGAGAATCATGGAGAATTCATTCTAGATCCTGCTTTGCAATTTAACCAGTAATGGACAATGGGAAAGTAACAGCCTCCCCAGGCCTTAGTTGGCCTATCTGTCAAGTGGAGCATTTGGAATAGGTGATCTCTAATGTTCTTCCTATTTATTGCTCAGTTTGGAACAAAGCAACCAAAGCTACTCTTGGAGGAGCTCACTTAGGTGGTGGGATTCCAGAGGTGCTGAACAAGTCATTCCTTTCCACTTTACTCTTTCACTACCTAATGCAGCTGTGAGGATGTTGCAGGACCATGCAGTGTTTCTGTTCTGCTATACATAAGATCAAGGAGCTCTGGTAGTGTAGTGGTTACCAATCAGGCTGCTAATCTCAAGGTCAGCAGTTCAAAACTACCAGCTGTTCTGTGTGAGAAAGATGAGGCTTTCTGCTCCCATAAAGATTTACAGCCTCGGAAACCCTATACAGGGTCACGATGAGTTGGAACCGACTTCACAGCACACTACCACCACCACCACCATGCCTAAGGTCACTATGAGTCGGAACCAATACGATGACACCTAACAACAACAAATGAATGTATTCAGTGTAAAATAATCAACTTTTCAGTGTGTGCTGTGAAGTCCATCTTCTGCCACATATTAAAATTCAGGTTTATCCCTGCCCTACTCTGCTCTCTAATACAGTTTCCCTTGTTGTTGTGAAGTGCCGTCCAATGCATAGCAATCATATAAAGACAAGGAGCAGCTGTGGGTTTGAACCACCGACCCTGTGGCTAGAGGTCCAGTGCTGACCCTACAGCCTACACTAGGAAGAATATGACATCTGAAGTCAAAAGGCTAATTATTGTGGTATTTTTGTCACAACAGGGCAGTCAGAGCAAAACACGCTTATGTCAGAAGTTCATTATATCTGTTAAGTGACTAGATGAATCAGTCATTGTAATAAGAGCGGTAATGAGTAAGGAGAGTTATAGTTGTGCAGACTGCATTAGGACGATGGAAGCTGGGCTGGGCTCTAGAAGGGGCTACAAGGAGGGAAGCTCCCAAGATAGACCTGCCTAGTCACACTTATACCTGGGCTAGCTATGGGAAAACTCCCTTCTTGATGGATCATCCTTTACTAAACACAGTGTTAGATTACTCAGTAAGGTAAGCACAGGCTTACTTGTGCGGATTTACTAATCTGTAGTGAATGATTTCACTTTTTTCTTTTATTACCTCATCAAAAAGTCTGCTAGTAGATATGGCTGGCTACTGGCTCTTTCCCAACCCCCCAGCATCTCCCTACAAAATCAAAGCCTCTTTTCAAATTTACAGTCTCTGACAGGGACAGAGTACACAGTAAGCAAGGTAAGCACAGGATTACTTGTGCTTACTTACTAATCTGTAGTGAACAATTTCACTAGAAGATGCGGTAAAGCCCATGTGAAATGTTCACTACCGATTAGTAAGTAAACACAAGTAAGCCCTTACTTACCTGTGTATTGGTTAACTGTGCCCTGTTTGAACACTTAACATGTGTCAAGAACTTAAGTCAGGAACACGCATCACGGATGCAATGGTGAGTGAGCAAAACGGACTTATTTTTCTCACAAAGCTGTTTGGCTGGCCCCTCACCAAATGCCCACACGCAGAGTCGTTCCAATCTTTCCACCCACTTTCCTCTTCTTGACATCCTTCTGCATTCACACCAAATTCAAGAAAGAGTTCAAATGCCCCTCTCATGCAACTTCACTGCTTTAAAAAGACTAGTTAAACTGAAAACTTTTTCTTGCTTTTTCCTACTGTGAATAAATGCTGCCCCCTTCAGGCCCATAGGCAGAAGTAAAAACTACTTGTTTGTGGCAATGAAAGTCCTCATAGTTCATAAAAAAAGTTAAAGTTAGAAAGCAGTTAGTGAACTCTCATTGTTTTATCAACAGGGAATTTGATGCCTGGGAAGATAAATCGACCTAGCTATGTCTATCTGTATTTGGTGTGCTAAAAACTGATAAGTATTATATGGATTTCTGGTGTGGCACTGTGGATCAGCCCGGGACTGCAAACCACAAGGTTGGTAGTTCAAACCCACCAGCTGCTCCTCAGAAACCCTCTACAGGGTTGCTATGAGTCAGAACCAACTCGATGTCACCTAACAACAATAACAGTATTGTAGTGTGTTACACATTGGGCTTCTAATGGCAAGATCGGCAGTTTGAATCTACCAGTTGCTCCATGGGAGAAAGATGAGACTGCTGCCCTAAAGATTTACAGCTTGAGAAACCCTGTACAGGGTCAGTATGAGTCGGAACCAACTCCATGGCACATAGTAACATCAACAGCATGTATGTTTTTATTAAGATGTGTCTCCCTAACTTACATCATCCCCTGTCTTATTTCACAGTGTAGTTATAGACTCGCCTCAAGGACTTTAAGAAGATTAAATACTGTCTCAAGCAGTCTCTGTGTGCATATGAGTGCCCCCTGCATCTGTTCCTCATATTGTCTGATATCTTCACTAGATTGCTGAATAAAGGATCTTACTTAGTGGTCTAAAAATGCATTCCTTGTTTATGGATTTAGGACTACCTCACTTTGTCTTCCTTTCCATTCTATAACACTTATTGACTACATAGGGTGTGTTGGATGTTGTAAATACAAAAACAAAGACATCGAGATTTTGTTCTCCAGGAGTTACCATCTATTGGGGAAGATCTAAGAGTAAATGAATGATGGTGGTGATAGTTGGTTGTGTGCCACTGAGTCAGTTTTGACTCATAGAGAACTGATATAGGGTTTCCAAGGCTGTCAATCTTTACAGGAGCAGAAAGTCTCCTTTTTCTCCCATGGAGAGATTCATAGATTCAAACTGCTGACTTTGCAGTTAGCAGCTCAGCTGGTAATGCACTATGCTACCAGGGCTCCGTAAACAAATGATTGTTGTTGTTGAGTGCCAGTGAGTCAGTTCTGCCTCATAGAAACCCTCAGTAGGGTTTCCAAGGAGCAGCTGTCGAGTTTGAACCACTTTCCTTGCAGTTCAAACCCACCTTTCAGTCCAGTGCTTATCCTACAGCGCCACACCAGGATTCCAAAAAAAGTGATTGCTGTTGTTGTTGTTAAGTGACTCGAGTTGGGCCCAACTCTTAGTGACTGTGTATAGGGCTTCTGAGGAGTGACTGGTGAATTTGAACCACCAGAGGCAGTAATATGATTATTGTTGTTATATGCCACGGAGTCAGTTCCGACTCATAGTGACCCTGTACAGGGTTTCCGAGGCTGTAAATTTTTACGGGAGCAGAAAGCCTCATCTTTCTGCCGTGGAACAGCTGGTAGTTTCGAACCGCTGACCTTGAGGTTCGCAGCCCGATTCGTAACCACTATGCTACCAGAGTATAAGGGCCTGCAAAGAAGAACTCATTAAGAACAGAAATCAAATCAAACCAAACCCACTGCTATCTAGTTGATTCTGGCTATAAATCTTTATGGGAGCAGGTAGCCTCATCTTTCTCCATTAAGCAGCTGGTGGACTTGAACTGTCAACTTTGCTGTTAGCAATCCCGTGCTTACCCTATAGCACTCTGGAAGGAGGCATCAAAACTGAATGAAGGAGGGATGGAGGCCACCAGAGCAGCTGATGCCTTGCCTTCTGACTTTTGGGGGATTGCACCCATAATAAAAGGGGTAAAAGTGTTAAACCACAAGCAGAGCATCATTGGCACTTCTATTCTACTCTTCACTCCTTTAAGAGACCTCAGATATTTATAAATCTCAAAGTGGAAAAAAAATCTACTCCATGATCACTGACATTCTAGGATATAAACATCTGATACAATGCCTAAGTCTAAACTTGACACGTCAAATAAATCGTTCAGAAACCTCACTCTTAATAAAATTGGGATTGTATCTAATGTTCTTTCCATCTACTTCTGTAATTGATATTCATGTATTTATACATGTTTTGAAAGCCCTTTGCTTTACTGAGAATCTGCACTGACTTGTGGTTCGCAAACTTCATAGAGTGTCTAGTGGGGAGGAAAGCTAAAACAAAAGAAGAGAACTCTCTAAAAGTAGGGTGGAAATTAATGAACTTGATGTTTCCAAAGTGTTCTGAGAATGAAAACTATTTATCTGTATTAACAATGTGTTGACGCCTGTGCTAGTGTATTGTTGTTGTTGTTGTTAAGTGCCGTCGAGTGAGTTCCGACCCATAGCAACCCTGTACAGGGTTTCCGAGGCTGTAAATCTTTATGGAAGCAGAAAGCCTCATCTTTCTCCCGCGGAACAGCTGGTAGTTGTAGTGAAATATAAATTTGAATAAGAAAACTTTGATTGGGAGAGAAGGAGAAATAGTTAAGCCCTCCAAGACCCAGACACTTCTAGTCCATTGTTGTCTTTGTGCAAATTATACAGATACCCGCTTGTGGTAGGTATTGCCCCAGAGGTACAAGGTTTGGTGAACAGAACATGGGGTGGAACTCAGCACTCTCTGCCCTTTAGTGTGATGTCCTTGTGCAGTGAATGATGTGCCTAAGTATATGCAGATGTCCTGTTCAGAAACCTCAACAGAAGATGGAGCACACACCTGCTTTTTGTACATCACAAGGTTGCTGTAAGGATTTCATGAAAAAAGTATGTGTGTATACACACATACACACAGAAAGCTGTATTATACAGAATCTAATGCCCCATGTTTGGAAGAAGGCATTCAGAGAATATTATATCAACAATCACAGATAGTCTAATTAGAGATGTTCAGGAAAAGAGAATTTGCAGTAGCTAATTAGACACCTGCTATAAATATCATTCAGGATGGCTTGAGGATGTTCATGCTCTGCTGAGCACAGTAACATCGATTTCTTGGAAGACTTCTCTTGTTTACAAGGTTCCAAACAGCCATTTGTGAACATTCTGAATCCTGAGCCTAAATTCACAGGTGGCTGTAGGCGGAAGAAGACGGCACTGGCAGCTGAAGGCGGAAGATTGTGCTGGCAGCAGACGGCAGGTGCTGAGAATCATCTCGTATCCAGTTAGACACACCAGAGCCACCAGCTGAGCTCTGGGCTCCTGGCTCCTGGCTCCTGGCTCCTGGTTCTTGGCTCCTTTTTTTTATTTCCTCACTTTCCAATCTTCACTATTTCTTCTAGAAGAATTAACTCAGCATGAATCTGTTTCAAAACTATTTCCAATAATTAGATTTTCAGTTTTATGGTTCTGTTTAAGTTAGGAAAATACAAGTGACTGAGGGAGAGTAATTAAGTTTCTACCCCTTTAGGCCAAAACCAGGGGATGTATTCTGATTTTACACCTACACACACTCAAGCATACTAGGCATGTGTGTTCTCCCCTTGCTGTTGCTTTTGGTAATTGCTGTTGAATCGATTCCAACTCATAGAGACCCTGTGCTGGGTTTCTGAGGAGCTGCTGGTGGATTGGAACTGCCGACCTTGTGATTAACAGTCCAGAGCTGATCCTACAGCATCACAGCAGTCCTTTGAATTTAGGATTTTTTCTGTCTGGAATGTTCTCCTTTGCATATTCACATAAATAACTTCTCACTTCCTGCAAGTCGTTGTCCTGTGGTTTAACGATGTCATCGTGGTAATAAATAGTTATGTATTGAACTGAAGGTGGTGGTAATCAGCGACCTTGATGTTTATTTTAAACTTGATACTTTTAAAAAAATCCCTTACAAAGCTTGCTTTATAATTTTGCTTTCTATTTATGGCTAATGTTTATTATACTTCCATTATTCATACATAACTTTAACTAAGAATATCAGCATTCTTTCCAAGCACTTATGCTCACCAATCATTTGGCAGACAAGCCAACTCTATGTCTTAGCATGAACTTCTAGAGTTACTAGGTGTATGTGTATGTGTGTGTATTTGTGGATGTGTAAGAATACCTGGTGTGGTGCTGTGGGATAAAGGACTGGACCACAAGGTCACTTTGAACCACAAGGTCAGTGGTTCAGATTCACTAGCTGCTCCTTGGAAACCCTTTACAGGGTCGCTCTGAGTCAGAACTGACTTGACAGCACATAACAACAACAACAATACTGGAAATTCTTTGTGGAATCCAAATGCAAAGTAACAGTTCATGGGTACAGATCAAGCTTGACCTAGACTGGTTGTGGTGGTTATGTGCCATGGAGTCGGTTCCAACTCATAGCGACCCAGCACAGGGTTTCCGAGACCGTAAAATCTTTATGGAAGCAGAATGCCTCATCTTTCTCCCACAGAACAGCTGGTATTTTTGAACTGCTGACCTTAAGGTTCACAGCCTGATTCTTAACCACTATACTACCAGGGGTGGGGAAACTTTTTTTTGCCAAACTTTATAAAATCATTCATGGGCCATACAAAATTATCAACTTAAAATGATTAACCCTGCTATATTAAAAAAAAAAATTAATTCTCCCATAATGTGATATGGGTAAATTGATTTAAAAATATAGCAGGCTAATTATTTTTATTAGGAGTGGCGCTGAGGGTTAATGCGCTGGACTTACAAGGTAAATTTGAACTGCAAGGTTGCTGGTTCAAGCTCACCAGCTGATTCTTGGGAACGCTATGCAGGGTCACTATGGCTTGGAACCAACTCAATGACTCTTAACAATAACAACAATGTGATGGCTGAAACTGTGGTTGCCTGGGCAGGGCTGGACATTCCCCACCTCTAATCTAGAGGAATGCTCTTGAAGCCTTGAAATATATCTTTCATTGTACCTCATCCTCCTTCATATCCTGTGATCCCAACTCCGTCCAAAGAAATCTTCAAAATTACGTGAATGAGCAAAACATGATGATAGTCATATTTTAAAAGGCAGAGTTAAAGTTTACATTGGCAATATATCATATCTTTAGACCCCAATCTGAGTTCACAGCTTGTACGTGAATTCTAGAATGTCTACATTTTAAAAACAAGCTACTTCTTTGATTACTAAAAATGTCTTTGATTTTCCATAACAACACAACATGATGCTTAAGAATCAATTCAAATTATCTGGGTCATAGCTCAGATTTATTGCTTGCTAGCAGTGGTTATGGAGTCCTGGTGTGGCACTGTGGGTTAATGCATCAGACTGTAGAGCTGTTTGAACTGCAAGGTTGGTGGTTCAAGCTCACCAGCTGCTCCTCGGAAAGCCTATACAGGGTCGCTATGGATCGGAATCGACTCGATGGCACTGGCACTTCACAACAACAATAGCAGTGGTGATGCAAATGGTTAAGGTGTTCAGCTGCTAATTCAAAGGTGGGACACTGGAATCTATGCACAGGAACCTCATAAGGAAGTACTGATGACCTACTTATGAGAATTCAGTCCCTGCAAACCCTAGAGCACAGTTCTACTCTTTACACACATGGGCCCATCATTCATTGGAGTTCACTCAACAACCTAGGTTCTGCTTTGTTTTGTTGTTTTAGGCTAAGCCTCAAACTGCAGCTGTATATTAGGAAAATGACAGGATTACTTCCTAGAGATTACACTGTATAGTGTAACCTCAGTGCCTGGCATGTAGCAAATGCTTGAAAGCTTTAGTTCTGAATAAGCAAGGGACCTTCAAAAAGTTTGTGAAACATTTCATTATCTTTTAATTCCATCTTTCTACAAAGTTTCAGAAAACCCTTCATATATAGAATCAACTGTCGGTTCTGACTCATAGCAACCCTGTATACAGGGTTTCTGAGGCTGGAAATCTTTATGGGAGCAGAAAGCCTCATCTTTCTCCTGCAGAGCAGCTGGTAATTTTGAACTGCTGACCATGAGATTAGCAGCCCGATTCATAACCACTGTGTTACCAGAGCTCCTTTCAACTGTGTTTTAGTGTATCCTTAAATGTTCTGCGTAATGTTTCTTTGTTCCGCATTACCTCTCTTACCTGTCTAGAAGGGTTATGTAATAATTCTGAAACTATGAGGGTAAGTCAAAAATTATCTGCACTCTGGTTATATTAAAACACCTGTCCATAAGCAATGGACAACATTAAGTCTTCATGTGAAATGATTCTGTTGAATAGATGAGCAACAGTGTGAAATGTGTAAAATGTATAGAACAGTGTAAAATGTGACAAATCATTTACAAATTAGCCATTGTAAAAACGTGTAAAATGTGTAAAACAATGTAAAGTGTGGCAAATCATTTACAAATTAGCCATGACTCTGCCATGAAAGAATCCATGACAGATGTATTTCAAAAAGTTTGTGTAAGATGGGTACCGAAACAACTTGTTTAAGAGAATAAACAGAAGCATTTGGACATTTGCAAATAAAATTTGGATCGATACTAGCAAGAAAGTAAATGTTTCTTTTAAAAAAAATTACTGGTGATGAGACATGAATTCATTATTACGAGCATGAGAGTAAATGGCTGAGTGTAAAATGGCAACATCTTTAATTACTGAGCAAGAAAAAGGTCAAAAGTCAACCATCAGCTGTAAAATTGGTGCTTACAGTTTCTGGGAATCTCCAGGGCTAGTATTGGGACATTATCAGGAAAAAGGTTCAGTAATACACAGTGCTCATTACAGTGAGATGCTCATTAAACAGCTGAAACCTAAACCTTGGGATTAAACACAGAGGACTGCTATCCAAGGGTATTGTGATCTTGCATGACGATGCATGTATGCATACCTCTGCCCATACTGTTGACACTCTGCAAAAATTTTGTTTTGAGGTGTTAAAGCATCCTTCCTATAGTCCTGATCTGTTTTCATCTGGCTTTCACGTGTTTTGACCCCTGAAAGCAGCCCTTTAAGAATGAAGATTCACCTCTGATGAAGAAGAGTTAGACAGCTATGCATTCGTAGCTCACAACTCAACCTAAAACGTTATTAAATAAGGGAATATGAAAACTTATTGACAGATGGACAAAGTGTATTGAAAAGCAAGGAAATTATGTAAAAAAAAAAAGATGCATTCAACTTTCCTAAAATTTGATTAAAATAGGGTCGAAAGTCAGAGTACAGATAATTATTGACTTACCTCCACATTTCCTTCACAGAACACTGGAGGAGAGTGGCAGAGACTGTGATATTGGTTTCATTAGACTACCAGATTCTCATGTTAACATGTGATGTGAGCAGAAGATGTGGTATCTATCACTGGAGAACTGTGTCAGCATCTCAGTGTATTGCTTGAAACTGGTCCAAGTCTTGCCAACATAATCTCTAACTGTCTGCCACATGGAACTGTATATGACTCTGGGTGTCCCTGAATTCATTTTCTTCCTTTCATTTCATGTCTTTCACTTTCAGAATATCAAATAGCTGAAGGTTAGGGAGACCGATGTTTATTTGGTACCTATTCTATGCGTCCTGGTGTGGCGCTGTGGGTTAATGCGCTAGACTGCAAAGCCGTTTGAACTGCAAGGTCGGCGGTTCAAGCTCACCAGCTGCTCCTAGGAAAACCTATACAGGGTCACTATGGGTCAGAACTGACTCAACGGCACTTAACAACAGCAACAACGTTCTATGCTGGAAATTGAGCAAGATTCTATATTCGCTACAACCCTACAAGCAGATATTATTTCCCCTCATTTTATAAATGAGATTTTTCAGGTGAAGAGGCTAAGTGATTCACTGAAAATTTTCCAGTTACTGAGTGGTCAATCAGAGGTCCCATTCCCAGTCCCTTTGGCTCATAAATTCCCTAAAGAGCCCAAAGAGAGAATTTTACTCTCAATTTCAAGCAGACCATTACTGCTATTCAAAATACTTTCCTTTTATACCACCTATAACCCCACTTATGCTTCAGATGTTAGCACAAGTGCTGCCTCTGTCCCTTCTTCACTGATCTGCCTTCCAGGATCTTTTCTCCCCTCCATTTTTGATTGCCAGCCAGCATAGTTAATGGAGAAGAACATGGACCTAGAGCCAATCTGCCAGGGTACTTGTTCAACTACTGACTGTGAATTTGGGACAAGTTCTGTGCTTCAGTTTCTCATCTGTAAAACCTCTGACGGTGGTTGTAAGAACTGAATGAATAATTATGTATATATAAATAACTTACAGCAGTGCCTGGTACAGAAAAACAACAACAACAAACAAAGCTATATAAGGATTCAATATTATGTATCATAGTTATTATCATTTTGGTATTCGACTGCATGTTGTCCATATATGCTATCATTATGTGAGTTTTAGCTCCTTCATTGAATCTCAAGTGCTTAAATATTCATATGTTTTATTTCTGGATATTGGGTAACAATAATAACAGTAAAACTTATTTTGTTTATCCCCTTAGGATTATAGTTCTGTATACAAACTTTGCTGGTTTGTTTCTGTTTAATCTTCACAACATTGTACACAGGCAACCACAGAAACCAAGCCCACTGCTATTGATTCTATTCTGACTCATAGTGGCCTACAGGACAGAGTTAAACTCCTCCATAGAGTTTCTAAGTCCTTGTGTGGCACTGTGGGTTAATGCACTGGACTGCAAAATCAGTTTCAACCTCAAGGTCGGAGGTTCAAGCTTACCAGCCGCTCCTTGGAAATGCTATGCAGGCTCACTATGGGATAGAATGACGCTTAACTTAATCTTTACAGAAGCAGACTGCCATGTTTTTCTCTTGCAGAGCAACTGGTGGGCTCAAGTGCCCACCTTCAGTTAGCAGTCAAGTGCTTTGACCACTGTGCCGCCAGGGATCTTTGTGAAGATGTGGGCAGTTATTACTATTTTCATAAGCAGGTAGCATTGAAAATTGTCGGAAATCAAACCTAGGACCTTTGATTTCAAATTCTATGCATTTTTATTTTTTTCACTAATCTACAATATCCATGTGATAATGGATGTCCAGTATTTTTCAAAAAGTAGAATTAAGGAACAAATGAAAAATCTAGGATGGAGTTAATAATTAAAATCTGCTTTATGTTATTTGCAAGTGAGAAAATTATACTTGGTAGCTATTAGTTTTTCAACAAATGCCAGGCACTTACCATGCCCCAGGAACTTTGACAGACACAGGGCAGGGGCTCG
>NW_006408519.1:10446662-10450484 GCF_000296735.1 Chrysochloris asiatica
CAGCGGCTGGCGAGTTTGAACCGCTAACCTTGAGGTTCAAACCGACTTTGCAGTCCAGCGCATTAACTCACAGCACCAAACCAAGACTCCAGGGTAGAGGATGGTATATAAAATGCTAGCTCTAGCCTCAACAGTCTTGAAGGTAAGAATAACGCCTGAGTGGGTGTGGATTAATAATACAATCCTGACAGGTGGAGAGGCAGTGGCTGGGGGAAGCATGAGAATCTGGGAACTCCAAGAATCAGAGGAACAAGAAGGAATTAAATGTGCAAGGATTTTACTAGGGCAATTGCCTGGGAAGGAAATTAGGAAGGAGCCGAGAAGGATCTGGGAGAGCCATACATGTTGGTATAAGTCTAACCCTGTAAGGGAGAAAGGGAACAGTTAATGGGCCCCTCCTAAGTCACCTTGAAGTCTAAGAAAAGTTTGAAAGTCCTTTGGAGAGTCCTGCAATCAGTCTCCCATCAGAGGAGTCTGGCAGCTCCCAGGCATGGACCAGCCTCAGTATCCCTGCCGTGCTCAGGCTGTGGGAGCCATGGCTTCTGTACCAGCACAGATATCAGTGGGCAGCATTTGGGGACCTTGGAAAAATTGTTCCCTATCATTGGAGGTATGTGTTCTCATAGCTGCCCCAGGATGGCAACTACAATTAATACATTTATGGAACTAGGAAAGAGTATGGCATAAATGTAACTTGATTATCATGCCAGTATGCTTGAAGTCTAGGGTATACATGAGAGTGTTCCAAGATGGGAGGGTTACATGTATATATTGGGGGGAAGAGGGAGTTGGTAGTATAAGACTGATTCTTACAGCATGGTCTCCTGAGAATATTTTGGAAATGTAAATTCCAGGGTCATACACTAGACTTACTGAAAAAGAAACTGTGGGTGGAGCCCAACAATTTGTATAATTCTGATGCATGCTCAAGTTTGGGACTTTTACTGTAATACAACATAAAAAGCCAGGTGCATGCTTAAGCTGACAAGATAACCAACCCAATGCCAACCATAAAAGGTTACACAGCTCATGGCTTCCCCACTGTTTAAGGTCAGAGCAGTGCTTCCTGACTGCATGATACAAGGAAACTTCAATAAGTTTGTTCAATTTTCATTATCTTTTCATTCCATTTCTCCATAAACTTTTTCATTGTACAGTGTAGGTCTGAAAACTAAATTCTCTACCACAGGCCCATAAATAGAGACAAGAATGGAAGGATACACACCATCAGAATTACTAAATTAAAGACTAAGGACCTTGAGAAAAAGCTCTATGGCAAGCATCTCTATTTCTGATCTACTTTCTGAATTTCAGAAACACTGAAACCATCCAAATAGTTTGGAGTCCCACATACCTCACCATACGACCTTAACCAGCTTTGTAACTCTCTCCTTCCACATGAAAAGTTCTAATATTGCTTTAGTTATCCACCTATTCCATGCTCCACATTGGGTCTCTGTGCTACCTCTCTCCCTGTGTTCCTCATCTCCCTAGCAAACTTTGAAGCCTCCATCTTGTAAGACTATTAACGTGTGACATGGTGTAATACAACATGTTAAGAGTGGCGGTGGTAGTTTTGTGTCACTGAGTCAGTTGACTCAAAGAGAACCCATCTAGGTTTTCCAATGTTGTACGTTGTTACAGGAGCAGAAAGTCTCATCTTTCTTCCATGAAACAGCTGGTAGATTTGAAATGCTCACCTTTTACTTAGCAGTCCAGCTCATAATCCACTACATTACAAGGGCTCCTTATGTTACATGTATGTAATGTGTTTTTATGTGACTAATACTGCCTTGGTGGTGCAATGGGTAAGTGCTCACTGCTATCCTGAAGGTAGGCAGTTCAAACCCTCCAGCTAACCCATAGGAGGATAGATGAGGGAATGTGCTTCCCTAAAAATGACAGCCTTGGACACCCTATGGGCAGTTTTATGCTGACCTACAGGGTTGCTGTGGATCAGAATCAACTAGATGGCAATAGGAGGAGTGAAAAGAATAAGGATGAAGAGAAAGTAAGTTTCTTCCAGAAAAAAATCTATCTCCAGAATTACTTACTTTCTCTATGCCTTTGATATATAATAGAAATAGACAGAGGGAAGATAGAAAATTCAGCCATTTATTCAATGTCTATTGTGTGGTCCTGGTTTGGTGCTGTGGGTTAATATGCTGGATTGCAATGTTGGTTTGAATAACAAAGTTGGTGGTTCAAGCTCACCAGTCGCTCCTTGGAAACCCTATACATGGTCACTATGGGTTGAATTTGACTTGTCGACACTTAAAAACAACAACAAATTAACTGTAAGGTCACTGTTTCAAACCCACCAGCCATTCCTCTGAAACCCTATGCAGGGTTGCTATGAGTCAGAACCTACTGGAAGGCACTTAACAACAACAGTATTTGTGTGAGCATCCCTGTGATTAGTGCTGTGCATTCGTTAACAAATGAGGGGAAAGGAATTGTCAAAGAAAGGCATGAATTCATTATTCTTCAGTGAGACTAGTGCCTGGTCCAGAGAGCTAAGCGACCAGATGTATACAAACATACACACTTGCAAATGGAGAGTGGTTGCAAACAAGAGTGACCACACACCATGACCTGCATGCAAAGTTCAGGGAAAATTCTAAATACTTGCTCAGTGGAGGTGGTGACTCTTCAACCATGTTTGACTTTTCTCAATAAACTTTTTCTTTTCTATCAGGCAATTACATTTTAACTTACATGTGTCTCACTCACAAAATGGTAAGAAACAAGTAAACATCATCTGTGGAGCTCTGATGGTGCAGTGGTTAAGCGCTTAGCTGCTAACGAAATGATCATCAGTTTGAACATACCAGTAGCCGCAAGAAGAAAGATGTAATTTTCCATGACAATTAGAAGGCCTTAGAAGCCTTATAAGGCAGTTCTGCTCTTCCCTATGGGGTTGCTATGGGGTTGAAGTCAGTTGATGGCAAGAGATTATAAACTGATGTGGTGGTCTGAGCTGACTTCTGTTTTGAAAGGATCAAAAGCTGGCTTTTGAACTGTGCAGAGAAGAAAGAAGAACAGTTAGAAATAATGCACAGCGTATTAATACAATGTGTTAATATAACACCTGGATATATTTTCAATAAACACATAAACAAACAAATATCAGAACATGCTCAAATTTTACTACTAACAGTGCTGTATGATTAAAAATGCCTGAAAACCACAGTTCCTAGAAGGAAGGAAACTAGCAGGGGACCAATGCTATATAGGAAGAGGGCAGACTCCTTCTGCTTCTAGCTTCAGAGCTAATTTGTGTAACACCTGTGAGAAACAAAATACCAGTGACAACAATGTCGGGGAGAGAGAAGTTGGGGTGGATTCAGTTAATAATTGTGAAGTGGGGTTACTCTATGTGATGACTTAAAGCAGAAATGCTAATATACATATAATTTACTTGATGTTGTTGTTCTTATCCTTACCGGCTTTTAAAACACTATTTAGGCATATTCAGTATTTCTGAAGCTTGAAACATGGTTGCTATACATGAGAAGGACTTTGAAATGTCAAGTCATTTCTTAGTTTTAATCCACCAGCCATGTGCATAAAACCTATATAATATTGTTATGAGTCAGAACTAACTTGAAGGCACACAACAACAACAAAAGTGATTTGTTACATAAATACATATCACAATATAAATATCTTTAAAAAGCACACTACTGATATGATTTTCAAATGCTTTGTTATATAGATACACAGTTCTTAATTTCTTGCCTTAAAAAGTCCTTTGACACATTTAAATACAAAATAAAATTACAGTATTTTTACTCTATATTCTTTTGATATAGATTCTAT
>NW_006408519.1:10451264-10453109 GCF_000296735.1 Chrysochloris asiatica
TTTAATAGGAGTATGTTGTTGTTTTTGCTGTTGTTATTGTTGTTGCTAAGTCCCAGTGAGTCAGTTCCAACCAAAAGCAACTCTGTATAGGGTTTCCAAGGAGCAGGTTGGTAGGTTTGAACCAGCAACCATTTGGTTAGCAGTCCTATACTTATCCTACAGCACCACTCCAGGACTCCTTGTTGTTGTTGTTAAGTGCTATCGAGTCGATTCCGTCCCATAGCGACCCTGCATAAGGTTTCCAAGGAGAAGCTGGTGAGCTTAAACCACCAATCTTTCAGTTAAAGCAACTTTGCAGTCTGATGCATTAGCTCACAGCACCACACCAGGACTCCTTGTTGTTGTTGTTAAGTACCGTGGAGTCGGTTCCAACTCATAGTGACCCTGCACAGGGTTTCCGAGGCTATAAATCTTTACGGGAGCAGAAAGCCTCATCTTTCTCCTGCGGAACCTCTGGTAGTTTCAAACTGCTGACCTTTAGGTTAGCAGCCCGATTCATAACCACTAAGCTACCAGAGCTCCTTAGATGCCACTAATTCTAATTCATGGCAAACCCATCTGACACAATAAAACTGCCTTGTAGGGCTTCTTGGTTGTGATCTTTATGGAGGAGATTTGGTGGCACAGTGGTTAAGCATCTGAGTATTAATCAAAACAATTGGCCCTTCTAATCCACCAGTGGCCCACAGGAGAAAGATGTGGTAATATGCTTCTGTAAAGATTTGCAGCTTTTTGGGTTATACTCACCGTATAGGGTTAGTATGAATTGGAATTGACTTGATGACGTTGGGTTTAACTTAATCTTTACAAATCACCGGGTTTTCCTGCCTCAGAGTGACTTGATGGGTCTGAACTTCCACCTTTCAGTTAACAGCTGAGTGAGTGAACATTGCAGAACCAAGGTTTGTTGTTGATGTTCTTAAGTGACTCATTGAGATCCTTTAGGGGTTTCTGAAGCTCACGAATCTGCAGGAGCAGAAAGCCTAGTATTTCTCCTGCAAGGGCTCCTTGTTGTTAAGTGCCATAGAGTTGATTCTGACTCATAGCAACCCTGTATAGGGTTTCCAAGGAGCAGCTGGTGAGCTTGAACCACAGACTTGCAGTTCAAATGACTTTGCAGTCTGACTCATTAGCTCACAGCACCACACCAGGATTCCAAGGGATCCTTAGTATTTCAGAAAATGATGCTGCCAATTTGCTGAACCAGTCTTCTATTTTGAAAGGTTTCCATTGCTTAGGATTTATCTTTAAGAGGAGTCCTGGTATGGTGCTGTAAGATAAGCACGGAACTGTTAACTACAAGGTTGGTGGTTCAAGCCCACCAATCAATTCTTGGAAATTTGATGCAGTGTCGATATGAGTCAGAACTGACCAGACAGCACTTAACAACAACAGTGAAGATGACTAAGGAGTTCTGGTGACACTTTAGGATAAGCATCAGACTGGTAACCACAAAGTCAGCAGTTGGAATCTACCAGCCACTCTGTGGGAGAAAGATGAGGCTTTCTGCTAGTATAAAGAAACCCTATACAGGGTAACTATAAGTTGAAATCCACTTGATGGCATTGGGTTTTTATAAAGAGAACTGCCATTTTCAAACTCATTGACTCATTTTTGGCCACTTTCCTAATTATTTTCTAATTCCTATTCTGATTAAATGGAGACTACATTTCCTGTGTCCTTATTTTATAGGAAGTGATGGAATAAAGTTGTTTTTATATTTAATACATAGTTTTGTGATAGAATAGGATGTAAAATATTCCTACATTTTAAATATGAAACTGAAATTTGGAAGAAATTTCAGGTCATCAGCTTTCCACTTGGATAATGAGGAGTCTAGCAGGG
>NW_006408519.1:10461513-10463099 GCF_000296735.1 Chrysochloris asiatica
AATGAAACAATGTCCGATCCTGGGCCAACCTCACTACCGCTGCCACACTTGAGTCCATCAATGATGCCACCTGGCCAATCCATCTCGTTATGCAATTTACCACCCCATAGCTGTAAAAACAATTTCATTTAGCAGGAACACAGCATAATCTTCCATCAATTGGGATGCCGCTGTTGTTAGGTGTTGTGGAGTCAGTTCTGACTCAGAGCTGCCCTACACGCAACAGAATGAAGTACTGCATGGTCCTCGCCATCCTCACTGTTGCTGTTGCGACTGTGCCAATCCATCTCATCAGGAGTCTCCATCTTTTTCACTGACCCTCTACTTTACTATGCATGATGTCCTTCTCCAGGGACTGATGCCTCCTGATAGCATGTGTGAAGTCTTAGGGATGAAGTCTCACCATCCTGGCTTCTGAGGAACATTCTGGCTATACTTTCTCCAATACAGATTTGTTTGTTCTTCTGGCAGTCCATGATATTTTTAATATTCTTGTCCATCACCATAACTCAAATGCATCAATTCTTCTATGAGCTTCCTTTTCAATTAGGATACATATATATTTTTAAAAGAATATAAAACATCTTGAGCTAAAATATCTATTAGTTGACATTTCTATGTTTTTCTTTCTTCTCATGCTACTTGTATTTTCATCTCGAGATGTCATTCTTACAACCTCTTTTGAGCCTCTAACTAGTTTTCAGCGAATCTTTCTTTCTCTGTCTTCAATAAATAGGCAAAAAGTATTAAAGTGAATTTCAAAATCACTCCATGATGGTGGTCAGACAAGATGTACCCATATTTTATGAAACTGTTTATGGGTAAGCCAATTTATTTTAAGATAAACTGATCACAGTCTACATTGACTTTGATTAAGAGAAAAAAATAAATCTATCCAGGCTTTTCAGCTGACAGCTGTCAGCCAAACTACAGTCAGGAATTAATATTGTTTTGTGGGCATAGACACAAAAACTGTTGAGTAGGCAGTACTGTAGGAAATGGCTAACTCATGGCCAAAATTCAATCGTAATTAGAAAAGATACAGGTAGTATACCTGTTATAAGAACCCTCTTTTCACTAGGGATAGTTGGACTAATGGACCTACCTCCCTGGAAACCCCATAAAGGGTTGCTATGAGTTGGAACTGAGTCAGCGGCACTTAACAACAACAGCAAAAATTTACTGTAACGTTTTTTAAAACTCTACAATCATGGCATAAGTTTTAATAAATTTGTTGGTTGGTTATGTGCTGTGGAGTTGGTTCTGACTCATAGCAACCCTGTACAGGGTTTCTGAGGTTGTAAATCTTTATGGGAGCAAAAAGCCTCATCTTTCTCCCGCAGAACAGCTGGTAGTTTCAAACTGCTGACCTTGTGGTTCGCAGCCCAATTCATAACCACTATGCTACCAGAGCACCTTTTAAATAAATTAGTTAACATATAAATTCCCTAAAAGGAGGCCAGACTGTTACCATTATACCTCTAGTGCTCAGCATTGTTGTTGTTGTTAAGTGCCACTAATTTGGTTGTGACTCACAGTACCCTTGTAAAAGCTTGCTGAGGCTGTAAATCTTTTTTTTTTTTTTT